>NC_045427.1:259112997-259421844 GCF_902635505.1 Sarcophilus harrisii
AATAACTCAGTTGTCTTCAACTGTCCTTTGAAAAATATTGCAGTTATTATGTACAACATTCTCTTAGTTCTGTTCATTTTAGTTTTCATTATTTTGTGCAAATCTTTCCAAGTTTTTTTTTAATCAACAATTCATCCATTTCTTATAGCTTAGTAGTATTCTATCACAACTTGTTTAGCCATTTCCCAATTGTTGGACATCTCCTCAATTTCCAGTTCTTTGCACTACAAAAAGAGCTTCTATTAATATTTTAGAAATATGGGTTCTTTCTATTTCTCCCTGATCACCTTGGGGAAAACACCTAATGATATTTAATTATTTTTGTAATTTTCCTCTCTTTTTATGGATGAATTTGATACTGACATTCTGTTCAATTTCAATTTTGTGATAAAATGAGACACTGATAAGTCATTGAATGGCTCATAAAAGGAGATTTACTTAGGTCTAATCAAGCAAGAATAGGAAAATAAAGACACAGAGACACCTAGATTCTACAGCTACAATTTCCCTTGTCTCCATTTGGAATCGAGTATGATCAGCAGAGCAGGATGTGATTCACAATATTTTTAGAACATCCACCAAGTCAGGGAAGTCCTGACTCCATGGGAATCCACCTCTTTTTAGGTGAGCAGGAAGCTGCATCAAGGGAGACGGGGCCAATTAAGTCTCTGGAACAGTTTTCAAGGGGATTGTTAGGGGATAAAAGGGAGGAACTGTTTTAGGTATTTGTTTTAATACATCTCTGAAGAATATAAGCTTGCTAGGGCAGGTGCTGTTTTCAGCACAATTCCCTGATAGATACTTAACAGAGGATTGCTGAATTGAGTGGGAAGGAAAGAGATTAGGTGCCCTCAAAGAGCTTATAGACTAATCAAGGGAGATAATACACAAAAAAAGGCAGGAAGCTCGGCTTCAGCTTCCCCTTAGCAGAGACTGCAGGATAACTACTCTCAGTTTTGATCATGATGACAGAGTTCTCTTATCATAGGTCCAAACTGTGTACTCAAATACACAGTAGGATCTCAGTCAAATGTTGTGGTACCTCTTTCCCTCTGACTGAAAGACTGAATTTTGTACTGGAGGGGTTAGATCTAATCAAGGTCAGAGTTTAATTACAAGCTCAGTCTCAGTCATGTATTTCATATCCACTCTCCTGATTCTCAGTAAATAGTTTTTGGAGAACTTATATGTGGAAGTACACCTTGATGGGGAAAGTACTTTAAATTCCTGAAGGTGGGCCTTTTTACTTTAGTCTTAGTTTGTTTTTGATTGGATGACAGCTCCTAAAGCAGTAAGCTACAGAAGTCATAAATCAACCAACTTGAGTCATATAATCAAAGCACAGACAACTATCATCATATTTATGCTGCTTCTGAATACAATCTGGATTAGCCTTTGATGCTTGAATTTCTTCTTCTTTCTCCTTTCTTTTTTCTTCTCCTTCCTTCTCTCTTGCTTTTTTGATACTATATGTGTATATGTGTGCAACATACACACAAATACATATATTTTACATATGTAAATATACAAATATCTCATATATGTATATATACATATTTTATATATGTATATGAAATTTTGGATTATGTCTCCTGACTATTTTTAACAAAAAATAAAAGAATAACAAAAAATAAAGAATGAAAGTTAAGCAAAACCAACCAGTAAATTATTCATGATACTTTTTGTAGCATTTAACATTGCCTTTCCAGTAAAAGGGAGAAACTCTTAAGTATTTATTTTAATTTGTTTTTAATTTTAATTTAATTTGTTAAAAGATTTCTCATCGGTTTTTTTTCCCTAGGACAAGTTTGGTTCTTATAATTACACATCATTTTATTATTGGTTGTTTTCTCAGTCTTGTTTGATTCTTCATGACCCTATTTGGGTTTTTCTTGGCAAAGACACTGGAGTAATTTGACATTTCCTTTTCCAGATCATTTTTCAAATGAGGAAAGTGAGGCAAAGTGGTTAAATAAATGCCCAGAGTCACACAACTAATACGTGTCTGAAGTCAGATTTGAATGCCTGAAGATAAGTCTTCCAGACTCCAGGCCCTGCGGTCTATTACTGAGCTATTTAGCTGCCTCACTCATCATTTAGCCTTATTTTTATTGAACATTTATATTGCATTATTATAGCCATTGTGCATATTGTTTTCCTGGTTCTGCTTACTTCATTCTGCATCAAATCATATATCTTCCTGTATTTTTCTTAGTTCCATATTTTCCTAATTACTTCCTAATTACAAATTACTTTGTTTTATTTTTTTAAGGCATTCTCTAGGATTTAGCAAAATGTGAGCTAATTTGACTAGATACTTTCTAAGGTTTCTGTTGATTTTATAGCTATGATGTTATACCTTCATTTCACAGGAAATACATTGAGTAGAAGAAAAATATGTAGCATAGTATTGTAAATATTTTTAGATCTTTGGGTTTGGGTCTTCCTGTGAAAAACAATGTTAGTCTGTCTGTCTGTCTATCTAAATGTCTCTCTGTCTCTCTGACTTTCTGTTTCTATCTGTTTCTATCTATTTCTTTTCTACCCTCCCTTCTCTTTTTTCCCCTTTTCTCTCTCAGATTGGTCATTAAAGCTGAATAATTTTCTGGGTCAGAATCAACACCATACCAGTTAATGTCACATTGATCTTATGACACAGATTCAGGGTCACCACGTCAACAAATGAACAAGTACTTAACTTTCTGTATGCCAGACACTGTGATAATTATTTTACAAATATTATTTCTTTATCTTTCTTAATATATTTTATTTTTCAAAATATATGTAATGATAGTTTTCAACATTCATTTTTGAAATATTTTCTGTCCCAATTTTTTCTCCTTCCCTCTTTTCCTTTCCCCCTCCCCAAGACAGCAGGCAAGAAATCTAATATCAGTTAAATATGTGCAATCCTTTTAAACATATTTCCGTATTTGTCATACTGTGCAAGAAAAATCAAACCAAAGGGGAAAAAATTGAGAAAGAAAAAAGCAAAAAAACCCAAAAACCAATAAAATGTGAAAATACTATGCTTTGATCCACATTCAGTCTCCATAGTTCTCTCTGGATGTGGATGACATTTTGCATTCCAAGTTTATTGAAATTGCCTACAAATATTATTTTATTTGATTATTGCAACAACCCTGGGAAATATATGCTATTGTTATTCCTATTTTGAAGATGAGGAAACTAAGACATGTAGAAGTTAAATGACTTGCCTAGGATCACATAGCTAGCAAGTGTCTAAGGATGGATTTAAATTTAGGTCTTCCTGTCTATCAGCTCAGGGTTCTATTTATTTTGCAACATAAAAAAGAAACAAACTTGTTCCACAGTTCTCATGAGTTTTGTCCTGATTTCTTCTAGAGCCTAGATCTCTAGGCTAGAATAAGTTTTATGACAAAATAGAACTGTATAAAGATAGTAACCCACATAAATCATCAGCATTTCTTTATAAGAGCAACAAAGTCCAGTGGAAATTCTATTTAAAATAATTATAACCAATCTATCTGCAAAGATAAACTCAGTAACAATATAAATATAATACACATTGTTGTTGCTATTCATCCTTCCTTTGTGAAGAAAACCAATATAACATGGAATGACATCTTGACTTGCATATGAATTAGATTTAAGTAAGGCAGAGTTGCACAGATTTGTCGGTCACCAAAGTCATACCTTCTTACATAATACTTTTCTTCTTCCTTCTTGTTGAAATTTCAGTTAAGCACGTAAAAGGCCTAAAGTTAGATTAACTCAATTTGTATGAGACATAAAATGGAAAATCAGTGCACTGAGTAAATCTTTGGAGGGAAGATCCAAATTTTGGGTATCTCTTTAATTTAGTTCAGTAATCATTCTGTGAATGAAACAAAAATTTATTTTTGTGAACAAAATATTATTTTGTGAATAATGAACAAAATTTCATTTTTTGAATGAACAAAAATTTATTAAGCACCTACTGTGTGCCAAGAATTGTGTTAGGCATCTGATGATACAAAGAATGCAAATATTTGTTAAGTGCCTACTATATGTTTGAGACTTTGCTAAATTCATATGAATAATTCCTGCTATCCCAAGACTTGTACACTGTCCCCATTCCCATTAGATTTTGGACTGACAGTAATTGACAAAGACAAAATTAGGCTCTTGAGGAGCTTGCATTAAATTGGAAGGAAACAACACATACAAACATAAGTAGCTACCATATATATAAAAGTAGGTAACAGTTATAATTTAATAATAGCTAGCTTTTATATGGCACTTCTAGGTTTTCAAAAAACGTTTTACAAATTTTATTTCATTTTATCCACACAATAACCCTTGAAATATTTCTAATCTATATTTTACAGATAAAGAAACTGAGGCACAGAAAAGTTAAGTGATTCATTTAAAGTCATATAAGTAACAAAAGATGGATTTGAACTTAGGACTTTTTGGCTTTAAATTTAGCATTCAGTCCATAGATAGACAAGAAAGAGTCTATTTTAAGTAGGCCTCCACTATCTCAGAGATTTCCTACTAACATGGGAATTCTGATAAGACACTGCTGAGAAAGGCTTTTCTCATAGGACTAAACCAAAACCTTTAGCAATTCCTGTTATCTCAAGGTTTGTCCACTTTCCCCATTCCCATTAGATTTTGGACTGCCTCTGATTGACTTTGTACAAAGCTATTAAAAATACAATCCAAACCCTAAAAACTAACTTGCAAATAGCTCAAGCACTCTTCCTGAATGCACTAATAAATCACTTTTTGCCTCTTCATTTTATAAACATCATGGTGGGGAAGATTCTCCCTTGGCTTTCAAGGAACTAGGAACTAGGAAACTCCCACAACACTAGCAATTTGAGAGTAAGAGGGGTAAGGAAAGAATATTTGTAGGAGATGGCATTGAATTAAGGTATGAATGGGACTGGGGATTCTAAGATATGGAAGTGGGAAGAGGTGTGGATGTGAGAGATGGAAACTAGTGAATGGGGAACACCACATTAGATAGTTTAATTAGAATATAGCATGTGTGAACAGTGAGCAGTGATATAAAAATGTCTAGAATAGGATAGAGTTTAATTGTGAAAGCTATATTTGTCATCCTCAGGATTTTACATTTTATTCTGGAAGTAATAGAGAAACAGTGAAATTTCTTGAGTAGGGAAGCAAAATTGTCAGATCTGTACTTTTAAGAATACCTCTAAATTTCTCCTTCCCTCTCCAAATCAAGCACAAATTGAGGTAGCTAGATGACATGGTAGATAGAACCCTAAACCAGAAGTTAGGAAGGCCTGAGTTCAAATTCACCCTCAGACACTTACTTGTATGAGCTTTACAATGACTAATCTTAATTTCCTTCAGTGTCCCCAACTGTAAAATTCAATTGAGCATAACCACAGTATCTACCTCACAGGGTTGTTGTGAGGATCATAGGATCAAATTTCTAAAGCATAGTGCCTGGTATGTAGTAAGCACTCTATAAATGCTTATTAATTTTCCATTCAAACTTATTCCCCTTCTCAAATATTCAAATAGGGAGAAGCTTAGATCAATCCTTATACATCTTGTGGAACTAATGTTTTGAAGGGCACTATCTCTGGACTTATATATTAAAATCATAATCAGTTACATACACTTTGCTAATTTAGAGCTTCTAAGACTTCTTTTTTTGTCCTTCTGTTTAATTTTAATCATTGCCTCCTGCCATCTGTCTTTTCTCTATTTCTCTGAATCTGTTTCTTGATCTATCCTTATCTATCCTAACCCCTTCTCATTTTCTGCCTCTCTGTCTTTCTGTTTCTTTGTCTCTGTCTCTATGTGTCTCTGTGTCTGTCTCTTTGTCTATGCCTCTGTCTCTTTATCTCTCTCTGTCTGGACTCTGAAGGAAAGTCTAATGACTTTGCACAATCATGCCTCCCTTAAATACAATTCACTTCCAAGTCAGGACATCACCCTCCTGATGTCATTGGTCTTCTTCATGAATGAAGAAAAACCAACAACAGCCTCTATTATCTATCTCCTTGTATATCTGTCATCTGTCTCCTTTCATAATTATCATCTCTCTCTCTGTTTCTTTCCTCTTTTTGTCTCCCTCTTTCTCTCTCCTCTGTAAGTGTGTGTGTTTATGGCCCCACATCTCCAGCTCTGAACAGAAACTCTGTGTCCCTACAGCACTGGCACTAATCCGGGACTAATGGATATGTTGGAAAATTTTTTGTGGTCAGAGGTGAAGCTGACTGGTAAGGAATGCCTGGGGCTCTTTTGCAAGGCATACATGTTGGCAGTGGGGGTTCATGTGGTGGGGGAAGGAGTAGAAGGAGCTTTGTGGAAGGAAGAGAATCTGAAAGAATCTCCAGAGGTTCTATTGCTTGATAGGCTCCTTATAATAACATTCTTTCTCTGAGATCCCTGAAAAGATGTGGGAGATCCAAGCAAACACTATCTTTCTCTAGGGAGGGTCCCTGGATACCAGGTTAGGACCCCAGACTGGACCTCCAACACACCAGGGTCCAACAGAGTAAATACCACCTTATCCTCTGGGTCTATTTCACCCTGCTGAAACTGTATTTTCATTAATCCTTTAGAGAATTTCCAGGACTCCTGAAATGCTTGTGGGCACCTGGCATTTCCTGATGGCCGGGGCTGTTGGGAACATCTAACTAGCTCAAGGGATCCAGCCTTCTTATGAATGACAAAGGGACATTTGTATAGTTCACGTCTCCCAGGGAAGCTCTTGGAAGCCTTTACAATATAAACACTCTATAAAAACTGAACTATTAAAGGTTTAGGGGCATGTGATTGCCTTCCCTGAGCTCCGAATATCTTGAAGGAGATGGAAATCCCAATTGCACCAGATTGTGTGGATATAAATAAAGAATACTCCAGGCTGACTCCTAAGACTAGTTTTCAAATATTTTTACAAGCCTATGTAACTTTATAATATCAACTGCCACTTTCTTTTCCTTCTGTTTTAAGAAGCCTGAAGGTGAAAGAGGAAAAAAAAAACTGTGGACCTCATTGAAAGGCTTCACATCTCCTTTTGAGGAACCAAACAACTTCTCAACAGTTACCCCTTGGGAGAGAAGTTTAATCTGACATTTTGTTTGGGCCAAAAGACATCAGGACTTAACTGCTACCATCAGAGAAAAAGAAGTGGTCTAACTCAGTCAGTTTCCCTGCAGGATGTTGGTGAAATGTTTATCTGTGTCCTCTTTTATAGTTGGTCCAAGTAGTCCATTGGCATTTCTGCATTCTAGTTTAAGGCACTCAAATATACAGAGTAATTTTTCTTGGTGATGTTTTTCAGTGGGCAGAATAGCATTTTTAAAAGGAAAACATTCTTTCCTAATAGAGAGGAAGTAGGTGGAAGTAATTTTTCTTTTAAGATTATTAACTATTTAAAGCAGGAGTTCTTAGCCCTTTTTTTCCTTTTTCTTAAACATTTTATTTTTTTATTTATTTTATGGTTATGCATGTATGCATATGCATATAAATCATGTTGAGGGAGAAAAATCAGGAAAAAAAGAAAAAACAACACAGGATGAGGAAAAAAAAAACAGAAAAAAGAAGTGAATATAGTATGTGGTGATTTACATTCAATCTCCATAGTTCTCTTTCTGGATGCAGATGACATTTTCTATCCAAAGTTTATTGGGATTGCTAAGATTTTTATAGTTGATCATTGCACAGTCTTGCTGTTACTATATACAATGTTATTTCTGGTTCTGCTTGTTTCACTCAGCATCAGTTCATGTAAATCTTTCTCAGCCTTTTTAAAATCAGCTTGTTCATCATTTTTTATAGAACAATAATATTCCATTACCTTCATATACCCTAGCCCATTCAGCCATTCTCCAATTAATGGGCATCTACTCATTTTTCCAATTCTTTGATACCACAAAAAAGCTGCTACAAACATTTTTTGCACATGTGAGTCCTTTTCCCTCCTTTATGATTTCTTTGGGATAGAAACCCAGTATTGGCATTGCTTGGTCAAAGGGTATGAACAGTTTTATAGCCCTTTGGGCATAGTTGTGAACTTGTTTTTCAAAACAATACATTTTTAATAACTATATTTCAATATAATTATTTTCTTTGTAATGCTATGTATTTTGTGCACTTATATCATCTATATGATATATTTTATTATATTAATTTAAAAAAGAGGTCTATAAGCTTCATGGCCATGTCTATAACAAAAATGTTGAGTTCTTCCTGTTGTTTAGTCACTTTTTAGTCAAGTCTGACTCTTCATGATCCCATTTGCGATTTTCTTGGCAAAGATACTGGAGTGGTTTGTCATTTCCTTCTCCAGTTCATTTTGCAAATGAGAAAACTGAGGGAAACGGGGATAAATGACTTAGCTAGTCAGATAGCTTTTAAGTACCTGAGATTTGAACTCAGGGAGATGTGTCCCTGATTCCAGACCCAACATTATAATCTAGTGTGTTATCCAGTTACCAAAGTTAGAGTAAAAGTTTAAAAAAGACACTAAGAAAAAAAAAGGATAAAGATGAGAAAAAGACACTGAACAATTAGGATCATATATCTAGAGATAGAAAGAATTTTGGCTATCTACTGCAATCTCCTTATTTTACAGACGAGAAAACTGAAGTCTTGTGACTTGAAGCAGGTAGGTGGTACAGTGGAGAGAGTTCTGAGCCTCCAGTCAGGAGAACCTCAGTTCAAATCCAGCCTCAGACACTTACTAGTTGTGTGATTCTGGGCAACTCACTTAAACCTCTGCTTGCCTCAGTTTTCTCATCTGTAAAATAGAGCTAATATTAGTCCCTATATCCCAGGGTTATTGTAAGGGGCAGCTGAGATAACAATTGTAAAGTGCTTAACACAGTGCCTGGAACAAATAAACTCTATATAAATGCTAGATGTTATTAGCTATTATTATCCAATGTCAGACAAAGAACTGGGACTTGAACCTAGGCCCTCGGACTCCAAATCTAGCATTTCTGTCATTGTACCACATTGCTTTTAATTATAATAGCTTCAATCTGATCTATTCAAACTAACAATTAACACTGAAAAATAAAGGGTAGAGAAACAAAAAAGATATCCTCTCATCTCTTCTTATTGCAGTTAACCAATGGAAAAAGAGTTGCTTTAATGATGAAAGTAAGAAAGTCCAGATACTGCCTTAGATGACTTAACTTTTGATTTATTTGCCAAATAGAGAGACTGACTTGGAATTTAAACTAATCCATAAAATGTTGCTGGCCAAATACAAGAAGATACAAATAGCACAATCTCATAAAATGTTACAAAATGCTGGAATGGTAAACAGTTGACAGAAAGTTTAGTGTAGGACTCAACTAAGCCAGCTCACTCTGAGGACATTTAAAGATAAAACTGGAAAAAACAAGAAAAATGGAATAAATTCAGTTTGATATTTATCATATTACCAAGCATTAAAGGATTAAAGGCCTGGCAGGTATTGGCTCAGTAAAGTTATATGAAAGACCTCTCATCAGTGTCTGAAATAACTTGATTAGTTTTAAGAATTGTCATGACCTGGAATTGATCATTAGATAGGAAAATTCTTTTGCAAATGCAGAGTGGCAACTGCTGTATAAGTGATAATTCTAGAGCATTGACTAAATGGGCAAAAGTTTTATCTATGGCCAAAAAGTGTCAGAAGCAGACTTGTACTCAGGACTTATTGATTAGGAGATTTCTCTTTTCTATATTCAATACCTCAGTCTTTCTCTTGTCCAAAGTATAGAATAATAACTGATGTCATGTGGCACTTCCTTGCTTACAAAGCTATATGTAAATGTAATCTATTGTGAATTTCATAATAGTCCTGTTTGGAAATTATATAAGTACTCTAACATCAATTTATAGCTGGTCTTGCTGATTCCAAGTCCAATACCTTGGCCATTATGCTATGATATGCTTCTTATCAATATATGTATCATATTCTATCACAAGCATGTCAACTTGAGGCCAGGAGAGGGATTTGTAGATGTGAGGTATTTCACAAGTGACCTACAGGCTACATGTGGCTCCTAGCCCTCCCAAATGCTTCTTTAACCAAATAAAACCAAGGTAATTAGGAAATGTTTAACAAAAATAAAGCACAATTGAAACAGATAATATTACATTCTTTTGGTATTTTTTCTATTACATGTAATAATAGTTTTTAACATTTATTTTTATAAGATTTTTGAATCCCAATTTTTTCTCCCCCCATCCTCAAGATGACAAGCAATCTAATATAGGTTATGCATCTAGAATCAGGTTAAACACATTTACATATTGTAGTGAAAGTAGAAACAGAACAAGCAGAGCAAAAGGGAAAACCCAAGAAAAAAAAAAACAAAACAAAAAACCCCAAAATGAAAATAGTGTGATTTGATCTGCATTTAGACTCCATAGTTCTTTCTCTGGATGTGGATAGTATTTTCTATCATGAAATTTTTGGAATTGTCTCAGATTGTTGAATTGTTAAGAAGAGTTAAGTTTATCATGGTTAATCATCACACAATGTTGCTGTTACAGTGTACAATATTCTCTTTATTCTGCTTTCTTCATTCAGCATCAGTTCATGTAAGTCTTTCCAGGTTTTTCTGAAATTCATCTGCTTATAATTTCTTATAACACAATATTATTCCATTGCATTCATATATCACAATTTGCTTAGCCATTATCTAATTGATGGGCATTCCTTCAATTTGCAATTCTTTGCTGCAACAAAAAGTGCTATTAGATAATATTACATTTCACAGCTAATTCAATATGGAGCCTTCAAGAATCTTTATTTGTGATTTAATGACCCTCCCATTTCTATTTGAGCTTGATACCAATGATGCAGACTGTTCTCAATTTGAAGGAGAGAAGCAATAGTGACCATAAGAATAAAAGATAATTGAATAATAGATCCTGATTATGACCAGCAACAGAGGCAATATAATGATATTATAATAACAGTAAGCAACAGTAAAGGTGAAACATTTGGGACTTATGTTTTGGCAATATTTGATATGGGAAAGTGGAAGAGAAATAACTATATTAATGAGAAAAGAAAGCTCATGGAATTTAGAGGCCATCCTCAAAGAATGTACGTCAGAAGCCATCCAATTGAAATCCTTCATTTTGACTTGAAAGCAGAAGAATCTTTGGAGCTAGTAAATAGTCATTACAAATTCAGAAGTTAATGGTAGAGTGGATTTCAGATATTACAGCTTTGAGGCCTGCTACCATCTAAGTAATGAATAGGGTTTTTAGAACTTTATTTATTTATTTTCCTTCACAATGTTTGCACATAATTGACGCATATATGTTATTCCTAGTTCAAGGAACAGTAAAAAGCATAATTTGGTCTTATATACTGTTCCCAGGGAACATATAAATGTTATTCTTTCAATTAGGAGTCACCTGGGAAAAGGAGTATGGTATTATGTTGATGAATTCAGACAGCTCCACTGTTGGTGCTCAATGTGCATATCATGTTTTCTAGCATCTGAGACTAGAACCATAGCCCATTAGAACTGAAGGGGACCTTAGAGATCAGTTTTACAGTTGAAGCAATCTCGTGCTTAGAAAGTTAATGTTACTTGTTCAAGCTTGAGACACTTGTAATTGGCAGACCTGGGAACCCAACTCAAGTCTTTTGACTCTAAGATCAATGTTTTTTTTCAATCATGCATGGCCTAGTAAATTCAATAATAATTCATTCCATTGTTTTTCATCATTCATTTCCCAAGGGGACTTAAGTTATGATAGTATCTTGACTTGCTCGAGAATTGGATTTAAGTGAGGCAGAATTGCACAAAGTCATCAGCCTTTTTTTCCAGACTCATTGAAGTTTAGTGGTAAGACAAAAGTCAAGATTACCAGTGATGACTCAGATCAGATGATCTCTGAGACTTCTTTGTCTGACCAACTCTAAGCACTCCATAGTACCTGCTTCAACCACATTTATGGTCATTGAAACAAATTATTCTTATCCATCCATTCTACTGGGGACTCGACACATTTGAGTTAGATATCCCCCTAACTCACTAATGGATTTGAGTCTCATCAGTTACCCTTAACATGGTTTAGCCCATCTGCTGAGAAGGTTTTACTGGGGTGTAGTGCTGTGTATGCTACACTTTCTTGGAGCCACCTACTATGTGCTTCCCAAACAATTCAGCCCTGACTAGATAAAACAATAGAAAAAAAAAGGAAAACAAAAAAGCTCTTGTCTTTGAGAAGAGCTTATATTCAAATTGGGGTAGAAGACAACATGCAAATAGATGAGAAAACACAACATGGATCCACATGCTTTTAGCTAAATAGGAATTTCTTAGAGTTTGATATACATTTTTTTTGATGCAGAATTCATTAAGAAATCAATGGTCTCAAAGGATTGTTGCTTTAGACTTGGAAAGGACCTTTAGACTTGGAAGGCCATCAAACCCAAATCCTTCTTTTTATAATTGAGGTACCTGAGGATGAGAGAGGTCAGCTAAGTGACCTGATAAAAATCACATAGCTAGTAAGCGTTAGAGGCAGAATTTGAACTCAAATCTTCCTGACTCTGAGTCTAGTCCATTACTCTCTATTCCACTTAGCTTGTCTTAAAGGAAAGAAATGGAACTAGGGGAAAAATGTGACAAGCTCTTCACCAGTTGAAAAAGTTTTATTACTATTTTTGCCCTTTAAATTTGATTTAATTAGAAAATTTATCAACATGATAGATTGAAATATTTGCAGCTTTTCTTTATCTGAAAAAAGAAGCTTCCAATAACTAGTGAAGCTAATATCAAAGAGGGGATATTTGTGTATCCTCAAAAAAGGAAAGTGATGGAAAATATTTTGAAGATGAACTGGATTTGGTTGAAGGATTATATGAAATTTGCTTTAAAGAAAAAGTTTTGGGGATATTGCAAAGACAGAAATTACTAAGAGAATGTGAATGATCTTCCCAAAGACTATAACATTAAGGAATGTGATGTTTTTTGAAAATTATTTCCTTGGAATCACATGTAGACGTCTTTGTAGAAAACTTAATGATTCTCAGTGATGAGCATGGAGATTGCCTCCATTAAGAAATCTCCACATGTAAAAATGAGGCTGAAGAGAGTGAAGTCCAACAATGCAGGTTTATAACTGTTAAAAAATGAGGTAGAATTTTTCTATAGAAAAAATGTAGTATACTTTATTAATAGTTACATTTAGATGATTTAATTATCAAAATTTTCTTTAATAACTAAGAAGATTTTAAAATCTAAAATCATGTTTCTTGGACTCTAATTCATCTATCCTAATCATCACAATGCTTCCTAAATGCAGTGCTCTGATTTTGTCACCCTCTTTAGAAACTATCAATTACAGCTCCCTAATTACTTTTGTTGTTATTCAGTCATTTTAAAATTGTGTCTGACTCTTTTAGACCCCATCTGGGGTTTTCTTGGGAAAAATAATGGAGTGATTTTGTTGTTTATATCTCCAGCTCATTTTACAGATGAAGAAACTGAGGCAAAATGACTTAGCCTAAGTCACCCCAGCTGTTCTGGAGTTCTGAGTTCTGAGCCCAGATCTGAACTCATGAAGAGTCTTCTTGAATTCAAGTCTATTGCTCTATCCACTGCACCACTAGCTGCCCTTATACTACCACTTATTTCCCACTTACTACCAAGTAACATTTACATGTTTAGCCTGCTCTTCATGGTCTCCATTATATGTCTAATTTACCTTTTTCAGTTTAAATTCATAATAATTTTCATATCTCTATGTTAGTCAATTTGGGCTAATCCCCATTATGGGAAATGCTGAAAAGTTGGGTTTCCCCAGTGTTGCAAGCTTTGCTCTTGTGTCAGATAGTGGGTACCACTTGACCAAGAGGTTTTCAGAATGTGAGAGGTTAAGGAAGGTTAGGATTCACAAAACAATTAAGTGGTCAATAGAAGCCTTGAGCAAACAAGAAATTGGGGGGGCTAGGAAGGCACAGGTGGATTCAGCCAATCAGAAAGAGTCTTATGGTTATGAGAAAACCACAAACTTAAGATCATAGCCCATCCAGCACAAACTAATTGGGGTCAGTGACCTGACTTGACCAAATCACTACTGCACCTGCTTAATAGGCTAATTGAATATTAAACAACACCTCCCAAAGGAGGAGTTTTCTGCCATTTTTTTGAACATAGGATGTATGAACATGGGATGCATATTTTATACATATTAAGGGGAAACATGTAGTGGGCATATCAGAACAACTATAACCCAGATAAAATGGACCAATCCGCTCTCTGAAGGGAGGTGCTACATTATGAGTCAAGTATAAAGGTTCCCCCATTTCTGTACTCAGTGCTCCCTCTTCCCAAAGAGGAACAAGATCTTGCTTCTGGTCAGAAATGTGAAAATGGCTCCTTAAGATTCTTCTTTAATAAATTTTCCTCGATATCTGATTCTCAGTGTCGAGTGTTATTTCCAACATCATTATGCTGTTTTCAGCCTCTCTGTATTTGCTCACAGCATTCCTTTTGCCTAGAATGAATCCTTACAGTATTCTTCTACCTACTCTAAGGTCCAGAATTAGGCAATTTTTCATCTAGGAAGTTACTCCTGATCATCTCAGATCAGTAATTTCTCCTTCCCCAAATTTACCATAGTTCATTTCACCAACCATTCTTTATCATTTATTGTCTAATTTGTATAATCAAGGGTGTTTAATCTTATTTTATCTTCCCTACAAGATTATTTATAACTTGAAGGTAGGGACTATGTTTAGTTTCATCTTTTAATATATAGCATTTTATACAGGTCTCTGCAATTGGAGAACTGAATGACAGTATTATTATATAATATTATAATTATTATAGTATTATAAACATTACTTTAGGTGTTTACATTAACATATGATTTATTATATATTTTAAAACTATTATAATATATATACACACATACGCCCGCATATATGTATACACACATACATACACAAATAAATACACAAGAAACATCAGGTACTTGATTAGGAGTTCTTAACCTGGGATCTGAGAACTTTTTTCTCTATAATTTGATGATTATACTTACTATATTTCCTTTGTAGTTTTATGCACTTATAAACATCATCATAATAAATGATCCCTAGGCTGTACCATGCTGGTGAGAGGTCCCTGACATAAAAATTAAGAATCCTTGTTATTATAGATGGTGATATTGCTTTAGAAGATGGATCATGGTTTGCTATTTCACCTTTTATCAATGAAGCAAGAAGCATTTATTTAGTGCCTCCTTTGAACTAGTATAATGCTAGTTGTCTGAAATAAAAATATATCTGAAAGACTTTATTCTTGAGGGGACTATCTTGTTTTGGAGGATCTGGATGAAACTTATAGCTGAGAAGAGAACAATAGAATCTTAGAAACTTAGAGATGGAAGAAATCTTATTAAAATCTTTGTTGAGATGAAAAATAAAAGCATAGAACTTATTCAGGTTTTTCAACATTATCTACACAGACTTCTTTTGAGCCATCCTAGCCTGAGTTTCAAATATTTGGAAATGAAACTTCAGAGGATTTCAATTCTGGGGTCTTTCTGGTTAAGTGTGGAGAGAAGAGATTATGGTATATGCTCTTATCTTGGAAACAAAGGATGGGAATATAGTATCTTTGGAAAGATTGTGTGTGTGTGTGTGTATGTATGTGTGTAGTTTGTGTGTGTGGTTTGTGTGCAATCTAGTGGACCATTGCTAAAACATATTGCTGACTTTTGAGAAAGAGGTGATGATCAACTCAAGATGCAAAATGAGACAAATATTTCTGAATGTGGTCAAAACAAGAAATTGTTTTGCTTGACTAAGCTTATTTGTTACAATTTGTGATTTGTACTTCTTTTCTTTTGTTTTTTCACATTAGGGAGTTAAAGAGAGAATAGAGCTAGGAAAAAAATAGTCATTGAAGGTTTTTTTAATGCACAGAAGAAAAAAAAAAGGAAAACACAAATAGAGCAGTTTTGAAAGTTATTTATTAAAAATGTTTACATATAAATGTTTAAGTATGTAGATATATATAAAAACACATTATAGTAGATAATAAAATAATAAAACATAAGTATGTTTAAGTATATCAGCATATATGTATATGTATACATATACAAATATATATTGCATATATACAAATATATGCTGATATAGTTAAGTATACTTATTATATATTTAAAATAAGTAACAGATCCCTCTAGCTGCATAAGTATTGTTGCTTTAGTTTTTTTCATTCATGTCTGACTCTTCATGACCCCATTTGGGGTTTTCTTGGCAAAGATACTGAAATGGTTTGCAATTTACTTTTTTCCTTTATTTTTAATAATAGCTTTTTATTTTCAAAATACATGCAAAGATAGTTTTCAACATTCACCCTTGCAGAACTTTGTGTTTCAGATTTTTCTTCCTCCCTCCCACCCCTTCTCCAGACAGCAAGTAATCCAATATAAGTTAAATATGTTGCCATTTACTTTTGCAACTCATCCTAAGGATGAAGAAACTAAGACAAATAGGGTTAAGTGCCTTGCCCAGGGTCACACAGCTGAGTAAGTGTCTAAGGCTAGATTTAAACTCGAGTCTTTTTGACTTCAAGGACAGAGCTTTATACACTGTGCCACCTGGTTGCTCTACATATTGACTTAGAAAACCACATACCAACATTATATTGTACCAACATTATATTGTATTGTGTTTTAAATTTATTTTATTATATATTTCTCAATTAGTTTTTGTCTGATTCTGGACACATTCAGTTTTGTAGGAGTTTGATGAAAAGCTCTCTGTGGTTTTGTATATATTTTCTGTTACTTTGTATTTATAGAAATATCCCTTTTAACAAATTGCCTTTTGTTAAGTCCAGAGTTTAAAATAGTGTGTACATGTGTTTTGTTTTCATGTAGAAAACATGCTTGATTATGAGTCCAAGGATCTAAGTTGAAATCTTAACTTTAAAATGGTATATTTTTGTTATATGAGGTGAGCCCTAACCTCTCTGGGGTCTTTTTTCCACACCTGTAAAATGAACTGGTTTGGCTAAGTAATCTCTAAGGGTTTTTCCATCTCTAGGTCTATGATCTTACTGCCACTTTTATTGTCTTTCTAGGTCTGTCTTCCAGGGAAAAACTCAGGAATGGTCTTAATAGTACTGAAAATGAATATGATACCTTAAAAGCTCTCTCTACTGTGATCAGTGACTTAATAGAATTCAGTGTAACATAGACTAACTTTATCCTTCACCTAGGGGGGTTCATTTAACTAGAAATACCAAGAGGGTCCTTTATTGCAAGTCTTTTATAATATAATTCTTTGGGTTAGATCCTGAGTCTAGTGAAGTTCAAGCATAGGACAGTAAAAAGACCTTAAGAGGGTACAAGTCACAAAAAACCCAGTACCAAATGTCGCTTAGGATGAGCTAACTCTCTTTTGGAAAAGCAGATATGTGTAATTCAGACACATTTATCATGGTTTGGAACCACATCAATTCCCTAGGAGACTCATTTGAAAAAAAGAGAAATAAAAGCTGGAGTGATTTAATCATCCATGGAGGCCTGGAAAAGGAATCATGAAAGCTTCCCTCACTTTAGCCCTTTCTTCATCTACCTTACTTAGGTGAGGATCTCAATTGAATAAGTTAACTGACTAAATAGCATGATAGCAATAAGGCAAATTAATGAAGACTTACTTTTTTATCCAGATATCTGTCATAAGTTTTTTGTTAATTAGTGTCAGATTTTTATTATTAAAAAAAATCCATTGGGTGATATATGTGAAAAAAATTCACTTTGTGATACAAAAATAATTTTGTTTACATAATAATGTCAAGAATAAAAGTGAGATTTTTAATTTAAATATAAAATAATTTAAATATTATATAACTTTAAATAAATATATGTAAATTTTATAAATTTATATAAATAAATATAATATAAAACTTTAAATATAACATACTTTTTGGGACAAAAGAGGTATTTCCTGACAAGCCCCCCAAATAATTCCCTTGCAAAGTAAAATACATTTATCTCAAGTAGTAGTTTGAGTAATAGAAAGCATAAATGTATCCTTTTACTTGAATAGTATAGTACTGACATTGTCACATTTGATCAAAGGTTATTTTGTCTTTCCATTTTAATTTTATTTATATTATTATGTTCAATTCAGCCAGCGTAAGTTGAATAATTACTTTGTGCCAAACATTGTGCTAAGCACTGTGGATACAAAACTAAAAAGGAAAGTCCTATTCTCAAGGGGAAATCTAGGTAGTGTAGTATATGGAACACAGGGTCTGGAGTCAAGATTTAAATTAAAATTCATGCTCAAATTTGGAACTATGCTCAAAGAGTTATCAAACTGTGCATACCATTTGACTCAGCAGTGTTTCTACTGAGTTTATATCCCAAAAAGATTTTAAAGGAGGGAAAGGGACCTACATGTGCAAAAATATTTCTGGCAGTCCTTTTTGTAATGGCAAAAACTGGAAACTGATTAGATGCCAATCAATTGGAGAATGGCTGAATAAGTTATGGTATAAGAATGTTATGGAATATTATTGTTATGTAAGAAATGACCAGCAGGATGATTTCAGAGAGGCCTAGAGAGACTTTAATGAACTGATGCTAAGTGAAATAGGAGAACCAGGAGATGACTATACATGATGGCAACAATAAGATTATGTGATGATCAATTCTGATGGATGTTGCTCTTTTCAACAATGAGATGATTCAAACCATTTCCAGTGGTTTGGTGATGAAGGGACCCAACAACACTGAGAGAGAGAACTGCTGGAATTGAATGTGGTTCACAAAGCATTTTGACTCTTTTTGTTGTTGTTTGCTTGCATTTTATTTTGTTTCTCATTTTTCATTTCTGGTTTGATTTGATTTTTCTGGTGCGGCAAGATAATTGTATTATAGATATGCATGCATATATTAGACTGACTCATTAGATATGCATATAGATATGCATGCATATATTAGATTTAACATATTTCTACCATGTTTAACATATATTGGACTACTTGCCATCTAGGGGAGGGAGTGGAGGAAGGGGGAGAAATTGGAACACAAGGTTTTGCATAGGTTAATGTTGGAGAATTGTCCATGCATATGTTTTGAAAAATAAAAAAATCTTTAATAAAGGGGAAAAAATCCATGCTCAAATACTTATTGGCTGGGGGTACTGGATGAGTTACTTAAACTTTATTTAGCTCAGTTTCCTCAATTGCAATATAACATCTCTTTTTCAGAGTTGTTGGAAGGATCAAATAAGATAATAATTGCAAAATATTTAGCACAGTACCTGATATGCACTAGGTATTAATAAAATAAATTAATTTAATAATAATTTCTCCTTAAGGATCTCACATAAATATTGCAGTGTGTGTGGGGAGGGTGGGGAAGAAAGAAAGAGAGAGAGAGAGAGAGAGAGAGAGAGAGAGAGAGAGAGAGAGAGAGAGAAAGACACAGAGAAAGGGAAAAACAAAGTAATTTTGATTAGGAGTAGGAAAAAGCAACTGGGAGAGAGGAATCAGGAGAGCCCTTCTGTAGGAGGTGATATATCTTGAAGGAAACTAAGGATTCATTCAGATAGAACTCAAAAGAGATAAGGAAACTAAGGATTCATTCAGGTAGAATGCTAGAGAGATAATTCTAAACACTGAGAAAGAGACACAGAGGAAAATAGAATGTTATATGTGATGTCCCAGTTACCTTTCTGGAGGGCCTTCAAATGGGCCTTGGTCTCAATGGAGACATGAAGGAGGATAGGCCAGCCACCATCATGATGGGAGATGGAATGTCTCTCTCCCAGTCTTTCTTGGCTCTTATATACTCTATTATGATTCCATCATCATAGATGTCAATCTTGTAGAAAAAGATGTCAATCTTGTAGAATTATATTAAATACTAAGTACATGTAAACTAGAGAATCATTTTCTTAATTCCACTGAGTTAATACCTTGTTGTAAGATTAAGTCAATCATACTGAACTAGAGAATTATTAATCACCATGCTAAACTAGATAATCATCGTCTCATCAGTTCTAGTGAGTTAATACCTTCTTTCAAGTATACTTCCACAGAGTTCTGCCCTTTTACAGTTATATATGGGGAGGAGCAATCAGGGCAATGGATATGCCAGGTGGTGGAGTGGATAGAATGCCATGACTAGAGTAGGAAGATTCATTTTCCTGAATTCAAATCTGATCTCAAACACTTCTTACCTGTGTGACCCTGGGGAAGTCACTTAACCCTATTTGCCTAAATTTCATCATCTATAAATTGAGCTGGAAAAGGAAATGGAAAATCATTCAAGTATTTTTGCCAAGAAAAACACAAATGAGGTCTTGAAGAAGCAGAATAGTTTGTGTGAAGCACAGAATATATGAGGAGCAATGAAATCACTCTGGTCTTTTGGCTGCTTTTTTCAATCAATTTCATTTCAAATTACATTATAAATTTTCCTATGTCCTGAGTGATTTTTTTTTTTCCTTTCTGAAAGCAGATATTCCTCTTGGAAGCTTATTTTGATCATTCCAGATGGAAATGATTTTTTTTTACCTTTTTCAAATTTCTCATAGTCTTTTGCACAATCAATCAGATAGCATTTATTAAGTCCCTTTCATTAGCCAGACAAGGTGTTAATTCCTGGGATTACAAAAAAAGAGGTTAAAAGATAGTCCCTTCCCTCAAGGCGTTTGCAATCTAATCTTTTACTGAAGGCAAACACCTTTGGTAAGTATGTCTCAGGGAGGTATAGCAAGGCACAAAGCTCTGTTGACTTGGGACAAAGGAAAAACCGCATCAGGAGCAAAGAGGGGTACTATATGTTGAGAAGTGGGAGGGGATTGACACTCTTCTATTTTTGCCAGGAGGAATTTTTACCTAAGGAAAAAAAAATACTCAGAATGATTTTTGGAAATATAACCCAGCAGTCTTGAAGACTGACCCATTTCCCCATCTATCATACATTTATATGATCTTGAAATTCTCTGTTTAAACTGGAACCATTACAGCACTCTTTTCTGGGTCCTGGGTATTTATTGCTACAATGAAAAGCAGCAACTCTCACTATGAATTTTCTTTTTTTTATAGTTCCTTTCCTTGCATTTCATCTATTCTTTTTTTCTTGTGAGTCCTGATGTCATGTTCTGCCCTTTTACCAAATCACAGCATCTGAAGGTTGGAAAGTGTCAATCTGAAATAGAGAGCTACCAAAATATCACTTAAAACAGTCAAGAGTTTAAATATACTTCAATAGGGAGGGAATTTCATGGAAGGCACAATCTGTCAAAGCTGTTCTGTAAATTGTTTCGCAAAATAGCTGAAAGTCCATCAAGAATTCTGGGGAGGCTGTATGGTGACACCTAGTCAAAACAGTGTACTTCAAATGCAGCAGCAGGGAATTTCAAGAGAAACCACATTACTGGTTCAAAACTGCTCTGACTGGGTTCAGGATGAGGCAACCCCTCTGAGGGTAGTATTCAACAATGGGATCTCAGAGGCCATCAAGGTCAACATCTGGGACTGAACAGAAATTTCCTCAAGCATGTGCTTGAGCTCACATTCTCTTGTGAGAGCAAATTGTTAAATTTTTAGTATATTATGAAATTGGCACATTGGAAATTGTCAAAGTCCATAAATTAGGGTTTGATTTATTTTATGCATTGTCTAGATTTAAGAAAATGATAGAGAAAACTTTAATAAAGGAGATTAAACTTCAAACAGTTAAAAACATTTACCAGCATATCCCTAATTGACACTTCTCTAGTTGACTTCTTTTTTGCTTGAAGAGATCTAGTAATACAGAATTGACTTTATCTTGAGGCAGCCTAATTCAGTTTTGGATAGTTTTAATTGTTAGGAAGTTTTATTTTTCTTTTTATTTTCTCAGACCTCAATACTAAACACATATCTCTGAAATTTCCACTCTTTGATCCTAGTTCTGACCTTGATACCAAGTTCAAATCTAACTTTTCTTCCATGTGACAAGTCTTCTCACTTGAAGAAAAAGTTATCTATTATACTCCTTTCCTGTCTTCACTTTAATAAGTTAAACATCTTTGGTTCTTAATTTTGATCTTCATGGCTTTTCACCATTCTTGTTCTTGTCTTTTAGACCTCTTCTGGTTTGTCAATGAATACAATAGGCAGTTCTAATTAGAACAGAGTATTTTGTGAGTACCTGTGAAAGTCACATAATAAGTGTTTAATAAATGCACAGTGGATAACACATGACAGTTACTTAATAAATGTTTGTTGATTGACCATCTCTTTTCTTGTTCTTCACTTCACTGAAGAAGTGGGATCCTCCTTTGGTAATATCATTTTGCACCAAGCATGGACTGATAAGTCAGGTACTCAAAGAAGAGAAGAAAATATTGAAAGTCAATTTTAAAACAATGCTGAATCAAGATGAATGGTTACAAATCCCAAATAATAGTTCATAAAAAGATTCTGCTTATCCTTTAACCAGTCACAAGAATTTCAAGAGAATAGGCTGGCCACTTGAAACTGGAAGAAAAGCAGTAGGAAAGAGGAATCTCAGAATTCACAATTTATAGAACAACAATTTTTCTAGTCTTTTCCTGGAATAGACATTTCTTCCAAAGCCAAAATGCTTTCCTTTTTAAAATTTTTCTTCTTCATGTAACTTTAATACAAAGGCTGTGAAGAACAAATGTTCTATCGGTGAGCTTAAGACTGGCAATTCACACAGGGTCTTGTGACGTGGCATAAACGAAGGCAGATATCTTGGATTTCCATCCTGTCACATGGCTGGAAAATGGACTGTGTTGAAGTAAACAAAGCTTCCATGACACCATATCTGGCTCAGGAATTGAGCGTGGGGGTGGATATGTGTTAAATTCTCTAGGGTGGGCCAATATTTTGGCGTTTATTGTCATCTCATTGGGTCCTTTATTAATGACTTCGGGAATGAGTAAACAGCTTGATAATGAAATTTGCAGATGATCCTAAATGGAGAGATGGGACAGACACCAGCAAAACCAGAAGGATAACATAAAGGAGTTAGTGATACAGGAAGAGAAGATGAAAGGCAGATACAAAAAGCGAATCATCTTGGAAAAATGCAAACGAATCCATCTGGGAAGAAATGATCTGAAAACCAGACACCTACTAAGCTGCTCAATCCTGGAGAGCAGTACCAACATGGCTGATGACTTCATTTTATCTTCAAATATATGTTTATTCTGTAAGTTCTAGTATAGACTCAAGACCAGAATTATGGAGGAAGTCAGGAAGATATTGGTCCTTCTAGGGTGATCCCATTATGGGAATGGCTTGATTCGACTTAGAACACTCCCTAATTTTCTCCTCCCCTAACCCAAATACATGCATATAAAACCCCTACCTCCCCAAAGATGCTTTAGGATGACTGGAAAGTCTGTCTGATTTAGAGAATAGTGCTCTGGATCTGGAGTTAGGAAAACCTGATTTTAAATCCCACTTCAGACATTAGTTGCATGATCCTAAGCAAATCAGTTAACCCATTTATGTCTCAGTTTCTCCATCTAAAAAAAAGTGGTTGGATTCATATTCTAAGGATCCTTCTAGCTCTAAACCTATGAATTTGTGAGAATAGAACTAGAGTATTAGTACAAAAGGAAAAAAAAACAAATGTCTAGTGTGACATAGGTTAGATACATTTAATAATAAGAAATTTCCTTAGAACCAAGATATTCATTTAGAGTTCACATAGTCTTTTTTTAAACTACCAGGCTCCTGATACATCAAATAAAATAGATTCTATATTTTGACAGGAGTTGCAAGGGATGAGGAAACTTCTACAAACGATTAAAGCATGTACTGTTTATATGCTACAAAATAAATTTTGTATAAATTTGATACTATTTGTTATTTTGTTCTATGAGCCTTATCTTGGAAATACTTCCTTCTAATGCCTCTTGTTAAAATCTCTATAATTATGACCTGACAATGATTAGAGAGTCTAATATTTTCCAAAAGGCTCTGGGAGCTGACATTTTTATAATCTTGGAAAACTCTCTATTTTGGAAATTCCTGTTTGAGACCCCATTGAAACGTTCTTAATGTTACAATAGCATTAACTTGCAACATTCTGAAGAAAAACAGATTTGTTGGCTCCTATTATCCTGGAATAAAAAGCACTATGACATGTGTTGTAGTTTTCCTATAAGTTCATCATTTTGTTTTGAGCTACCTCTCCAATTAGAAAACCTAGGCTTGAAACCAAGCTCTTATAAGTACTGACTGACTGAATGAATGAAAAAAATTATGTAAAAGTAACTGGGGAAACTAAATACAAAAGTGAGACAGCCCTTCTCTTCAAGAAGCTTCTATTCTAAAAAGGAAAGATAGTTCTTAAACCATTATAAAGTGCTCCAATACCAGGTTTGGCTACTGGGAAGTCCCTTTTACTTTTGGATGGATTATTCATTTCTACTCATTTGTAAGCAAGAAAAAAATGAACTAAAAATAACTTGAAATAAAGAGTTTAATGTTTTTTTTTTAATGTGGAAATATTGTCTTTCTCATTGTAACCTCACAAACTATCTTCAATCTGGTATGAATGAGCATTTCTTGAGCTGTGGAAATCTGGTGAATAGCTAGTCTTCCAATTTCCTTCTCATTGACCTCTGTTACATTACTTAAAAATCTGAGGCACTGAAAATAGGGATGAATCTGTGATGGTATTACTACTCTGACACTCAAAGGTTAAAAAAAAACCCACCCCAAACTAAAGAAAAATGAAATTATTCTTGTGGTAACTTCAAATTCCTTCCTGACTTTTTCAGTGTTTAGAACAATGTTTGGTACATAGGAGGTGCTTAATAAATGCTTATTCTTGCCAACATGGATGAAATTGGGGGAAAGACTTTGGTAGAAAGAAAAAAGAAAAAAGAATCAACATTCTGGATTTGTGAGTATGAGTATGGAGTTGGTAAGGTCATCTAAGGACTCACAGAGAAGACCTGCTCTCACATGTGAAGCTTTGCAGGTAAGAGTTTTATTTTTTATGGCAAGCAATCAATTAATTTGTTAATCAAGACCTATTGAAGAGATTTATTGTGTACTATGAGAGAAGGGTGATGGCCAAAGAAATATACAAAATATTCTCAGAGCTCCAAGAGTTAAGTCTCCTTGGGAAGACAAAATTAATACATGTAAAACAATGGGAGAATTATGTACAAATGTGAATAATTTAGATGAAGAAATCTTTGAGAGTCCATAACAATAACAATATTTTATTATATTTTCTTCTTAACTTTTAAAGAGAAAAGTCCAATTTATTTATTTTCTCTGTTTCCTCACTTCCTCTTCCAAATTCAGGGGGGGAAAGTGTGTATATGTGGGGGAAGTGATAGTATATTACTCTCTAACTCATTTGTGTCAAAAGCTGTAATATTCTCTTCCTTATCAAGAGATTTTCCTGTTCTTAAAGGACTATCCATAGCTTTAGTGCTAGAAAGGGATTTTAGATTTTAGAAACTGTTGTTCTTTCCCTCCCACCTCATTTCTTTGCTTTTTCTATGGCCTACAGAGTTTAAATTATTTGTTTACAGTTACACAGTTAGAAGTATGTGAAGTAGGATTCAAGTTCAAGTCTTTCTCATTTCATTGATAGTACTATATCCATTATACCATTAATTATTCTCATCTGCTGGAGATAATAGGGAAGGCTGGGGAGATGAAAAGGGAAAAAAAAGAACAAAGAAAAGAGTGCCTAGCAGAGAACAAAAGAAAATTATACAAAGAGATATACACTCATGAATATAATTTCTTCTATTAATATATATCCTTTCTTGAACTGATAATTTGTTGTTATATATTTTGAATCCTCCTTCATATTCTGCTAGGCACGTGACAAATGTTCTGTTTTTTTTTTCCTTTTTTAAAATAAAATTTAAAAAAGATAATAGGGTAAAAACTCTAATTTATTTCAAATACTAAAGGTTGATCACCATCAAAGGCTCTTAACATCCTAAAAACCCTTAGGTTGATGGAGTATTATCAAACTATTTTTGAATGTACTATTAAACTATTATTTAGTTGGCATAAAGCACTTCTGGCGAGGAAATTCCCTCTACTCATGCTGTTCTTTAGATTTAGATAGCTGTTTTGGATGCTAAAGAGGCTAAGTGACTTTGCTATTTTCCCACAACTGGATTATTTAGACAGCTTAATTAATAAAATAATTAATTAAATGAATTGAGATACGGTTTTCATAGTTACCATTTGTTATTTCTTGATCATTTACCTCTTGCTTCCTTGGATTTCAAAGCCTTGGTTGATAAGGACCAAATTCCAGGAAAGGTTGCTATACAAAGAGTAGTGTACAGAGGCAATGTGATAGAGAGACAGGGAGGAAAACATAGAAGAGTGGACTTTGTCTTACACTAATGGGGTTCAAATTCCATTTTTGATATTTACTAACTATGTGACATTAGTCCACTTAATTTCTCTGAGAATATGTACCCTCATCTGGAATAGAGATCATAGTAGTACCTATCCCAGTTGTGAGCCTCTACTTAGATGATCTATGTAAAGAATTATGTAAATGTTGCTTATCATTATTATAAACTTATTTTATTGATATCTTTTATTTTTTTACCACCTTTATTCCTTATTGTGTGAATTGTCTCTCTTCTACCCAGTGAACTATCTCTTGGGACAAAAGAGAAAGCAAAAAGAAGATAAAAAACAATCAATATAACAAACATGGATGACAATGTATGCAATATTCTACACCTTTTGTTCTTCACCTCTGTATGAGATGAGGGGAAGCAGAAGTTTCTCAACTTTTTCTAAAAGCTAAGATTGGTCTTTATAGTTATATGGCATCCAATTATGATTTTTTCTTTTAATTTATCTTGTGATAGCTATTAGGTAAATATTTTTTCCTATTTCTACTTTACTTGTCCCATCAGTGTATGTTTTCCAGAATTCCAGACTTTCAGAATTCTTCATATTTGTCTTTTCTGATGGCAAATAATAATTTATTATTTTAATAAATCACAATTTGTGTGGGCATTTCTTAATGGAAGTTGAGTTTGCTTATTTTTTCTTTACTGGTTATTATTTCATAAAAACTAGTAAAAGGATTCAAATATGTTTTTATTATGTAAGTTTTAAATGTGTTTCAGTTTTATTTGGCATATAGTAAATTTTATAAATGTATGTGGTTATAAGCTATAGTTCACAGAACCACTGGAGAATTTTGTTTATTAAAAATATATTTAAAAGTTTATCTTCTGTGAGTATATGTGTATAATTTCCCCCATTAATTTCACTACTTTAATTCAGTTTTAAGAATTTTAATAGTTTTCATATTTGTAAGATGAGGGGACTGGACTACATGACCAATGGGGTACCTTTCAGTTTTAAATCTAATAACAATAATATAAAAATAATTTTTAAAAGTCAGTAGAATAGGAATTCAACAAACCAGTAAAAACTGCAAGCTCTTATTGTGCAATGTATTGAAGTAAGTATAATGTATAGTATAACTATAAGATATAGTCATTGTCCTTCAGGTTTAGTGAGAAAGAAGAAACAATGATTTCTCTGTTGATGTAGTTGTATATGTTTTAAGTGCTAAATTGCTGCTGCTGCAAATGATAAGTTTCATGCTTTGGAAGTGGAAGAAATTATTGCAGTTTGAGTGATCAGGCAAGGTAGCAAGCCACTGAGAACTTAGTGCTTGAATTAGACCTTAAAAATAAGTAGAATTTTCTAATGCAAAGATAGAGAAAAGTCGAAAGATGCCTTGGGTAGGATAAAGAAAGGTGCAAAGGAAGAGCTATTAAAGATATGCTTAGGCTAGTGATCAGATTAGCCTAATTGGAACAGAGGGAACTGAAGTGAGTGGTAAGATTGAAACTGGTGGTTGATTCTGACGGAAGTTGACACTGATTTTTCATCTAAGACATCAGCAATACTCTTCTGTGTTATTGAACGTAGGAGACAAATTCCTAGGAAGTTTGTATTAACCCTGGAAAGATTTCCTGTTTGATGAGTTTAAGAGAAAACTTCACTCAGGATAATGGAGCATTGTTTGAGAGTTATGATGCATATTGAGAACTTGCCTTGGCAAGGTCCTGACTGGTGACAGCATTTTAGCTATTTATTCTATGATACCATTGTCCCCATGTAGGATGTTTTTGATTGCTAAATGTATCCACATCAAATGCTATGCATATATTATTATATGGATTTGTAGTTCTTCAGTAGTGCTAGGGTTTCTGGCTCAGGGTTGGCTCTTTGTCAAAATTATAGCCCTACATAGGTCACCAGTTCCAGAAATCTCATACAGACCAGCTTTGTACCCTTTCCATCATGCTGAATGGAGTTTCTTGGCCCAATTTCTTGGCATTTCAAGACTCTTTTCAGTGGAGAGGTAACATGTGGCTACAGTTGTAAGGGGCCTCTCATTTTCCATCCCAATCCATATAGGGGAGCCATTGGGAGTAAAAACGAATTGAATAAGGCTTCTGTATATATGTATATGCATATATATTTTTCTCTAGCTAGAGACCTGCTGTTTGTTAAATAAAAACATCTATCCTTTAGCATTGGAAAATTCTTAGTTTAAAAATTACCCATGAAAAATTGGCATTTGAAACAGAGGATGAGGAAATTAGTAATTTTCCCCTATTTTCTGCTCTCAATTACTTATAGTGTTGGCAATGATGGGAAGAGGACCATTTTTAAAGCTATTTTCTCCTGTAAGAGAGTTATAGTTGAGCTATGAAAGTGCCTACTGGGTTAGTATCCTGACTAAATGTTGAGATTTCTATCAGATTATAAACCACTGATAGGTCTTTCACGAAACAGTTCTCCCAAATCCTACCTAATGCTTTATATGTCACATTCATTTCCCTCTCTCTCCTTTTACATGTGCTCCAGTTTGGTATCCCCATTTTCTTTTGTCCATTTTTATAAGGTCTATCAAGCTTACAAACTGTAATTCTCAAATCCCAACTTTTCTCTGAAAGACTCCTTTACTGCCACATGCATCCTTCCTTTTTTTGATCTGATATATAATATTCAGTGCATAATTCTATACTGAGTTTGAATTCTTTTTCTATTTATGTAACCATGCACACAAAATTTATCTTCTAGACTTTTCTAACTTTTAGAATAACAATGATTATAGTTAACATTTATCTAGTGCTTTGAAATTTGCAAATTTTTTTCCTCAAATAATATTTCATTTTATCCTCAAAGGAATCCTGGAAGGTAGAGGCTATTATACTCTGCTCACAGATAAAGAAATTGAGGATGACATGAGTCAAATGATTTGCCCAAGGCCTCACAGGTAGGAAGTATGGTCTCAAATCTGAACTCAGGCAGATCTTCCTACTCCAAGTTCACCTTTCTTTTTCCCACTGAGATCAAATACTCCTTGATGATAGAATTCATGTATTTTAGTATTTATACATAACACATGTGACTAGGATCAGAGAATCACAGAATTTGAGAATTAAAAAGAAATTCATCAGTCACCTAGTTCAATCCATACATGAACAGAATGGGCACTATATCATTCTCAATAAATAGTCATCTAATTTTGTCTTGAAGACCTCCAAGGAGGGGAATTTCATCACTTTTCTAGGTAACTCAATTTTGGATGTCTTGAATTGTCCAGGAAGGTTTTCCTAACATCAAATTTGTTGGCTTTTTTTTTGCAGTCTCCACACATTCCTTTGGTTCTGCTCTCTAGATGTACTTGGTTTCTGGCACATGGTAGTCATCAATGTCAGGATGTTTTAGACTGGACCAGCTCAGCACTCTATGGGCAAATATACTTCTTTTGTTATCCTTCAACCTACTGATCTGACAACTAATTTTCTTTTCTCTCCCTATTAAAACCTATAAACCCTTGTAACAAATAATTATAGTCAAACAAAACAAATTCTTCTCTGCCACTGGCCCATGTTCAAAAATATATCTCATGTCCCAATTTGCATTTTGGATCTATACTTTCTCTGTCAGAAAACAGATAGAATAGGATAAAGGATGTATCACTGGGATAATCATTAATAATTAATGTGATTGTTGATCAGAGTTCCAAGTTTTTCAAGTTTGCTTAATAAAGGTTGGATCACTGGGATAATTGTTGGTCATTGATGTGATTGTTGATCAGAGTTCCAATTTTTTCAAGTTTGCAGTTTTAAAAAAGATTCATTATAACAATTTTTATCCTGATTCTATTCATTCTGAATTATTATCAATAAACAGTAATTAAATGCCTTCTATGTGCCAGACATTGTGCTAACACATGCTCACATAAAAAGAGGCAAAAGACTTTTTCTGCTTTCAAGGAACTCACAATGGTAGGGGGACAGTTTTTGGAGCTAAAAGAAAGAGGATCTTGTTTTTAACACAGTAAGAATGTTGATGTCATTAAATCAAAGAGTATATGGTAGGGAGTAAATTATAAGAAGTTTGGAAAGGTAGAAGTAAGCTAGATTATGAATTTCTTTCAAGCTAAACAGAGGATTTTATATTTGATCTTGAAAGTGTTATGGAATTGCTGGAGTTTTCTGAGTGCAGTGGTGTCATGGTCAGAGCTGTGATTTAGGAAAATCATTTTGATAGATGAATAGAGATTGGGTTTGTATGAGGAGACACTTGAGGCAGGCCACTACAATAGTCCAGATGTGATATGATGAAGTTCTGTGCCAAAATGGTGGTAGTGTCAAAGGAGAGAAAGGAATATATTTGAGAAATATTGGAAAGGTAAAATCAGTAGGCTTTAGGGACAGATGTAATATAAGTGTTATGAAATAGAACTAGTAGGCAGTTGAGTCTAACATTTAGGTTGTGAACCTGAGGGAATGGGAGGATAGTATTACCCTTTGTGATAATAAGGAAGGCAGGAGGTGGGCAGGAAAAGATAATGATTTCACATTTACTTTCTTTATTTCCATAGCATTCTGGCACTTTCACCTACAACATTTTATTTAACCATTCATTTGCTGTTGACCTTCATAATCAAAGAGGACTAAAACGACATCATAATGTCAGGGTCAGTACATAGTATATTAACTGTAGCTGATCTAACATGAGCTTGGAAGGCTCTACCACAAGACAGGCACAAATAACCAGTATTAACATTTGGGAAGGAGATGTCTCTAATTTGCACATTTCACATTTCTCTTGAGCTACCACAATTCTTCTTTGCTCACAGAACATGGTCACACATAGAGCATATTCAATCACTACCCAACTGAAGGATATCCCCTTACTTTCCAGTTTTTCACCATTATCAATAGCTATTTTCTAAATATTTTAGGGGTTTTTTCCTTTCTTTGATCACTTTGTATATAGTAGTGATGTAGCTCAATCAAAGATTATAAATTGTTTAATAATCTTTTGGACATTAAATAGTTGTGCCAATTCACAGCTACACTGACAATGCATGAATGTGTCTATTTTCCTTTAATCCCTCTATATTTCTTTCCTTTTATAGATGAGATAACTGAGGTCCAGAGATATTAGCCAACTAGGCTGCTCAGGTAATAAGTGACAGAGATGGTATTTGAACTTTGGACCATTGGAATTCCATGGAGTTTTAAGGCTTTCCATCAGAAATGCTATATAAATGGCAGGTATCATCTTGTCCTCCATTACCAATGTAAATGATTATAGGGAAAGAAATTATGGGAATAACTTCTAGATTTAGCAATCCCCTAAATTGGGGCTATGGAACTACTTGGAGTGCCTTAATTCATTCCTTTGGTAGGCATTCCATATATATGATCTGACTTTGCATAAGTTGATTTTGATACTTAAAAAGTGAAATACTCAGGTATTCAAATATTTGTTTTCTTTTTTTTATTATAGCTTTTTATTTACAAGATATATGCATGGGTAATTTTTCAGCATTGACACTTGCAAATCCTTCTGTTCCAAGATTTTCCCTCCTTCCCCCAGCTCCCTTTCCTAGATGGCAGGTAGACCAATACATGTTAAATATGTTAAAGCATATGTTAAACAATATATGTATACATATCCATACAGTTATTTTGTTGCACAAGAAAAATTGGACTTAGAAATAAAGTAAAAAATAACTTCAGAAGGAAATAAAAAATGCAAGTGAACAAAAACAGGAGTGGAAATGCTATGTTGTGGTTTACACTCATTTCCCATAGTTCTTTCACTGAGTGTAGCTGGTTCTCTTCATTATTGAACAAATGGAACTGATTTGGTTCATCTCATTGTTGAAGAGAGCCACATACATCAGAATTGATCATCATATAGTATTGTTATTGAAGTGTATAATGATCTCCTGGTTCTGCTCATTTCACTCAGCATCAGTTCATGTAAGAATATCCAGGCCTTTCTGATATCATCCTGCTGGTCATTTCTTTCAGAACAATAATATTCCATAAAATTCATATACCACAATTTACCCAACCATTCTCCAATTGATGGGCATCCATTCAGTTTCCAGTTTCTAGCCAACACAAAAAGGGCTGCCACAAATATTTTTGCACATACAGGATCCTTTCCCTTCTTTAGTATCTCTTTGGGGTATAAGCCCAATAGTAATACTGCTGGATTAAAGGGCATGTACAATTTGATAAGTTTTTGAGCATAGTTCCTAATTGCTCTCCAGAATGGTTAGATGCATTCACAATTCCACCAACAATGTATCTGTGTCCCAGTTTTCTCACATACCCTCCAACATTCAACATTATCTTTTCCTGTCATCCTAGACCATCTGAGAGGTGTGTAGGGGTATCTCAGAATTATCTTAATTTGTATTTCTCTGATTAATAATGATTGGAGCACCTATTCATATGGCTAGAAATAGTTTCCATTTCTTCATCCGAAAATTGTCTGTTCATATCCTTTGACCATTTATCAATTGGAGAATGGCTTGATTTCTTATAGAGTCAATTCTCTATATATTTTGGAAATGAGGCCTTTATTAGAGCCTTTGACTGTAAAATGTTTTCTCATCTTATTGCTCCCTTCTAATCTTGTCTGTATTAGTTTTGTTTGTACAAAAACTTTTTAATTTGATATAATCAAAATTTTCTATTTTGTGATCAATCATGATCTCTAGTTCTTCTCTGGTCACAAATTCCTTCCTCTTCCTCAGGTCTGAGAGGTAAACTATCCTATGTTCTTCCAATTTATTCATAATCTCATTCTTTCTGTCTAGATCATGAACCCATTTTGACCTTATCTTGGTATACGGGTTTAAGTGTGGGTCAATGACTAGTTTCTGCCATATTAATTTCCAATTTTCCCAGCAGTTTTTGTCAAACAGTGAATTCTTATCCCCAAAACTGGGATCTCTGGGTTTGTCAAATACTAGATTATTATAGTTATTGACTATTTTGTCCTGTGAACCTAACCTATTCTATTGATCACTAGTTTGTTTCTTAGCCAATACCAAATGGTTTTGGTGACCACTGATTTATAAAATAGTTTTAGATCTGGTACAGCTAGGCCATCTTCATTTTATTTTTTTCATTAGTTCACTTGAAAGTCTTGATATTTTGTTCTTCCAGATGAATTTTGTTGTTATTTTTTCTAGGTCATTGAAAGTTTTTTTGGGAGTCTGATTGATTTAGCACTAAATAAATAGATTAATTTAGATAGTATTGTCATCTTTATTATATTCACTCGACCTATCCAAGAGCACTTAATATTTTTCCAATTGGTTAGATGTGACTTTATTTGTGGAAAGTGTTTTGTAGTTTTGCTCATATAATTCCTGACTTTCCCTTGGCAGATAGATTCCCAAACATTTTATACTATTGGCAGTTACTGTAAATGCAATTTCTCTTTATATCTCTAGCTGTTGGATTTTGATATTGATATATAAGAATGCTGGCGATTTGTGTGGATTTATTTTGTATCTTGCAACTTTGCTAAAGTTGGGGATTATTTCTAATAGCTTTTCAGTAGAATCTTTGGGGTTCTCTAAGTATACTATCATATCATCTGCAAAAAGTGATAATTTGGTTTCCTCATTACCTACTCTGATTCCTTTAATTTCTTTTTCAACTCCTATTGGCAAAGCTAGCATTTCTAATACAATATTGAATAGTAATGGTGATTTTGGGCAACCTTGTTTCAGTCCCAATCTTAATGGGAATAGTTCCAGTTTATCCCCATTACATATGATGCTTACTGATGATTTTAAATAGATGCTACTGACTGTTTTAAGGAAAAGTCCATTTATTCCTATACTCTAAAGTGTTTTTAATAGGAATGAATGTTGGATTTAATCAAACGCTTTTTCTGCATCTATTGAGATGATCATATGGTTTTTGTTATTGAACCAGCCCTGCATTTGTGGTATAAATACTACTTGGTCATGGTGTATTATCCTGGGGATGATTTTTTGTAGTCTTTTTGTTAATATTTTATTTAAGATTTTTGCATCAATATTCATTAGGGAGATTGGTCTATAATTTTCTTTCTCTGTTTCCAACTTACCTGGTTTAGGTATGAGTACTATGTCTGTGTCATAAAAGGAATTTGGTAGGAGTCCTACATTTGCTATTTTTTCAAATAATTTATATAACATTGGAGTTAATTGTTCTTTGAATGTTTGGTAGAATTCACATGTAAATCCATCTGATCCTAGGGATTTTTTTCCTTAGGGAGTTGATTAATAGCTTGTTCTATTTCTTTTTCTAAAATGGGACTATTTAAGCAATTTACTTCCTTCTCTGTTAATCTGGGCAGTCTATATTTTTGAAGGTAGTCATCCATTTCACTTAGGTTATCAAATTTATTGGCATAAAGTTGGGAAAAGTAACTCCTCATTGTTGCTCTCATTTCTTCTTCATTGGTGGAAAGTTCTCTCTTTTCATTTTTAAGATTAACAATTTGATTTAACTATTTTCTTTTTCTGATCAAATTTACCAAAGGTTTATCTATTTTGTTGTTTTTTCCCCATAAAACCAACCCAGTTTTATTTATTAATTCAATAGTTTTTTTACTTCCAATTTTATTAATTTCTCCTTTTAATTTTAGAATTTCAAGTTTAGTATTTGATTGGGGGCTTTTAATTGCTCTTTTTCTAGCTTTTTAAGTTGCAAGCCCAATTCATTGATCTTTTCTTTCTCTAGCTTATTCAAGTAAGCCTTTAGAGATATAAAATTTCCCCTTATTAATGCTTTGGCTGCATCCCACAGATTTTAGTATGTTGTCTCATTGTTGTCATTCTCTTGGGTAAAATTATTAATTGTGTCTATGCTTTGCTGTTTCACCCATTCATTCTTTAGGATAAGCTTATTTAATTTCCAATTACTTTTTGGTCTATTTACCCCTAGCTTTTTGTTGAATGTAGTTTTTATTATATTGTTATCTGAAAAGAATGCATTTACTATTTTTTGGCTTTCTGCATTTAATTTTGAGGTCTTTCTGTCCTAATATATGGTCAATTTTTGTATAGGTTCCATGAACTGCTGAGAAGAAAGTGGACTCCTTTCTGTCTCCATTCAGTTTTCTCCAAAGATCGATCATACCTAACTTTTCTAATATTCTATTTACCTCTATAACTTCTTTCTTATTTGTTTTGTGGTTTGATTTATCTAATTCTGAGAGTGCCAGGTTGAGATCTCCCACTACTATAGTTTTGCTATCTATTTCTTCTTTCAGCTCTCTTAACTTCTCCATTAGGAAATTAGATGCTATACCACTTGGTGCATATATATTTAGTATTGATATTATTTCATTGTCTATGCTATCCTTTAGCAAGACATAGTTACCTTTCCTTCCTTTTAATTAAATTAATTTTGGTTTTGCTTGATCTGAAATAAAGATGGCTACTCCTGCTTTTTTACTTCACCTGAAGCATAATAGATTCTGGTCCAGCATTTTACCTTTAATCTGTATGTATCACCTTGCTTTAAATGTGTTTCCTGTAAACAACATATTGTAGGATTCTGGCTTTTGATCCAGTCTGCTAGCCACCTCTATTTTATGGGAGAGTTCATCCCATTCACATTTAAGATTAAAACTTCTAATTCTGTATTTCTTGCCATCTTATTATCCCCAGATTATACTTTTTTTCTTTCCCCTCTTATTTCCCTCCCCAGTATTAAACTTAGGACATCACTTGCCTCATGCAGTTCTCCCTCTTTAGAATCCCTCCAGCCCCTTTGAGTTCCTACCCCTTTCTTGTACCTCTCCCTTATTTTTCTGTATTCCCTTCTATTTAGCATACTTTTTTTCCTTTTCCCCTTTCTTCTCCCACTGTTTAACGAGGTGACAGAAGTTTCTCTGTAAACCAAATATGTCTAATATTTTCTCTTTGAGCCAAATCTGACAAGAGTAAGATTCACACAATGTTCCTCCCCCTTCCTTAATTCCCTCAGATAAGTTTCCTTTGCCTCTTTGTGAGATGTAATTTCCCTCTTTTTACTTCCACTTTTACCTTTTTTTGATACAATCACCTTTTCACTTATAATTCCCTTTTTAAAAATATTATAACAGTAAAATCAAATTATACATACTCTCTTTATGTATGCCCATAACATAAATACAGTTCTCAAGAATTCTTTTTATCTTTTTATGCTTCTCTTGAGTCTTCTATTTGGAGGTCAAATTTTTTGTTTAGCTCTGGTTTTTTCATTAATAATAAATGGAATTCACCTGTCCCATTGAATGTCCATCTTCTTTCCTGGAAGAAAACACTCAGCTTAGTTGGGTAGTTTATTCTTTGCTGCATTCCAAGTTCTTTTGCCTTTTGGAATATCAGATTCAGGGCCCTTTGATACTTTAATTTTGAAACTGCTAGAGCCTGAGTGATCCTTATTGTGGCTCCTTGCTATTTGAATTGTTTTTTTTTTCTGGCTGATTGTAATATTTTTCCTTAGTCTTATAGTTCTGAAATTGACCCACAATATTCTTTGGAGTTTTTATTTTGGGGTCTCTTTCAGAAAGTGTTCAATGAATTCTTTCAAAGCCTATTTTACCTTCTGAGTCTATTACATTTGGGCAGTTCTCTTTGGTGATTTCTTGAAAAATAGTGTCTAGGCTCTTTTTTTCATCATGGTTTTCAGAGAGATCAATAATTCGTAGATTATCTCTCCTAGATCTATTTTCCAGATCTCTTGTTTTTCCAAGTAGATATTTAACATTTTTTCTATTTTTTTATTTTTGCTTTTGCTTGATTGATTCTTGATGTCTCAATGAATCATTCATTTCCATTTGTTCAGTTTTGATTTTTAATGAGTTATTTTCTTCATTAAGTTTTTAAACTTTTTTTTTTTTGTAAATGTCTAATTGAGTTTTTAAATGAGTTGTTTTGCTCTATGGAATTTTTTTTCAATTTCACTAATTTTTTTAATGAGTTCTTTTCTTTTTCCAATTCACAAATTCTACTTTCCTAGGAGTTCTTTATCTTTTCCAATTCATAAATTCTGTTTTCCTGGGAGTTTTTTACCTTTTCCCCTTCACATTTCAGGAAGTTGTTTTCTTTTCCCATTTTGGTGAATCTTTCTTTTAATGAGTTATAAGCCTTTTCCATACTCTTTTGCTGAACTTCTCTTTCCTTTCCCCATTTTTCTTCTAGTTCTCTTTTAAGATCTTTAATATTTTTTTCTAGTGGTGTGTGGTGGGGACCAGATTATATCCCCCTTTGGGGTTTTTGTCTGGAGACTATCTGCTATTAGTCTCCACAGAGTTGGAAATCTATTCTTTTTCTGTATAGAAGTTATCTATAGTTAGAACTCACTTTGCTTTTTTTTTACTCATTTTTAAAAAGCCTTTGGGATCTGCCTTCAGGGCAAGGAGGTTCCCAGCTTCCTCTATAGAACAGGGACAGATGGACGGGCTATGAAAGGGGTGCAAAGAGTGGCCATGCTTTGGAAATGTGACGGCCCTGGGCAGAGCCCCGCACTGCGAAATGTGGCTGTGCAGCTGTGCTGTGGTTGTGTTGAGTCATTCTCGTTGTTGTATGGATGTGGCCAGGTCCTGTGAAACTCTGGTGTTTTGGGGTACACTCTACCTTTGGTGTTTGTGTAACTTCTCTGCTGATCTACTGTTTTGCAACCAAAGCAGAGCAGCCAACCTGTGATAGAATCCTCCCTGAAAATTCTCCACCCACAGAGACTATATCCCACCCCTGGTTCACTCAGCGGGCACTAGCCTCTGCTTTCCTGCCTGTGCTGGCTTCCTCCTACCTGATCAAGACAGACCTTTTCTGGGCATCTTCCAGATTATCTTCTGCTGGTAATTTATTGTACTCCCAATATTAGTGAATTCTACCATTCAAGCACTATTTCAGAGACTGAATTTGGTAATCAGTAGTGAGGGTAGAAGGGAGCTCAGAATGAAGCATGTGTCCTCTCTGTCATCTTGGCTCTGCCCCGCTCTGGTATTCAAATAGTTCTGTGATCTCTTTGATTTGCAGATTTCCTCCAGTGATGCAGATTGTTAAATATTTATATATGCCTATCATGCATAACTTTTACCCTACTTCTCCCATAAATGTCCCACAGGGGGATCTATTAATGATAATTTTTATTTTTTTCCCTGACATTGGGAAGTTTTCAGTAGAATACCTTTTTTTTGTTGTTGTTTGTTTTTGTTTTTAAATCAAGTCTTAGGAAATGTTCTGGTATTGTTATCTGGAAACTTAAGCTTCCTCTACCAAATATTTGGTCTTTTTTCATGGACAAGTTTTTGGTCTAGATTCAACCTGTGAAGGTGAGCTCCTGGATGAGAAACTCCTATCAATACAGTAATCAATACTAATTTGTTTTATTTATCTCATTTATTTATTTATTTACTATTTACTTAATTTTATCTATAAGATAATATTTATATAACACCTTAAAGTTTACAAAGTACCTATATATATGTATATAATGTCAATTGATTTGATAGTTACAAGAACACTTCGAGGAACATGATATTAGTTCTCTTTTATAGAAGTGGAAACTGAGTCTAAGGGTAGTTAAATGATTTGCCATGATAACATAATCAGCATGTGTCAAAGACAGGGTTTCTATCAACTATAAGACATTCTCTCCAAGGACCATTTCTCTGCACCCCCTCCCCCCCGAAGTTGATGAATCCAATGTAACTACTAAAAATAAACCAAAATGACAACAACAAAAATACAAATCTTCCAAACTACATATTTGTTTTCTCAGGTTTCTCCCTCAGAGGATGAAGGTATTGTAGCTATACAAGGTACTAGAATAAAGATGCAACCTTAGGTTTCATCTAGTAGCCAACCAAACCCCACATATGTGCAGAATTAGGAAATTTGTAAAATGGGGAATTTTACAAATCTAAGGACAGATTTAAAGACCCCACAGGCAATTAACTTAACCAGTGGACTATATTTTATATAGTCTCATCTCTTTAATTGTTCTCTTTCCCTAGGAGATTGACTTAATACTCCAACTCAGATAGCAGATGTATGGATTATTTTTAAATAATGTCTAGTTCAGCCTCTATAGGAACTTAGTTTGGCCAGAAAATACTTGAAGAGATCCTTTCCTGATACTGGGTGAAAAAGTCAAATTATTTATTCTGCTCAGATTATAAGTATGAATAAAGAATTTTCCCTTGAACTAACTGAAGTACCTTAACCATGGGATTTTCATATAAAAAATAGCATCAACATATTCTATGAAATGTGGGCTAGTTCTTTTCCCTAAGACAACCATAGAAGAATGAAAATAAAAATTATTAAACATTTACTGTGTTCAAGGATGCACATGTAAAAAATGAGATTATCCCCTTCTCTCAAGAAGATTTTTTTAATAGGAAAAGACCATGGAATGGTGCCCCCTCCAAAAAAAAAGAATGACTGGGAAGTGATAGGAATGATTAATCAATTCATAGGGTAGTCAATTGGTGTGCAATTTTCAAAAGCAATGATAGTAATTTGAATATGGTACTCAGAAAAGGAGATAGAAAATGAGATTGTGAGTAGGGAATGTTCCAAATGGCTAAAGGCAAGGTAGGTAGGTAGAGGACTGAATAGGATGTGAAGATTAAGCATTGCCTAGTCTAGGGTCTGGGGTCAGGTAGCTATAGAAGGCTAGGTAGATATATGCAGTGGTGGTAGGAAGATGGTAAGATGGGAGTAAAAGTGAATCATTCACATGAATGGATTAATCCATATGGATACAAGTTTAACAATGTTATGTTCTGGACAGTGAAAAGTGGATTTTTCAGTTTTGCCTCTGAAATGCTACAAGTTACTTAATAATCCATCAAAGGTCACTCATATTCTGCTTATTAAATAAGGAAGGGGACACAATACATTTCAGAAAGCTTATCAGCAAGAACTGAAAAATGACACTAAACCCACTGATCCTGGTTTAATTAATTGTTAACTAGAAAAACCAGACATTCCATCAGCCTTAACTGGTTTGTTTTTTACATTAACATATGAAATTCTTCTAACCATTTCCCCATTTATCATATTGCACAAGAAAAATCAGATCAAAAGGGGAAAAATGAGAAATAAACAAAAAAAAAAAGCGAACAACAATCAAGGTGAAAATATTATATTGTGATCTACTTTTATCCCCAAATCCTCTGTCTGGATGCAGAAGACTTTCTCTAACACAAGTTTATTGGAATTGGCCTGAATTACCTCATTGTTGAAAAGAACCAAGTCCATCACAATTGATCTTCACATAATCTTGTTGCTGTGACATTATTCTCTTGATTCTACTCATTTTACTTAGCATCAATTCATGAAGTCTCTCCAGGCCTTTCTGAAATCATCCTGTTGATCATTTCTTATAGAACAATAATATTCCATTACATTCATCTACCATTACTTATTCATTCATTCACCAACTGATGGGCATCCACAGTTTCTAGTTCCTTGCCACCACAAAAGAGCTGCCACAAATATTTTTGCACATGTGGGTCTTTTTCCCTTTTTTATGATCTCTTTAGGATAGAGACCCAGTAGAAACACTCCTAGATCAAAAGATATGCATAATTTCGTAGCCCTTTGGGTATAATAGTTCCAGTTGCTCTCCAGAATGGTTGGATCAATTCACAACTCCACCAACAATGTATTAGTGTTCTAGTTTTCCCTCATTCGTGTTCTAGATTATCTTTTCCTGTCATTTTAGTCAATCTGAGAGGTGAGAGGTATACACATAGTAAGTTAAAGGGCCAGAGATTAAATCCATACCTGACTCCAAATTCCTTGTTTTTTTCTACTGTACTATATTCTCCTGAGTAGTTTTTTTCCTAAGACTGTCATCTCTTGCCATTCTGAATAGTAATTATATATTTTCTGGGTAATGAGAGCAAGAAAAAATGTATGAATTTACTTGTTCAAGTTTGGTCACAACTACAGTTGTTAGATGACAAAATTTACCTATTCATCTGGGGACTCAAGGACTTATTAAAATGTGTATGAGTTCAGTAATGTGAGAAGGAAACACCTTAACACATTTCCCTTATTTATAATGATTCCTCATGTGTACCCAGTTTCTGATATGGATTTGAATATTCTTAATCCTTTCTCTCTCTCTCTGCTATTTTCACACCTATCAAATACATGAACTACATAACCCAGAGTATCTCTAGGGGTGATGCCAAAATGCTGTTCTTACATTTCTAGGCATAATAAATGGTGAGAATGAAATTGTTTTTGGATCTAAACCATGAAGCCCACTGGAATGGTATAGCTTCATGGGGACTTTTCTTTACCAGAGACACCTCTGGATCTGGCTACATGTCATAGATAGCCTTTCTCTTTTGAATTAGTGTTTTATTTACTCTCATGCTTCACAACTTGACTCTTGGAATGGGGAGGAGGATCAAGCTTGTGGATTTGAAAGGGACCAGAGTAATATCTATGAATGGCCCTGAGAATTCCAATTGTTCATCAGTTTACATTTTGGCAAACTTTGAGGTCTATTAAGGTAGGGGCACACAGTCATGTCAAAGGGACTTCTGGCATGATTCCATTCACACCCCTTAGTATCCCAGTAGCAGGGAAATGCTGAGGAAATATCTATTGAACTGTTTTGCTGGAGAGAAGAAATTAGTCTAGCTATCCCAGAGAAAGTCTGGAAATGAGGCAGAGCCCAAACCCAATCCAAACTGTGTGATGCCATAAAATCTTAAATAAATTACTAACATGTGTTCCTCCACCTCCTCTTGCCTTTGTACCAGGGGTTCTTTTTAACCTTTATTTGTTTCATGGACTCTTTGGAAGACTAGTGAAATTTGTGGATGAATCCTTTCTCTGGTAATGCATAATACTAACATTCATAATTAAAGTAGATGTTATGTTAGAGGTTAGTAAGGGCAAAGATGTAATTTTCCCCCATCCAAGTTCATTGATCCCCATGAAATCTCTCCACAGATTCATTTTGGGTTTATGGAATCAAGATTAAGATCTTTAACCTTCTTTACTTAGACTTTTTATCTCAAATTATTGAGATTAATGTCTTGGTTCACATAGCCATTTCTTGAGTATGATTCTTAGTAATCTAATGCCTCCGTCTGATTATTCTTGTCATATAGTGGTGGTTGATAATGTTACTTGTAGTTGCTGCTTGTATTAATTCTGACAGTCTTATTGGCTGTTGCTCATGTTTTTTGGTTGTTTTTCAATTACTTTTGTCTGTAATAAATTATATTTGGTTTAGTCCCAACAAAGTTTCATTTGATTTTAGGGATGATGGATAGAATCACCCAGAACTTGAAATGATTCACCTGAGTTCACCCTGAAAGAATGGCAGGGCTGAGAATATGATCATCCTTGGGTCATAATGTATTCCAATTTGTGATTCCTATAAAAAAGCATATGATGGTGTACCCATGGAAGAGAAAACCTCTTCAAAGTTCCATGATCAGATTACCTTGACAGTAACTGGGCAGCTGACTTTGAGACTGTTGTCAGAATGTCCTTTCTTACTTTTCACTACAGCCAAAAATTTTCATTTTCTTTCACTAACAGGCCTCAAAATAGTAATACTTGGGGAGAGGCTACTTCCTTTAAAATGAAGTATATCAAAATTTCTTGACTGAATTAACACTGTGCTTTAATTATTCAAAGGTCTTTTTATTACCAATGCTTCATCTTTTTGTGTCTATACTTTGTCTCCAACACCTGTGGATCTCATGGTTGCTGACTGGATATCTGATTGCTGGACTCTGCCCTTGCTCTCCTCTTTAGTGTCCCTCTGGTTCTTATCAATCTGGAGATGTTGGCCATGACTCTGGACCTTTTGTTTGTACCAATTCCAGCTTTGTCCAACTGATTCAAATCCATGAGTTTAGAGGATCATAAATCTTCATCTAGAAAGGATTTAAGAAGCCATTTAATCCAGTATATTTTACAAATGAGGAAACTGAGATACATGGAGTTTAATTAATTTGCCATGGGCAACTAGATGTATAGCCTCAAACATTTTCTAGCTGTGTGATTCCCTATTTGCTTAAACCTATTTGCCTTAGTTTATTCATCTGTAAAAATGAGTTGGAGAAGGAAATGGCAATCTATTTTAGTATCTTTGCCAAACAAAATCTGAAATAGTGTCATGAAGAGTTAGAAACAAGTGAAAATGACTGAACAACAGCAACAAGGTCCCCACTGTCCTGATAATTATTATGTGACTCACTATTTTAGGTAATAAACACCAGAGGTAAAATTTTGAGCCAGCTAGCACTTTTTCAACTCTATTCTGATCCTGCTTTGACTTTTGAGATATGTCTAATTCCCTTAGTCTGCTTTGGTTTCCCTGGCTATGTTTTGTTTGCTTTATATCCCATAATCCAGTACTACTCATTCTTTGGTGAGATATAAACTGGGGTAGGACTAAAGGTTCAAAACAAGTATAGATTAAGTACTTAACAAATGCTTATTGATTTTCCAAATTATATTTATTTAACATCATAACCATTGACTTTCCAAAGTGACCCTAATCAGTGATATATTTATCTGTGGCATAATGGACTGGGTAATGGATCTGGAACCGGGAAGATCTGAGTTCAGATCTGAGCTTTGACATTAGCTGAATTACCCTAGGCAAGTCATTTAACAACTGCCCTTTTCATTTTCTTCTACTGCAGAATGAAGATAAAATTGCACCTTCCTGACAGGGTTGTTGTGAGTATAAAATAGATAATATTTGTAATGTGTTTTCAAAATCCTAAACCACTATATAAATATCATCACCATCATTACTGATATCTCTGAACAAGCAACTTAAAAACTAAATTAAATACAAAGATAATTATTTTTCATTTTAATGAAAAATTGTTTCTCTCTCTGTTTCCAGTTCTAATTTCCTGCATGAGAAGAACCAGTAGCAAAGATGTTATATTTCCCAAATCTCCATCCCTACCTCAAGAATTTTCATCATTTCCATTAGGAATTCACCTCAAGTATTTAGTAATGACTTCTATTCCAAAATTCTATATCATCTTTACTTTATATTTTTGTATGCAAGTCTCTCTTAGCTCTAATTCCAGTAAGTTACTGAACTTTATTGATTTTTTGTGTAATACTTTTTAAATTTCCTTTCTTTTGGTTTCTACTACCACCATTATAATTATATATAGATATATATAATATCTATATATAATTATAATTCTTGTTACTGAAAAATCCTCTAAATCTGGTTGTCTCTAATATATTGCCAATTCAACTTGTTACTGACCTCATAGAAAGATTCATTTCATTCATATTCCAAAAATATTTCTGTTTGCCATCCATCTTCTTGACAGCCTCAACAACAAACCTGTTAGATCAGAAACCACATCCTGGTTATTTTAACCATTTTGTATCAGAAACTTCTTTCCTGGGACAATGATATTTTAATTGGTGATTGCCTCATATGGAGCACTATTTTGGACAGGGTCTGGCAACAATTTGGATAGTTAGGTGGCACAGTATATAAAGTATTAGGTTTGGAATCAGAAAACGAATCTTCCTGTGTTCAAATTTGGCTCCAGACACTTCCTAGCTAAGTTGTAAGTTACTTAAATCTGTTTGCCTTAGTTTCCTCATGCGTAAAGTGAGCTAGAGAAGAAAATAGGGCTTGTCTTTGCTTTCATATCCTCCCTTCCTTCCTTCCTTCCTTCTTTCCTTCTTTCCTTCCTTCCTTCCTTCCTTCCTTCCTTCTTTTTTCCTTTCTTCCTTCCTCCCTTCCTTCCTTCCTTTCTTCCTTCCTTCCTTCCTTCCTTCCTTCCTTCCTTCCTTCCTTCCTTCCTTCCTTCCTTCCCTCCTTCCCTCCTTCCCTCCTTCCCTCCTTCCCTCCTTCCCTCCTTCCCTCCTTCCCTCCTTCCTTCCCTCCTTCCTTTCTTCTTCCCTTTTATCCTTTCTTATTTCTTTCTCTTAACCTCCATACTAAAAAATCTCTAGTGGCTCTTTCTAGAGAATGGAACTTTTGGGGACTTGGAGTGAAAGTTAGGCATAGACCCTAGCTTTTGCATTATGGAGGGTATGTTCCTTTTTTTCATTATTTCTTCAGAAATGAGAATGGCTCATATTAAAGATACAGTTCATTGCATTGGTATTTTTGCCAGAATATTTAGGGGTATCATGGCACAGGAAAGCAGTAGTTGTATGAGTGATTTGATATATTCAGAGACCAGGATGTGTGGCAAGAGAAAGTAGTGGTGATAGAATCTTTTTTTAAGAGACAATGAAAATTGTAGTGAAAATAAGATGTGCCTGTGTACAAGCGATTGGTATAGACTGGAAGATAAAAATCAGTGACAACCATGAGTTCTGACTTCTCATCTCTTAATGTTTTGTCATTGTGGTATGCTTAGAGAGTTTCTGTATGTCTGTGTTGGTCTAAGTTCATTGTTTGCATTATACAAGTTCTTCCTGAGATTGTATATCAGAACTAATGATGATACCTATGAAGTCAAATCTATAATGTAACTGCCTATCTGAATTTTATCATTTCAGCTTACTTTTATTTTTTTTGTCCCTAGAGTTGTATTATCAGAATCAATGGACGACACAAGAAATTCCACATTACCCATCATTCAGTCAACAAGCATTCATTAAAAACCCACTGTGTTCATGTTTAAAATAGCACCTACAACCTTACAGGGCTGTTGTGAAGATCAAATGAAATAGCATGTATAAAGTATTTTGTAACTTTTCAAGCTTCTCACATATGTTAGCTATCATCATCATCATCATCAACAATCTTGTGAATACAGAATAAAATGTTGAGATTTTACTTTAGTATTGTGGGTCTTATCCAATCTGTTCAAAACTAATTTTTTGTTAAATCCAAGACCATTAAAACTTAAAGCTCTAAATATGGATGAGAACACAGGACCAAGAGAACAAGGAATATGCTAGGCTTGGGGATCTGAGTTAGGTATAGTGAAAAACAAAGTGGGTCATCAGAGACAACATAAGTTGAAGGTCAGGAAATTATCTATCAATAATCATGGCAGAAAGCAGAAATAAGGATTTTCACAATTGTTCTTGCTCTGGATTGGGAAACTTAGATGATGAGACAGACTGGGCTTGAAAACTCAGGCTATTTCATAGGACATGATAGGCAAAGCAAGGCAAATGAAGGTTCCTGAATTTCTGAACTGTAGTTGGGAATCAGGCAATGTGCAAAGTTAGAAAAGTTGTATTGGTAAGACACAAGACGGTATATGGGTGACAGACATTTGGCTGAGCCTTGTAGAGTAGGTAAATGAAATTTCATATAGAAATATTCAATTGACAAGAGACAAATTAGGCCAGAGCCATGCCAGTTGAGCTCAAACTGTGTCAGTCATAGCACCATGGATAGCTCCATGGGAGTGCTGTTCTGATAGCAGCTACTCGTATACTATTTCTTTAAGTGTTCAGAAAAAATCCTGTTGTTCTGATCCTTTAGATGTTCTTTCTCTGGATATTCAAGTCTTTGATGTTTGCATCTTGAAGTTGGGGATTTTCTTTTTTCATACAGAAATCTGGAATAGATAATCAAATCACATTGGGTTGAGCCCAAGTATTGAGCATAGCTATGCCATAGAAATCTGTATCTATTTGTATTATAAAGTCACTTCAACTTATCCACCTTGGGGAATATATGGATTTTATTTAACTGATATTATGATTTATCTGATACTAGAATCATATGTTTATTCTTGATTTGTAAGATGATAGGATGATATGTATGGCTATTGGCTTAAAGAAGGAAGTAACCTTAGAGGTCACTTATTTCAACCCTTTGTTTTTATAGATGGAAAAACAGATACTCAGGATTTAAATTACTTGCTGAAGGTCATAAAAATAATAAATGGTAAAGCTAAGTCTTGAGCTCAAGATCTATGATCTCACATACAATATTTTTTCCAATGAACCATTTTTCACTTAGTTAATTACTATGCTTCCATCTGCTCCCTTCTCTCACTTGTCCAAATAATCTATATTGATGAGGAGCTGAGCTTCTCTTCAACTCAGCTCAGTTCAGTGTAGTTAATTTATGTTTAATTCAATTCAATTCATTGATTTAAGTTCAATAAATATGCATTTAAGTTCTATAATACATAAGTTACTGTACTTGGCACTGGAAATATCAACAAGACTATAACATTCCCAACTTGTAAGGAATTTATAGTCTAGTATGGGAAATAAAAATAAAAGTTGGTATTTAGATAGTGGTTCAAGATATACAGAGTGTATATTACTTTTTTGACCCTTATAGTTACCCTGTGACATAGATACAAATGGTTATTAGTAGTGTCATTTTCTTTTTTTTTATTATAGCTTTTTATTTACAAGATATATGCATGGATAATTTTTCAGCATTGACAATTGCAAAACCTTTTGTTTCAATTTTTCCCTACCTTCCCCCCACTCCCTCCCCCAGATGGCAGGTTGACTAATACATGTTAAATATGTTCAAATAAAAGTTAAATATGATATATTTATACATGTCCATACAGTTATTTTGCTGTACAAAAAGAATTGGACTTTGAAATAGTATACAATTAACCTGTGAAGGAAATAAAAAATGCAGGTGGACAAAAATAGAGGGATTTGGAATTCTATGTTGTGGTTCATAGTCATCTCCCAGAGTTCTTTCGCTGGATGTAGCTAGTTCCATTCATTACTGCTCTATTGGAACTGATTTGGTTCATCTCATTGTTGAAGAGGGCCAGGTCCATCAGAATTGATCATCATATAGTATTGTTGTTGAAGTGTATAACTGAACTAGTTCCAATAACTGACTTGATTCATCTCATTGTTGAAGAGGGATTGGGAATTCCACATAATGGTTCATAGTCATTTCCCAGAGTTTTTTCACTGGGTGTAGCTGGTTCAATTCATTACTGCTTTATTGGAACTGATTTGGTTCATCTCATTGCTGGAGATGACCGTGTCCATCAGAATTGATCATCATATAGTATTATTGTTGAAGTATATAATGATCTCCTGGTCCTGCTCATTTCACTCAACATCAGTTCGTGTAATTGTATACCACAATTTATTCAGCCATTCTTCAATTGATGGGCATCCACTCAGTTTCCAGTTTCTGGCCACTACAAAGAGGGCTGCCACAAACATTCTTGCACATACAGGTCCCTTCCCCTTCTTTAAGATCTCTTTGGGATATAATCCCAGTAGTAACACTGCTGGATCAAAGGGTATGCACAGTTTGATAACTTTTTGAGCAGAGTTCCAAATTGCTCTCCAGAATGGTTGGATGTATTCACAATTCCATCAACAATGTATCAGTGTCCCATTTTCCCACATCCCCTCCAGCATTCCACATTATCTTTCCCTGTCATTCTAGCCAATCTGACAGGTGTGTAGTGGTATCTCAGAGTTGTCTTAATTTGCATTTCTCTGATTAATAATACCTTGGAGCATCTTTTCATATAGTAGCCTCATTTTCTATGTGAGGAAACTAAGGGCCTGAGAAATTAAGTGATTTGCTTATAACTATGCAATTAATATTTGACAAAGGTGGAATTTGAACCCATATCTCCCTTGAGTCCAAGTCTAGCGATTCCACCATGTCATGCATATGTCTAGTATATAAAGCCAGTGCTTAGAAAATCTAGAGGAAAGTCTCAGAAATCAATTATATGAGGGCAGAGGTAGTTCAAAGACTTTCAGAGGAGGTGACTTCAGAGTTGGCATTGAACAGTGCATAGTATTTCAATAAGCAAATTATTGGGGAAGAAGAAAAATAAAGATTTAAGCACAGAGAGCATCAAAACCAAAGTCATGGGCTTGCTGGCCAAAATATTGAAAAATGTATTCAGCAAATCACTAGCATTCCAATTTAACTGGAATGCAGAACATGTGAACAAGGATGGTGGGATATAAGGCTAGGAAATGAGCAAGTTGGAGTCTTGTCTTGTCCTATTTTCTGGCCTATCCCATATTTTCTGGTTTACCTGAAAAAGTGGTACATCTGCAAATTTACTGTGAAATCTGCTCTCTAAATATTTGTTTCTCAGCTGCAATCAACTCTAGAACTAAAAGAAACTTTAAAGTTCATCTAATCCTGCTTTTCTTGGTTTTATAGATTCTGAAATGGATGTCTATGAAAGTTAAACAACTTTCCCATGAACAAGAAGCTTGCAAATATTTGGCAAAAGTGGGTTTTGAATACAGGTGTCCTGCTTCTAGAATTATTGCTCTTATTTTTGAATCATGTTTTTCAAATTAAGATAAATGCTATCATCTTTTGGCTTGACTAGTGGTTCCACCCAATCCAAACTGAGTAAATGTTTTAGAACATTTTAGAACATAAGATGACATCACTTAGAACTTATAGTATTTTAGGACTGAAGAGAGTAAGGTATGTTTCACTTATTGGGTTGGTAACTTCAATACTTAATATAGTACCTGGCATAGATGAATATTTAATAAATGCTTATCATTTGTTTGATTGGTTTTGGTTGTTGTTTGTCCTTCCTTTTTGAAGATGATTGATGAAAACATGTCAGTGATGTATTGACTTATGTGTGAAGTAGGTTTAGATGATGCAGAATTGAACAGAGTTATCAGCCTCACTGTTTTTTCCAGAGTGGCAAGATGAAAATCAAGATGACTGGTGATGCTCAGGATGCAGTGTATGACCTTAGTGTCTTCAATATCTGACTAAGCTCTAAGCTCCCCATAGTGTCTGCTTCAGCTTTCTTCATGGTCTTTGGAACAAATTGTTCTCACCCACCCATTCTTCCAGGGGAAGTCTTCACAGACTTGATTCTACTTGCAGTGCATGTAATATGTAAAGGATATTTAGTAGATTGGAGTAAGCTCTGTTCAAAAATTAGAAAATAGTAACTCATAACTCAGAAGATACTTCATATATTCAATAAATATTTATTATTATTTATATTCAAGGCATTATGTTAGGATATAAAGATAAAAATGGTATAATGTCTGTTCTTAAGGAATTTACATTCTACTAAGGGACATAATGTATATAAAGACAAATAAATGGAAAATATATACAAAATAATAGCAAGAATTGACAAGAAGTATTAATTAGAGTAATTGGGATGGGTTGGAGTAGGAGGTCTTGCCTAAGCTATGTCTTAAAGTAAACCAATGATTCAAGAAACAAGAGTGAGAGGGGAATATATTCTAGGAATCATCTGTGCAAATCCACAGAAGTACAGCATAAAATGTTGGATTTAATCTAGATGGAGAAACCAATAGTCTAGTTTGACCAATGTCTCATTAATATATGGTAGTCTAAGATCCCTATATTTCTTCTTCTTTGCTGTGATATCATAAAAGGACATCCATGGTTAGAATAAATCAATTAATACCACTTTTCTTTAAGTATTGAGGAAGAGCAGGGCAGAGAGTAATTCTTATCTTTATCTCTTCATATTCTGGTTCTGTCAATCAGAAGGATGGAGATGTGAAGGAGAAAAAGTGCTGGTGGAAGAAAAAAAGAAAGTTAAACTCAAGAAAAGTGGGCTCTGGTCAAGTTTGTTTACTATTAGAAAGAATACGGAAATGATTGAGACAATCCAGAGATACACATGCACATGTGAAAAGCCAACAAAGCTCAAAGGTTATTAAATTAAGTTTATTCCTTTATATGGTATTCTGCTGCCTGATCCAAATTTTCTTTTTTTCCAGACCAAGAAACAGAGCAGTTGAGAGACAAATAGTCTCTCATACGGTTAATGGCCACCCATATGGTTAATGAGAGATCTGTTATTAACATACTACCCACTCACCCAGAAGCTTCTCCCCTCCATGGGCTCAATTTGGTAGGCTTTGGATATATGAGAACTCCAAATATCTGATTTCAGTTGGTGGTAGTTTGCAGGTTTTCTTTTTGTTGGAATCATCTGGGGCTAAAACAACAAAGACTATGTGCAATTGTGAACCTATGTAACTGATCTGAGTGGAATCCACAAGGCTGAGAAATTCAAGGGTTTTGGCACAAAATGTTGTTTTGTAACATCCCTGGACAAGGCTGGGTAATGCAGAGGGTTATGAACATCGAGCAGTATTGAGTACTATGTGTTCTGCAATTAGTCTGGTGGAATTGGATTGAGACCAATATGAGGCAAGATACCACCCTGCCCACAACTCTTAGGCAGTTATTTTGTGGTCATCACATTCATTGGCGGGGAGGGGGGTACCCAAGGATGCTTTCTTGTGCTGCTTTTCAATCAATCTCAGTTTTTCCCCAGTGCATATTTTTGTCTTTTCTTGTCTGAGATCCTGTCTGTTCTAAGCCACATATACTGGGGATAAACAGATCTTAACTCCCTGGCTGGGCATTTTCAGAAGCCATCCTGTGTCACAGCCATCCTGTGTCACTTGTTGAATTGTCTCCCTTCTGAGACAGATTCGAAGAACCATCCAGTTCCAATTATTATATCCCAAGGTGGAGGCAGGGATGATCATCAAAGCTCCAATTATAACTCATTTCCAGTATCTCATCTTCATGTCCTAAATCAAACCCATGTCTCTGACTTCCTTTTTTCTCTTAATGGTACCATAATTCTCGCAGTCACTTAAATATAAAGCCTTTAAGCCATCTTTGACTCTTCCATTTTCCCTAATATTCAATCAAAAGCATCTATAAAATGCTCATTATATATCAGGCACCACAGTGTAAAGTTTTGGGGATGCCAAAAAGAGGCAGAAGAGAGCCCCTTGCCCTCAAGGAGTTTACAGTCTAATTGGGGAGAGAACAATCAATTTTGCGCAAATAATTTACATATAGGAAAAACACGAAATAACCTTCTCACATTTATTCCTTTCTTGTTTCTCCTACTGCCACCACCTTAATATCTCCTTGGCTCTCCTTTGTCATAATACTTTGTACAGTTCACAGTAATCAATCCCTCTTCTGAAGTCTGTGTTGTCACTTCAATTATATCTGATTCTTTGCATCCCCCTTTGGGGTTTTCTTGGCATAGACACTGGAGTGGTTTGACATTTCCCTTTTCAATTCAGTTTACAGATGAGGAAACTGAGGCAGACAGAAATAAGTGACTTGCCCAGGATAACACAACTAACTGGTCAGTATCTGAGGCTGGGTTTGGACTCAGGGAGATGAGTACTTTTGATTCCAGGTCAGGCACTCTATGTAGTATGGTAGAATCCAGCTGCCTTACTGCAATATAGTCAAGCTTATGATGATACTCATACTTAAGCATGATACTTATACCATTACTGAAGTTGTTAACATATCCATTTACAAGATTTTAACCTACTTGATAGTAAAGACTGAATAGTCCATTTAAAAAATATAAAACATATTTGTTCTTAAACATCACTGCACTGTGCAAAAATTTCAAGCCTATAGTAAAAACATTATGAATAGGCAATTTTTTTTCAGTGATACACAAAAGATAGGAACCTAATAAAAAGGATAATGTTTTCAAAATTGTTAAATGGTTAAGAAATATATAAATAGTATAGTAAAAGGTGACTGTGTCTGTAGTCTTAGGTTGTGCTCAGCATGTACCTCATTTCCTGAGGAATTTGAGCTGGAAAAAGTTGATGGCTACAGATGAGAAGCTTTAGGAGACCTCAGTAGGTAAAATTGAGGGATGGGATAAGCCCCAGGAAAGGGCCATGAACATGATTGAAAATGAGAAAAACAGCTTTTTGGTGAAGCCTATCTTTGCTCAGAATCCCTCCTGCGTCAGAAACTATACAATAAATATGTCATTTTACTTTAACAAAGGCCTGAAGTTTGTTTGTGGAAGTGGATGTTGGAAAGGCTGTAACTTGTGAGTTATTATGAAATGGTGCAGTTTTCTGGATTTTTGATATTTCTGGAGGATGACAAGGTGCATGAGCAAATCCTCAATTCACATTATTCTCTAATTATTCTCTGATATAGGGATCTTATTGGAATAAATTCTTATTTTATTTTATTTATTTATTTTTTTTATTTAATAGCCTTTTATTTACAGGATATATGCATGGTATATACAGGTAACTTTACAGCATTAACAATTGCCAAACCTCTTGTTCCAATTTTTCACCTCTTACCCCCCCACCCCCTCCCCTAGATGGCAGGATGACCAGTAGATGTTAAATATATTAAAATATAAGTTAGATACACAATAAGTATACATGACCAAAATGTTATTTTGCTGTACAAAAAGAATCAGACTCTGAAATATTGTACAATTAGCTTGTGAAGGAAATCAAAAATGCAGGTGTGCATAAATATAGGGATTGGGAATTCAATGTAATGGTTTTTAGTCATCTCCCAGAGATGAACTAGAGATCATTACTGATCACAAAATAGAAAATTTCGATTATACCAAACTGAAAAGTTTTTGTACAAACAAAACTAATGCAGACAAGATTAGAAGGGAAGCAATAAACTGGGAAAATATTTTTACAGTCAAAGGTTCTGATAAAGGCCTCATTTCCAAAATATATAGAGAATTAACTCTAATTTATAAAAAATCAAGCCATTCTCCAATTGAAAAATGGTCAAAGGATATGAACAGACAATTCTCAGATGAAGAAATTGAAACTATTTCTAGTCATATGAAAAGATGCTCCAAGTCATTATTAATCAGAGAAATGCAAATTAAGACAACTCTAAGATACCACTACACACCTGTCAGATTGGCTAAGATGACAGGAAAAAATAATGATGATTGTTGGAGGGGATGCGGGAAAACTGGGACATTGATGCATTGTTGGTGGAGTTGTGAACGAATCCAACCATTTTGGAGAGTAGTTTGGGACTATGCTCATAAATTCTTATTTTAAAAATAAGTATTTTTAAAACTTAAAACAGCTAATTATATTACATTTTCTTTTATCAATAGTATATGATATAATATATTTCTTTAGTTACATGGTGGTTCCAAGTCAATTTAATAAACATTTATTAGCTACCTATTGTGTACATGGGACCCTATTAGTTGTAGAGAAAATAAAAATAAATATCAAAGGGCCTCTTCTCTCAAGAAGTTTACATTTTGCTGAGGGAACACATGTCCTGATCTGAGTCTATGATTTCATTGGTACATGGAACTCTCTCATGTTAAGTACTGTTGTTGAGTTCTTACAGTTATATCTAGCTATTTCTGACCCCATTTGGAATTTTCTTGGCAGAGATAGGGAGTCATAGGAAAGTTGAAAAAAGCTTTGTGAAGAATCTAGTGCTTGAATCTCTCTCTCCCTCCCTCCTTTCCTCCCCCCTCCCTCTTTCTCCTCTTCCTCCTCCTCCTCCTCCTTCTTCTCCTCTTCCTTCTTCTTGTTCTTGTTCTCCTTGTTCTTCTCTCTCTCTCTCTCTCTCTCTCTCTCTCTCTCTCTCTCTCTCTCTCTTTCTCTCATTTAAAGAGGCACTGTACACTATCACAAGGTCAAGGATCTCTACTGCATTGTCTTGCCCAATGCTCTCATTTTATACATGGGGCAACAGGTTCGTGCATAAAGAATTACATTAAGAAAACATTTCAATGGATATGTAAAGTGACTTGCCTAAGGTTACATAGATAATAAGTACCAGAGATAAAATGTGAATCCAAGTCTTCTGACTCCTGAACTAACTTTTTTCCCACTGTAACATGATGCCAAGCAACTGTTTGTTGAATGAATGCATGAATAATTTCAAACTCACTAGCAAAATTGAAAGGAAGGGAAAAGTTTAGGAAATAGAGCATTGCATTCTGCCCCAGAATCTGCTAAGATGCTTGAACATGGGCTGAGTAGGTTTTCAGCTTTTGGAAAGTCTTTTCCTGGCACTCATGCAGCTAAAATACAACCACCTTAGTTGAGAAGAGGCAGCATTACATAATGGAAAGAGTACTTGACCTGGAGTAGGAAGACCTGGATATGAATCTCTATGTCTGTTACTGTCATGTTACACAGAAATGGTGCCACAGAATAAATCACATAACTTCCTTGGAGTTCTATTTTCTCATTTGTAGAATGAGAGGATTGGACTAGAAGGCCTTTTCAAGCCTTCTCACCTCCAAACTTAGGATCTTATGATGCTTCAGATATACCTTGAGTTCATATACCTTTGGAAATACTGGGGCAGAGATTTAGTGTGGGAGATGAAGTAGAAAGGAAGTTCTCACCTGTGTGATTTGAAATGATATGTCGCTGACTTCTTTCAATATGGTAAAGGAAGTATATATTCATGATGATCAAAGGCATTATGGGCATGAACAAAGCTATTGGATCTTTGGAAAATCTCTGATCAGTAAAGAAGCATTATTAAATAATGACTACCTAAGAGGCAACACAGTGTAGTGAATGAAGAAAATAGTAGGAAAATTCAAAGGTAGGAAAACATGGGTTCAAATATTGCCACAACACTGGTTATGTGGCCTTGTGCAAAGTTTTTCTGAGAATGTGAAGTTTAATCAAGGAGACTTTTCTTTGACATTACACACTTCACTGAAGTCTTCCCAAACCAAACTCAAGTTTTACCAAGTTGCATCAGATGTTAAACACTCATCTAAATGTTTTCCAATGAAGATTTATACAATCCAAGAACCCTGCTCTGTTATTAAGAAATGGTGTCAATACTCAACTTCCTTTAATAAATTGAATTGGACTGCAGAATCAATTAAGGTCTCTTTTCTTAAGGGAAGGAGAGGGGAATGAAAGAATCCTAATATAGAATTCTGAGTCCATGAGAGTATTATCATTCTTTCTTTGTAATCAACCAATCATTCAATCAATCACAAAGCATATTTATTAAGCACACATCATGTTTAAATCTGCCCTCAAGGAATTTTCTCTCTCTCTCTCTCTCTCTCTCTCTCTCTCTCTCTGAATACACACACACACACACACACACACACACACACACACCCGCCATATATAAAATAAATACAAGTTCCTTTTGGGAGTGAAGGCATTATCAACAATGGAAGAGAAGATAAGGAATCTCTTCTTGTAAAAAGGAATGAGTCTTGGCTGAGTCTAGAAGGAAATCTAATAGGTAGAAGGTGAGAAAGGAGTGAATTCCAGGCATAGGAATCATCCCCCATAGTTACTGTACATATATATTTCACCAGAAAGAGACAAGCTTTCTTTCTCTAAAGAGAGTCTGATAGATATGGAAGAATAAAAGAAAGAAGATGTTCCTATATACTATCTCATCTTTTTCTCATATGTGTCCCCTCCTCCCAATAATAATTCATATTTTCAAAGTGCTTTGATATTTACAAAGTAGTTCCCCTACAACAATCCTGTGAGATGAATAGCACAATTTGCACATAGAAAAATGGACTCAGAAAGGTAAATAGAAAGAAAACATCTCAATGGATATGTAAAGCGACTTGTCTAAGGTGACATAGATAATAAGTACCAGAGATAAAAGAAAGAAGAAAAAAGAAAATTAGTACCTAATTGTCCCCCAAATAGATCGTAAGCTCTTATATGGAAGGAATAATTTTAATTGTCTTCTTCATTTTCCAGTAGAGTTTAATGTAGTATTTTCCACACAAGTACAGACTCTAAAGAGAGTCTGATAGGATATGGAAGAATAAAAGATAGAAGATGCTCCTATATCCTATCTTATTTATCTTTTTCTCATATGTGTCCCCTCCTCCCAATAATAATCCATATTTTCAAAATGCTTTGAGATTTGCAAAGTAGTTTCCCTATAACAATCCTGTGAGACGAAGAGCACAATTTGCACATAGAGAAATGGACTCAGAAAGGTAGAATGATTAGCTTAGGATACAAAACAAACAAATTTAGAGCTTGGATTCAAACCAGGTTTCCTGATTTCAGATCTATCACTCTTTCATCCATACTATCACTTCTTGTTGAATCTATCCTTTTTTGCCTCTTAGTTTGGGGTCAGAATGGGGAAGAAGAACAATAATGGGGATAAGAGGAATGGTGAGAAAGAGAGACAAGGATGATTGTACTAAGAGCAGTCTAGAGATAGGTGTCAAGTAAGCAGTCCATATTTCTAATAAATACGATGGGGCAGATTCAAAAGTCAGTATCCTTTTTCTTGTACATACTGAAATTATTTCTTCCCATTGGAAAAATAAGAAAAAAGAAGCATTATCATTTGCTTTGCTGTTATGTTCTAAGATCCTGGAATCTCCCATCCGACTTGTAGCTGAAACCTTTCCTTTGTCTTTCCCATTAGAATGTAAGCTCTTTGAGAGCAAAGATTGTTTCAATTTTTCCATCTCCAATACAGGGCATAGTTCTTTGTACATAGTAAGTACTTAATAAATGACTAACTGATTGATTCACTGATCATCTGTAATTCTCAGCATCCCTCATAATGGTAGGTAAAGGACTGCAGGTGACTATAACCTAGTCTAAGTAGAGGGAATGGATTCCCATAACCTTTAGTACTCTTTATTCAAAAGTTTTGCAGCTGGAAGGTTAATTTGACATACCCAGAAAAAGATCGCAATGCGCAAAGAAATAGAAAAACTTCCTATACTGTGATTTATCCTGGGAAAGTATCAGTATAATTTACAATTCACAATGCAACTGTTTGTAATTCATTATTTACAGGACCATATGAGATTCAAGGAGTCTTCGATGGAACTAGCTCAGGAAGCCTGAGCCTGAATTGTGTGCTGCTAACTTTCTTTTATTTCTAATTTATACCTGAAAAATTGAAGAATCTAAGAAGGGATCTCAGACAATATCTATTTCATCCTAATTTCTAAATAGAATTCCTTGAAAAGTGTTTATTCAACTTCAACTTGAAGAACTTTAACAATGGGGAAAGCAATATCTATCAAAACACTTGATTCCACTTTGACATAGCTCTAATTCTAGTTTTTCTCTCTTTATAGTGAACTAAAAATCCATATACTTATAATGTACTCTCATCACTCTTAAATTCTATCTTCTGGCGCTCGGACTGACAAGCCTAATCCATCCTTCAAATTCTTGGATGAATTTTTTTCAAGTATTTTCTTATTCAGGCTAAATACTTTTATTTATTTTACTGTATACTCTTAATAGGATAGTTTTCTGTCCTTTCACTGTTCTATTTGTCATCCTTTATTTGTTCTCCAATTTGCTAATGTCTTTTCTAAAATGTGGTGCTCAGGAACTGACACAATATACCAAGTGCATCAAATAGGGCAGAACATAGAGGACAATAACCTTCTTTGTTCCAAACACCAAACAACTTTCAAGAAAACCCAACCAAATATCAACTTTTTATCTGTCATGTCACATTGTTGACCAATATTGATCCTGTTCATTTAATTTCTAGGAATTTTTCACCAAAATTGTCTACTTTTAGCTTGTCTTTCCAATCTTCATGGTGTTGACTTTTGGAAGTCAAATAGGACATTATATTTATCCCCGTTAAATTGTTTGCTATCAGATTTCAGCCTTGACAAGTTCTAGCTTGTCAAGATAGTTTGGGATAGTGATTTTTGTCATCTATTCCTCCTAACTTTCTGTCACATGAAAATTGGTACTCATGCCATTTACAGATTTATCAAAGTTATTGAAATTTGTTTTAATAGAATATAGGCAAGAATAGATTCTTTTTTTAAAACAAAATTTTATTTTTTAAACAAATGCAAAATGAGAAAAAACCTGACATACACAACAGAAAATAAGAGAGGATTCAATATAAACAAAAAATTCAAGAATAGATTCTTGATGCATCTGTTAGAGTAAGATTACAGTATATCAACTTCTTTCCAGATTTAATTGTTTGCTCTATTATTTACCTTTTTCTAAGGCTAAGTTAACCAGTTCTGAATTTTTATGTATCTATGCAGTCTACATCTTTTCATCTTGCTCATTAGATCTTGGAGTCCTTGAAATTAAGAACCAGTATTTGTCTTTCTTTCCCAGAACTAAACTTAGTTGTAGGTGCTTAGTAAATGCTAATTAACTGACTTTGTTATAAGTGTAATTAAAATTCAGCTAAACAAAAAACAAACTTCAAATCCAACACAGTAAAGTTGATGAATTTAAAATGTAGAAACATCTATTTTCCAGTATGGTCAATGTAAGAATTTGCTTTGTCAGGTTATAAGGTCATGTTCTGAGAAATTTATTTATTGGGTCTGGTTTTCCTTTACTCTGTTGGATTTGAGATTTGTTTTTATGTTGCTCAGGGTTCCAAAGTCTTTCAAAGTTATTTTTCTCTATGGTGTTATAATCATGTAAATTGTTCTCCTAGTGCTGTTCATTTTGTTCTGATTTAGTTCATAAAAGCTTTGCTAGTTTTTTTCTGAAACTATTCCATTATTTCTTATGACATAATGATACTCTATTATATTCCTATGCCACGATTTGTTGATTTTGAGTTACTGCAGAAAGATCTGAAATAAATATTTTTGTACTTATAGATTCTTTTCCTCTTTTTTGATTTCTTTGGAATATGATAGTAGTGATAAAAAAACCTATCAAAGATTATGCATACTTTGGTAACTTTTTGGACATAGTTTCAAATAACTACACCAAATTTTAGAATGTTACCAGGAAAGACTGAAGGCAAAAGGAAAAGGGGGAGACAGAGGATGAGATAGATAGGTAATGTTGTGGAAATGTGGAAATACTGAATGTGAACTTGGACAGACTTTGAGAGATAGCAGAAGACAGAAGGACCTTGTATGCTGTAGTCCATGGAGTACAAAGTGTTGGATGCCGCTGAACAACAACAACCACAACCTTAACAATCAAGAATTCAAAGCAAATTCACTAGTTTTTTCTACCTTTTAGAAAATTAGTACCTAATTGTACCCCAAATAGATCATAAGCTCTTATATGGAAGGAATAATTTTAATTGTCTTCTTCATTTTCCAGTAGAGTTTAATGTAGTATTTTCCATACAAGTACTAAAAAATGTTTATTAAATAATCAGATTTTTTCCCTACACTCCATCTTTCAATTACATGAAGGTAGATTCATTTGAGACATTTCATCTTTTTTTTTCCATTTTACCTCTTTGGCTTGAGCCTTCAGGAACTTTAGTTAGCCTGGGAAACTTGTGGCTCTTTATCTGGATCTCTTTTGTTGGGGCTCTGAAAACTGGCTGGTATTGTCTCACTTCTAGTAGGACTCACAAATGGAAGTAAGTTTCATAAACAGAGTCTGTCCAGTCATCCCTGTGGGAAAGAATATTGTAACTTACTAAATACCACTTGAAAATATGGGTATAAAGAAGAGAACATTCCAGGAGGCGAAAGAGGCAAAATAAGGCAAGCGCCAGCTGGAAAGATTTGGAGGTGAGCCATCTGAAATGCTTACATTTTATACCCAATGAGCTCCAGTCAGTTGTGGGCTTTGTGGCTTGGAGAAGGATGTACTTTCTGGCTCTGGAGTTATATTGGTCTTTTGCTATGTGGGTATTGGTGCCTGCAGCTGGATGGAATGGAGATATGGAATTTCACTTGGCATTGCAGGTGGGCACCTCCCTGGGCTGTTAGTTTCCATGTGTCCTGATATAGAAGGATGATCTATATGTTTAAACTCAAGTAGTCACATTACTTATAACTTAAAATGGGAATCAGACTCATCAGATTCTGGGATGATATGAGTCCTTCCCATCTCAGTAATAAAACATTTCATTTATATGCTTTCCCCTTCAGAAATCTACTTTCTCTGATCAATAACCCCAAGGAAAATATGGAAATAGATAATCTATATTTTTTGTGAATTTTTTATTAATTCTTTTTTATTCTGAACTTAATAAATGCCAAATAAAATGGGCATTTCCATATACCTAGTAGAACAGAAAAAAATCCCCAAAGATTGTACATATAATTGGGGCTCTCTGTTATATGTGGCTTACTTTTAATTATATATGTATAGTATAGCAAATTCATGTAGCTTTGGAATCTATAGTAGTTTCATCTTCAACCTTATTTAATGCAAATTCAAGTGCAATAAATATTTCTTAATGATCTGATTGCTAAAAGGTCTTTTGCAGAGTGCTAGGAATACAATGGTAGATACAACATAGGTATTACTTTCAAAGACAATAATGGATTGAGGTGAAGGTACACAAATATAAAGTACAGAAGGGAAAGTGAAATATACACAAAGGAGAGATACTGGCAGAGTGATTGAGAAAGAAAGACTTTTTACTCAGGGTTGAGAGTCTGTTAGAGAAGTTTCAAGAAATGAAGTGATAACTGAGTTAGGTCTGGAAGGAAGGGATGGACTTCCAAAAAGTCCATCCTAAGGGTTGGAGTCCATTCCAAACTTATGAAACAGTATAAGCAATGGCCCTGGAAGTGGGAAAGGGAAGCTTGAATTGTAGGATGTGGATAACCTACAGGCCATATATAAGGGAATTTTATAAGGTATGAGTTAACTAGATGATTTGAGCAGAACTGGACAAAGTCTTGAGAGTCAATCATGAGATAATACTTTATTTGTAATTTAATGAGAATCTTTAAAACATTTTAATTAATTAATTAAAAACTTAAATACAAAATAGAAAAAAATTGCCATGTAATAAATTTCTGTTTCAAGAAGACTATATAATTAATACATATTGTGTTCACAACTCTCCATCTTTTCTTTGCTTCCTTGTAGATTTTCTTTTTTCTCTTCTGTGCACAAATTTTAAAATATTTTTAAGTAGAGTTGAAGATATGACAATAGTGGTCTATAGGAATATTATCTAGTGGTGATGTGAAGGAGCACTTGGTGAAAGAAAGATGGAGATAGGAAAAACAGGTAAGAAATTGTAAAAAATACTCCACTGAATTGTCTCAGACAAAATGAGATTTGGGAAAGACCTGAGCCTAAGAAAGTCAAGGTCTCTCACTGTATTCAGGCTATCACCAGTTGCCTTGACCTATGTTTTGCCACTGGACTCTGATAATGCTGAAGGAGACAGTGAGGCTATTAATTTTATATAACTCTGCCTCACTCATATCCTATTCATTTGCGAAGCAAAACATCACTCTCTTAATGTCAGTGGTCCTTTTTAAGAATTAAGGATGAACAACAATCTGTGAGGAGGAGTAACTTGTCCCTTTGGGAACCCAACTAGTCAGTCCCAGTTGAGCAATGCTGATCCTCCTTCTCCTGCTCCCACTCCCTTCTTTTCTCCCTTTGTGAATACAAGGAGTTATCCCCTTATATGTGAATGTTCAAAAGAATATTTTTTTATTGTTGAATCAATTCTGTGTCATTACTAACATTTCTTTCCTATTGTTAAGTAAATCTCCTTTTGTTAGATAAAAGCTTGTCTGCTATTATCTTATACTTTTCTGGTGCCAGATGTGAATCATCAGATTGGCCTGAATAAGGAGTGTCTCATAATAGATATGAGGACAAAAAGAGATACAAAATAAAATTGTCCTCTCCTTCAAGGACTTTACATTCTACTATGTATAAGGCAAGGTATCTAGGTGCTGTGGGGAGGGCATGGGGAAATACAAAGAGAGAGGGCATAGTCCTGCCTCTTAAGGGGTTTACACATTTAATAGTTCTATCAGAAGACCTACATTGAGACAGATAGATAGCCCAGTGGTCAGAACTCTAATCTTGGAACCTGACTCAAATGAAAAATAGGGCTACCAAATGACATCCGTCTTTCAAAGTTATGAGGATCAAATAAGACAATATTTGTAGAGAATTTTTCAAACTTTAAAACTCAGGCTATTATTGTTATTTTCAGATATGTATCCCCAGGATTAATAATACAGAGTTAAGTATGAAAGATGTGGAAAAGAAAAAAAACTACTGGGAAGGTGAGCCATATTTTGCTTTTGCAAGCTTTCGGGTAAATATCATTTGACTAACTGACCATTATTTTATGTGATTAGGTATGATTTTTGGATTGGGAAAGAAAAAAATTGGGCTACAAAGCACATCCAAATTCTGTTCTTTCATTTCTGTTTTTCAGAGTAGCTGGCCATTAAAGGTTAACCTTTGCTATGGCATGAGGAAGGTGTATGTGTCCTTACAGTTCATGGAGATGGGGAGGTAGATGCTTGAGATGCTTCCTTGTAGACTTGGAAATCCACAAGTACAACACAATAATGTTGTATCAGATCTATGAACCATTTATCATTTGAGGAAACTGAGGCAAATACAGGCTAAATGACTTGCTTAGCATCATACATTATATAGTAAATATTTGAGGAAGGATTTGAATTCATATCTTCCTGGTTCCAAGTGCAGTCTATTGTCTATTGTGCCACCTTTATATCTCAATGTAGGTCTTCTGATGGGACTAGTAAATGTCTAAGTTCATTAAGATGAAGGTCTGTGTCATCCTCCTTTCTATTATCTCACTCCTCTTTTAGCTTTTTACTTACCAATTAAAATTCTACTGCAATGGTGATTTGAGGCAGGGAAAAGTACATTGAGCTTAATACAGCAGAATTTAAACTGAAAAGATTGAAGAGCAAGTTACGAGCTATTGACTTCTCAGTGGGTTTTGGAGAGCTGGGGCATCTCACATGCAAAGGCCACATGGGAGCTGTGACTAATGTTCTCTTCTCTTTCTTCACTATATCACAAGCAGAGTTTGTGAGGAGCCTCAGTACAGCCCTTAAATCTGCTCTAGGCAGAGGAGGCAGCCACTGCAATTGAAGGGCATGGTAAGACCCATCTTTCCTTAAGCATCAGTGTTCTGATAATTTAGGATTGGTAACAGGATGAGCTTTCCTTCACATGGGGTAAATAGAGTTTTGTTTAAATGTGTTGATAACTGATTAGTACACTCTTTCTATAGCAACTACTCTATCTATATCCAGACTCAATTTTACCACTAAACATTTTGACCATCAGGGACCCTTTCCCAGAATCCTTTAGGTGGAGTTATTTTTCCCAAGTCACATCTTCCCCTTATTTACTTTGTGGACTCTTTGGGGATGGATTGTCCTTTTGTTGTCACAAGACATGAATTCAAATCTCACCTCTGCCAGTTATTCTCTGTATACCTTTGGACAAGATTTTTACTTTCTGGGCTTCACCTTCCTATCTGTAAAAAGAAGTTATTATTCTGGACGACCTCCAAGATTCTTTCCATTAAGATTCTATTGACCTGAAGCCAGATTGTCCTCTGTACTATATCTCTTTCCCCACCATCAACTGGTTTTGTCACAGATGAAGAAAACTCCCAATTAGGATGTATCTAATAGCAGGTAGTGCAGCTTTCTGTAATCTTGTCATCAAATGCAGAGACACAATAGAATAAAACCTAATATCATTTTGGGCAGTGAAATCACAGTAAGTGAAAATCACTGACTCTATCAATTGTTTACTCAAAACCCATATAAGCAGGGGCTCAAGACATTTAAAAGTGGTGAACTTTTTTTACATTAAACCTATAAGTCCTTGAAAGAGTTCAGAGATTTAACTCTGGGAGATCTGGAACATCTCATAGGCAGCAATAAAGACAAAGAGAGTCAAGGTAAAGCTCATAGGTAGTGATGAAAATTAATCATGACTTTTGGAAAAGACTCCTATTCAGATAATGCTTTATATAGCAGTCTTTCCTCTAATTATACATCAAAGGTGAACTCCAGAGAAGAGTAAGAGTTAACTGAAATAGACTGAAATCAGGAAGCTTCTAAAAACATGCTTTTTATGGTCTAAACTGGCTCTGTAAGACAATTGGCAATTTAGACTTCAAAGTCCCTAATTGAAAGATGATAACTTATTTCCAGATGGGGTAGATGGTATTAACTCAAAGAATGACATCAGACATTAAAGCCTGAATTTGAAAGTTGTTAGATAACTGATAACATCTGATATTGGGTGCTTAAATTGGAGGCTGGGTTAGGAATGGCACCTCTCTCTTATTATCAAATCCTAAAGATGTATCTCTCCAGCCAAGAAGAAAATGAATAACAGCAGCCCAGATAAAGAATTAGCTTCCCACATTCAGAAACAAAACCATGACGAGTAAAGCTCGAGTTAATATTTCCTGAAATAAAAGAACAAAACCACAAAGCCCTTTAACACTCACTCAAACCCCCAAATCCAATACTAACCACACAAAAACTTGACTGGTATTTAAATTCATGCATGTGTATAAATAGAAACACTATGACTGCCAGACAGATGGCATTGGTTGGATTATGAATGTGTTTACAAGCTATTTCCCAAAAGAAAGAAGAAAAAAGAAAGAAAAACCAAAGGCATATATGTACATGATAGAAAAATTTAACAATGGAAAGGGAGGATTTATTCAACTTTTTGGTCTCAATGGAGCTTAGAACATTCTTGGAAATATCTACTTCATCTTATTTACAATTCTTATAAGAAAGAATTAAGAGTTTTGCTTTTTCACTTAATTGCTGTGGATCTTTTTGCAATCACCTTACCTCCTTTGACCTTAGCTCCCTCATCTGTTGTTCATTTTTCTTTGAAGAGGACCAGTGGTCTCAGTAGGGTGATGGCTTGATTTTTTCAGGTGAATTGGAGTTGAGTGAGAAAGACCTGCTTATCACCACCCTCACTCTTTCCTCTAAAGACATCAGAGCAAGACATAGGTCAAGACAACTTGTGATGATCACAAATGCAGTGGGATACCCTGGTCCTTTTAAGTTAGATCTTTCCCAGATCTCAGTTTGTCTGAAGCACACCTATTCAGTAACTAGAGGATATGTTGGAATGGAAGCCAAAGATGATCTAGTTTGCAGTCACAATAGAATCAAGTTGGGAGGGCAGACCCTCAGAGTTTCTGAATAGAATAGAATAATTGCTATTTATAATCACTTCTGAGCCATTAAAACCCAAACAAAATAAGGCTTGGGCTGGGATCTATTACTGATCAGTCAGTGAGAGCCAGAATGATTTAAGTTTAAAGGCACAATTAATTAGCTTCATTTGAATCCTAATGTGCTTCATCAAAGCCTGGTTTTCCAGAATTATATTTCAAGAAATAATAAATGAAAACTATATGAGACAAAAGAGTTATTGTCCCAATTAAACTTCCCCCATCTTCCTCAATGATAGAATAAGTAAGGAAGAAAAAAAATCTAGCTCCCAGTCCTCTAGATACCTTGTGAAGTATAAACAATCAAAATTTAAATTTCTTTAGACAGAACACACATACATAAGAATATAACTGTTTGAATAGGGAAGGAGGAGAAAGAGAAAGAGGAGAAGATGAAGAAAAAGAAGAAAGAAGAAGAGAAAAAGGAAGGAAGGAAGGAAGGAAGAAAGGAAGGAAGGAAGGAAAAAAGGGAAGGAAGGAGGGAGGGAGAAAGGGAGGGAGGGAAGCATTGTCCTACTGGAACTGGGTGGTTGGGTCTCTGATAGATAGCTACTACTGCTCAAAGATTGCTATTCAGCCTACCCCCTAACTAAGAGAGAACCAATGACATCAGGAAGGTGATGTTTTGACTCCTCATTTGTAGAATGAGTATGATGGAAGAAGCATTATGGTTTATTGGATATGCCCCATTTGGAATGAAGACCTATGTTAAAATACTACTTCTTATACTTGCCCCTTTATGATGGTGGGTACATTTCTGAACCTTAGCTTTCACATCTATAAAGCAAGGATAAATAATATCTGCTATGCTGGTAAGTGTTCTTTTATCCTTCATTTTCTTATGTTCAAACAATCAACAAAACAAAACAATTCTTCGGATTTTGCTGACATCCGAAAATTTAAGAACTAGTTATCAAGAACCCATGTAAGTGGCTCCATAATATTTCTGCTTAGCTCAGAATTATTGTAATATTGAAGGAGATCATAAAGATAGATAGACATATTTCACAAACTATGTAAAAAGCTATATAATATTATTTATGATTTATTTTGCTTTTTCTGAGAGACAGTGTATCCTCATGGTTAGAGAAAAGGTCTCAAAATCAGAAAAACCTGAATTCAAATTTATCTTCTGGAGTATACTGGCTGTGTGGTCTTGGGTAAGTCAGTTAACTTCTCAATGCTGTTAGAAACTTATCAAGTTGCTGAGGTTGCAGGGCTTTTGCAGATAGTTCCAAGGTAGCCACTAGTTATAAAGTAACTTTGCTAACTTGAAAGAAGGAATTAACTGACTGCATTAGTTAGCTGCATTAATATATTTTTCATAGTCTTGATAAAAGAAGTTCTTTCCAACTCTAAAATATTGTTCACAGACTCACAGAGACCCAATCTATCCTGTACTCAAATACCATATGACAACCTGAGGAATACTTGAAGTCAGGGAATGTGTATCCTCTAATTATTCTTTTCTCCAGGTCTATAGCCTCGGTTTCATCAACTTATTCTTATATGGTGAGTCCCTTCACCATCCTGGTTGTTCTCCCCTAGTGATGCAATAGAGAGCATGCCAGATTTTATATCACAAAGGCTTGAATGTGAATCCTAACTTTACAGATCCCCAAGATTCCTTCCAGACTTAAATATATGATCTCATAACATGTCAATGTCCCTCTAAAATATGGTGGCCAGCTGGATATAGTCTGAATGCCAGGAAAAAGAATTTGATTTTTACTCTGTAGGCAATAGGGAACCTTTAAAGTAAGAAAATGTCAGAAAGGGATCTTTCCATAAGAAATACTGGTCTAATTTGTAGCATAAGGAATGAGTAAAAAAGAGTGGTAGCAGGGCTAATGAGGATATGTGTAGCTAGGTGGTACAAGGCCTGAGGTCAGGAAGATCTTCGTTCAAATTTGGCCTCAGATACTGTGTGACCCTAGGCAAGTCACTTAACCCTATTTGCCTCAGTTTCCTCATCTATAAATGAGCTGGAGAAGGAAATGACAAACCACTCTAGTCTCTTTGCCAAGAAAACGCCAAGTGGATTCATGAACCCACTTGTTTCTCGTGCTGTTTTAAAAAAGAGTTTTCCATGAGGTGTCCAGTAGCTGATCTTCAGGAGCTGGCCAGGGAACCAGATGGAGGCCCTTACTGGAAACAAGATGACTAGAGTCTTAACAATGCAATTAAAGCCCATCATGTTGTGACAGCAAAAACACAAGGAGGGAGAGAAGTTAGAGCTGTTCTTTACTTTGATGAAAGGACATTCTAGTTTCCTTGCTGAAAATGAACTTCCAGTGATGGTGAACAGCTTTCTCCTCTCAGGGTGATTGTTTCAGAAGAACATGATCATCAGCCATATTCCAAACATCTCTTTGATGGCAAATTGTTAATATGTCAGAATAAAATGTTTTGGGGGAATTAAGTTGGGAGATGAGTCAGATGGATAATGTGAGTCATCATCAGCTATTCATTACTTTCTCCTTGTTTTCAGTGACAGAGGTGAGCCATTTTAATAATCATCTGGATATTCATGAGGGAACTCAGGATAGTTTTCATCAGAACGAATATGAAAATTTTCTTAGTTTACTTTAACATTCCTAATGAAAAAATTCCTTTGAACAAGAAAAGTCTGAAGAAACGATACATTGAAAGCTTCTTGGTAAATTGGAAGGCAGACAAAATCTGACTAATCTGTTTTCCTTTTTTGGTGTCTCCTTTACTAATTTCAATGTCTCTTCTTTTACTCTACCTGTCTTTACATTTCTTCTTTATTAAATAAAAAGCTCCTCTGTGATGGCCAATCTGATTTAGGCATTTTCTTAAAGCAGAGTTCCATGTTGGGACCTTTTCTGACTTCCTTCTTCATGTCAGTACTTATTTGTGTGGGTTTCCTTTTCATGGTACCTGCTTCTTTGTCTAATAAAACTCTCCATGATGGTATGAATGTGGACGCTCTGTTCATAAAAAATATGGCAATTGGGTCTTCTCTATGCTCTATAACCTATTTGCTGTGGGTATTTAAAGAAGGCATACAGTCATGTCAGTGAAAAGTCACAATATTGATTCAATGTAAAATAACAACTTTGAGTTCTATGTTAACAATGTGGGCTTATAGTATTTTTTTTCCTTCCCTTTTTTCCTCCTTCTCTCCCTAGCTTCCTCCCTCCCTCTCTCTCTCCTTAGCTCCCTTCTTTCTCCCTTTCTTCTTCCCTCCCTTCCTCTCTTCCTAACTCCCTTTTCCTCTCCCTCCTTTCTTCCCTGCCTACTATCTCCCTCGTTCCCTTCCTCATCCCTCCCTTAAGAGAATTCTTAGACCAGACTGGTTATCAGACATGGGTTTCTTAATCAACCAAGTAGAAAGAAGAGACAAATGACTTCTTGGCTCCTCCTGAGTCAGATTTGAGCAGTCTCTCAATTTACACTTATACAGTATATTTTTCCTATCTTTTTGTCCTGTTTGTAGGAGTTTTTTCACTGGAAATGTTAAATGAACTAAGAAAATTTTCAGACCTGTTCTGATGAAAGTCATCCTGAGAAAAATGAAATTTATAGATAATTAAGCAGCAACAGCAAGGAGAACAAAACTTAATTTCAGTCCAAAATTATAGCTTCATTTCTATAAATTTCTTAATTAGAATTATAAAACCACAAATTAATAGAGTTGGATGGGGTCATAGGATTAGGATTAGGAGGGATTGTGGAGATAATTGAGTAAAGTAAAGAAACTGAGTTTCAGAGATTAACTAGCTTGCCTACAGTTACAATTACTATTGAACACAGATCATCTTATTCCTAAATCCAGTATTCTATCCATTATATCACACTGCCTTAAATATCATCTAGTCTTGAAACACTTATTTCCAAATGAGAAAAGGAAGGTACAAGGGGCAGAGCCATCACAGGAGCCCATATTTTCCCATACCCTACTAGCCAATCAGTAGTAAGAGTTAATAAGTAGATAAGGAATGTCTCCTTACATGTGCCTTCTTCCTTGCTCATCTGCCTTCGTGGTGAATTGCTAATGCAAGAAAATGGCTAGGATAAAGGGGGAGATAAAGGGGGAGAAGCAACAGCAAGGGACACAGGAAAACCACAGACAGAATAATCAGCTTCTACTCCACTGGCTCTAATTTAGCCATAGAGATATATTGCCTTTTTCCAACCCAGGAGTATATTTAGCAATTCTATCTAGGTACATAATCAGCACCTATGTTGGGCCATCACAAGGTAGTAGACTGGGTAAATTCCTAGACTGGGGAAAATCCCATTATATTAGGGGAAATTGTTCACTGTTTCCCCTCACCAAATGGAAAGCTAAATGGTATGGTGGATAGAGTCTTGAGTCTGGAGTCAAGAAGATTCATGTCCTTGTGTTCAAGTCTGACCTCAGACAGTTGCTAACTGTATCTTAAGACACTTAACACAGTTTGCCTCAGTTTCCTCACCTGCAACATGAATTGTGTCACAAATCATTCTCTCTTTTTTTGGAGGAATACTGCCCAAATTCAGGAACTCTGAAACTCTTGAATTTGCAGTCTTCCAAAAAAATCTTTGATTAGAATATTAGAATCTGAAATCCTGCTATCTAGAGAATTCAAAATTCTTCCTCCTCTAAATTGGAATTCTGGTGCAGTGTCCCTAAACTATTCTCCCAGGATGCATGCAAACAGGGGCAACTCACTGTCTCACTACTAGTGGCCCTTTTTAGCTCCTAGGTGGAAGAAGGGGATGAAATCTTTTCCCCTTTCCCAGGGTACTCACCTAAGAAGATACAAGGTAATGGCAAAGAGCTCATACTGGAGAGTGAGGGCTCATAGAAGTATAATCACTTTTCATTTATGGACTGCTAGGAGAGGTAGCAGATTCTGTCAGTTGCCTGGAGGACCTTTCCTTGCTTCCAATTATTCACACCTTACTGCAATCTCATCAAGTTGATTCAGGGAATCACTAGATTTATTAGGGACTCCTCTTACCCTTTTAAATATGTATATGTCTTATTTTCCTATCTCCATAATCTAATGTAAACTTCTTGAGGGCAGGAACTATGTTATTTTTCAACTTTGTATATGCCCCATTTCAGACACAGGACTTTTTACAGAGCAGACATTTAAAACACTTATATAGAATCACTTCCTTAACTAGGGTCCATAGGGCAAATATGCTGTAATTCTTGGATACTTTGCTCAATCACAAGTACAATTTTGTTTTACTAACCCAGATAGAGAGTTGTATCTATAGGAAATTGTTTCTACATGACCAGAGTTCTAGTTCAATTCCATTCAATAGATTAATAGTAACAGCAGCAACAACCACTAGCATTTACTTAATACTTTTAGGTTTGCAAAATGCTTTACATATGTTCTCATTTTATCATTATCACAGCCTTGAGAGTTAGATGCTGTTATTATCCCCATTTTACAGATAAAGAAACTGAGAAAGAGGTTGGTAGAGGTTAAATGATTTGCTTAAGTGAAAACTAGTAAAAGTACTTGAGGATAGATTTGAATTCAAGTGTTCATGATTACAGGTCCAGTGTTCTTTAATTAAGCATCTATTGTTTAGAAGGTGCCATATTAAGAGATTAGAGTTCTGCAAGAAAAGGGTAAAGGCAGGAGAAATTAGAGCTATCATCAACAAATATTGAATGCAATGGATACGGGATCACTTGTCCTTGAAATGAGTTTTGATTGAATACTAGGACAAGCTTCTTTTGGCCTCCAGTAATTGTTACATACCCTTGCTTCCATCTCCTGTGCTCTGGGCTAAAGTCTGACCCAGTCTTTCCATTTGGCATCATGCTTGGCATTTTCACCTTCAGAGCATGTGAAATTGGGCATCATCACTGGGCACCATTTCCAAGGATGTTCCCTCAGTGAATGGTGTAGTGTTGAACTTACTCTTAAGCAATGATTTTGACAGCTGCAGAGGTTGTGCTGGGGTGAAATTGGAAATAAATGTCTGATAAATACACAGTCTGTCTAGAATGTCAGTGCTGACAAAAGGGACCTTAGAAATTCTCTGGTCTCACCCTTCATTGACCAGATGAAGAAACTGAGACCTACAGGGTTGAAATGGTTTGCCCAAATTCCTTAGATGTATCTCAGGATTTTCAACTTCCTTCAAGCCTCAGTTCCTGAGATACCTCCAACTCAAAACCTTTTCTAATTCCCTTGGTTAGAACTCTCTGCCTCTATAAATTATCTTTTATTTACTCATCTGTTTACATTTCCTACTTCTAATACACACAGACATAAACATATATAGAGGTGGGCTGTGTGACTCTGGGTAAGTCATTTTCTCCCAGTGCTGTGGGGAAATCTCCAGGGTTCCAAGCTGTAGAAAAGGTGATGGTTAGAAGTTGTTTTCTCACTAGGGACTTCTTATATACCAGTGAAATAACAAGTCTGGTTTTTATTCTTATGCCCTTACATGTTGGATACCACTAGAAGAATCTGAGCATTAGGAGGTCAAGGATTATTTTGTTGTTGCTGTCTATGTTATTGTTGTTTTGATAACCTCAGTGCTTCAGACACAGTAGGTACTTAAAATTTTTGTTTAATTCTCTTGAATATCACACAGAAAGAGCCTATGACCTTCTTTGAGGTCTATATCCAATGTTCTTTCCATTTTAATTTGAAGGATACAGAAATTTCAGGGTGGAGGTTTTTGGGAATGTAGAGCTAGATAAATAAAAACCGAGTCAAGTGGAGCAGTGAAAGAAAAACCCAAAACTTTACTAGACTTGTTTTCTGGTCATCTGAAGCCTTGAGGCTATAAATTTTCTTAAGAGAATTTGTTGGTTTTCTCATCAGGGAGTGTTTCTTTTTTTCTAACTCCCTTCTCTATCCTCATACTCCTGTTAATAGTAACAACTTTTATATAACTTGGTGTACTTTTAAAGTACTTTATATATATTATCGCATTTGATTCTTGCATCATTTTAAATGGTTCTTTGAATTCTCTAGAAAAAAAAAAAGTAGAGATGTAAAGTAAGGGTGGGATCACTTCTGCAAATCAGGTCAGGAAAATCCCCATGATGTCAGATCATTAACAAGAGTTTCCAAGAAGTGAGGCTCCTCTGCTGTTCTCTTCCTGTTCCAGAAAGGTGTAAAAATTGCTGCATATCCCATAGGCCAGATTAATTGTAGCAGAATAAGACTAGGATTCATTAAATCTGGGATTTAGCCCTTCTGCTCTACCACTATCTAGCTAAGGGTTCTTGGATAAGTAATTTCACCTCTGAGCCCACCAAGAGGGTTGAAACTAGATAATCTCTAAGATCTGTCCAAGATATTTTTTGGTTCTGTGACTACTTATGCCAAAATTAATATAACAGGGTTGGTGCACCTTGGATTTTGTTGTAGAGCATTAATAATTAGAGAGCTAAAAATTTCAAAAGAATAATTATATAAAGTAAGAGAAATTTAGAATTATTTGTATTTACATTTTGGTAATATTTCTGTGACTTCATCAGTGTAGAAGGCAGATGGGGGTACAATGGATAGAAAGCTGAATTTAGATTCAGAAAATTCTGGACTTTTATTAGCTATGTGACTAGAAAATCACTTAATCTCTCCCAATCTCAGTTTTCCTGTTGTACAATGGTAACAATAAGAATATGTATCATACTCAATAAAATTCTATCTTATCCTGCAGGAAGGTAGGAGGGAAGATGATATGTGCAGGGGGAAAAGTGATAAAAAAAGTCATATTGGGAGAATGGGTGACCAGTAGCAAAACACTTTTGAGAAAGGTCAGGGTGAAAGGAGAGAGAGAGAATAGAATAAATGGGGGTAATAATAAGGTATGCCAATAATAATATACTATTAACAATAGTAATTGGGAAAAGATTTTTGAAGCTAGTTTTTCTGATGAAGGTCTCAAATGTATAAGGAACTGAATCAAATTAATTAAAAAAAAAACCAAGCCATTTCCTAATTGCTAAATGATCAAGAATGAACTATGCTCAAAGGACTATAGAATCATGTATATACTTTGACCTATCAACACCATTATTAAGCATGAATCCCAAAAGAGATTTTTAAAAAGGAAATGGCCCTACATGTACAAAAATATTATAGCAGCTCTCTCCTTAGGACAAAGATTTGGAAACAGAGGGGATGCCTATAAATCTGGGAATGGCTGAATAAATTGTGACTCTAGAAAAACTTGGAAAGTACTCCATAAACTTAAGCAAAGTAAATAAAGTGTATAAAGTAATTGCGATGTTGTAGGACAATCAGCTTTGACTCTTTGCTATTCTCAACAATTCAGACTACTTTGAAGGATTTATGATGAAAAAACTTTTGTGTCTGAATAGAGATTGAAGCATACTCTTTTTTAACTTTAGTTTTTGAAGGTTTTTTTTTGGGGGGGAATCTTTATTTTCTTTCACAACATGATTTTTATGGAAATGTTTTGTGCAACTTCACATATGCTTTCTTAAAAGGGCTGAGGTGGGGAGAAGGGTAGAGAATCTGGAACTCACAATTTTAAAAACAAATGTTTTCCATGTAACTGGGAAAATGAAAATATTAACTAAAATTTTAATATATATATATCAATAGGAAAATATAATGACGAATGTTGGAAGGAATATGGGAAAACTAATACATTGTTGGTGCAATTGTGAATGGATCCAACCATTCTGGAGAGCAATTGGGAACTATGCCCAAAGAGTTATCAAACTATACATATTATTTGATCCAGCAGTGTTTCCACTGGGTGGGGTTATATTCTAAAGAGATCTTAAAGAGGGGAAAGGGACCTATATGTGCAAAAATGTTTGTGGCAGCCCTTTTTGTAGTGACAATAAACTGGAAAGTGAATGGATGCCCATCATTTGGAGAATGGCTGAATAAGTTATGGTATATGAATGTTATGGAATATTTTTGTTCTGTAAGAAAGGATCAGCAGGATGATTTCAAAGAAGCCTGGGAGACTTACATGAACTGATGCTTAGTGAAATCAGCAGAACCAGGAGATCATTGTATAGGCAACAACAAAATTATATGATGATCAATTCTGATAGACATGGCTCTCTTCAACAATGAGATGATTCAGATCAGTTCCAATGATCTTGTGATGATGAGAGCCAACTATACCCAGAGAAAGGGCTGTGGGAACTGAGTGTGGTTCATAACATAGCATCTTCACTCTTTTTGTTGTTGTTTGCTTGCATTTTGTTTTCTTTCTCATTTTTTGGTCTGATTTGATTTTTCTTGTACTGCAAGATAATTGTATAAACATATATGCATATATTGGATAGAGGTGTCAGATATGGGGCTGAATTTGGAACCTCTGATTCTAGAGACAGGACTCTTTCTCTGCCATGTGTTGCCTTCTTCATCAAGTCACATTAATAAATATTTATTATGAGCTTATTATTGGTCAGGGATAGCACATAGAGGGTAAGGATTCACTATCAACTCATGGACAGATGACTGATTAATTGATTTTACCCCTGTCTCTTGAGAAAGACTCAGAATGTCTCCTTTTCTTCACTCATTCTTTATTTCTTCCCTCTCATTGCTTAGGAAAGAATATCTTCCCCTTGCCAAGGTTAGCTTCTCCATCTATATATAATCCTTTCACTGTTAACTTCCTCTCCCATATGTTCAGGGATCTTTTTTTTTCATTAATTTTAGGTATGTTCTTTTCATCTTATACATTCTCTTCCTTTCTCTCCACTGGTTCCTTCCCTTTTTGTTTACAAACATATCTGAGTATTTCCAGCCTCTCCATCACCACCCTAAATAACAACAACAACAAAACCAAACAACACTTTATGACCTTGTTATTCTACTTTCCTATACCTTAGTTTTGAAAAAACAATTTACTTTTTTTTTCTTCAAAGCTACTCTTAAACCCAAGGATTTTTAACCAAAAGCCCATGGATCCTTCTCTGTGGACAGATTTTAAAGAATCCATGAACTTGAATGGAAAAAACCCACATTTTAATTTTCATTATTTTTAAACTGAAATTTATATTTTCACTAATTTAACTGAAATTTAGCACTTTCTCATTTAAAGTGTCCATAGCTTTCCCCAGCTTTCCAAATAAGTCATACAAAAAAATTAAGAATCCTTGGTTTAACACTCTGAACACTGACTTCCTCTCCAACTACTTTACTGAAAATAAGAGCCAAACATTATAATTTTGGTGCCCAAAGCAAGCAGCACTGAGCACACACTCAAATAAACCATGGCAGGGGGGGAGACATGACAACATTGGACTCATGGGACATACCTCAAAGCATTGCCCTAAGGGAGAGAGACAGAGATCTTGTGTCACTGAAAGACCAGTGCTAGTATGTTATTCAGGGAGAAGAAAAGGAATCTATGCTGAATAGATACATATTTACATCTAATCTATCTGTCTATCTATCTATCTTAGATCTACTTGGTGTATAGCCATAGAAAAAGTAGACTGAAGAAAAAAAGAAAGTTACCATGTAATAGCTTTCTAGTTTAACTAAATATATTTGCTAAGTAGTTTAGTGATAATGATAATAGCTAGCAGTTATATAGTGCCTTAAAGTTTTTAAGACTACTCATCTCTGGTATTTTCATCAAGAATGCTTGAAAGTCCCCTATTCTATTAAAATCTATTTTTTTTCCTCTTTAGGGTTATGATAAATTTTGCTTATTGTTTTTCTTGGTTGTGATCTGTTTTCTTTTATCTTTTGGAACATTGTATTTTTGGATTTCCTTTCCTTTTCGGTAGTAGCTATCAAGTCATGTATGATTCTGCCTGTGGTTGTTTTGTACTTTTTCTTTTGAATTCTTTTTTCGGCTCCTGGCAGTAATTTTTTTTTCTTTGACCTAGAAGCTTTGGATTTTGGCTCTAACATTCCTGTGAGGTTTTCCTTTATTTATTTATTTCCAGGAGGTGAATAGTAGATTCTTTCTATTGATTTCTTGAAATATAGTAACCAGTTTTTCTATTGTTATTGTCATGATTTTCAGGTAGTCTTATGATTTTAAAAACTCTCTCTTCTTGACTTCTCTTCCAGGACAACTTTAAAAAATAGTATATTTTCTATTATATATTTTTTTATTTTTAAAAAGTTTTTTTTTTAATTTAATGGAATCCTTGCTTTCTGTCTGCCTCATTGCAATTTTCAGGATTCCAATTCTTGGATAATATTTGCTATTCTAAGCTATAACTTTTCCTTCCTTATTTTCTGCCCAGATGCTTAATTTATTTTATAACTTTTGCTTAATATCTTGCAGATATTTATGTAGTCTTTATGTTTTTTTTTAAATAGAAGTTCTACTTGGAATTATTGTAGAGTGACTCTCTTCTTAGTTTACCTTTGAGGTCTCTGTCTGTAATATTAATTCATTGTGTTCAGCATTTTCTTCTGTTTGCATATCCAAGTAATTTCTCTACTGGACTTTGTTCATAATCTCTGCTTCTTCCCATATTGTTAAATAGTGTGAAAAGTTCTGAAGGTGATAACTAAGCTGAGGCTCCACCCTCTGTAGAAATTCCTGTTTCTTGGTTAGTCAACTGGTGGCTTGATTTAGTATTTTGCCTAGGAATGCTCCTCTACCTCTGCCTTGGATAGTACCAAATTTGGAATTAGTTCTTCCCCTTGTTATGACTCTACAATCCTCAACCAGATGTTGTTTGTTGACTGTGCTGGTAGCACGCCTCCCACAAGGGGAACATTGCTTCCCAGATGCTGGTCTGGCCTTTCTCCTCTTGTGGCTCATGATGGCCTGCCTACACAGGAGCTGAGCTGACTGAGTGATGTTCTGGCCCTCTCTCATATTGTGGTTCTTATGTGGGCTATCTGAGCTCTGAATCAGGCACGAGTATTGGGTTCTGGTTTAACTCTGTCTCGTGCTGTGGCTTATACCACCCATCCTGAGCGGCATGCTGTCTGGTCAGTGTGCATCACGGGTACTGGTATGGTTCTTTATCATCCCTGACTCCTGTTGTATTTTGGATAGGCTGCCTGAGACCTGTAGTCCCATTCTGCTAGCCCTATCTCTTATTATGATTCTGGGCTCTGTGCGGTATAACTCTGACCTACCTTGAACTGGTCTTTATTCAAAGTCTCCTGAAGTTCCTGGAAGCCTTTCCATGCATTCCTGGCCTGGAGGGATAATCTTAAGACCATTTTTCTTTATCATTGCTCTTTATGGTACATTTTTTTAAATTTAATTGGGGTGTTTTTGGGGAAATCTGGGCTCCTCTAGATCCTAAAATGCTGTCATCTTAGCCAGAAGTCCCAATACTCCAAATGACGGCTTGTCCAAATATTTAGATTTAATAGCTTCCATTTGTTTGTGTAGCATACTGTGGATTTCCAAGAATGTGTTTGGTGGAAGAGAGGAGAGCAGGATTTAATAGACCAATTGTAGGAAATAAACTTGTAAGGCAGAGAAATATGATCTCGGCTCTTTTAACAAAACACACTTAGGGTCATATGAAACTATAAATATCTCTGGGAGCATGTGGATTTCATTAGTCTTGAGACTTGCTCAGTGCACCTTTTGGAAGGCAGCTGAGAGAGCAGCAGACATACTTCCATCTGTGCCCTTCTGCTCAAAAACTACAAAGATGCGAAGTTTCCAAGGGCGCGGGTCTGTCTCTGTCTGCCTGGTGATAGAAGGGGGGACACACCTCATCCTCCCATTTGCCAGACTCATGGCGACTGGTCCTTGGAGAAAAAACGTTGCATGTGTTAATGCTTCTAGCAGAGGGAGGTGGGGTGGATGGCTGTCTTTCCAACACTTATTCTACTCCCCCTTTTTATTTAATGACATATTGGAGTCTGAAGTTGCTTATTAAAGAAAAATTAAAGCTTAGATAAAGAACCATCATGATATCCAAAAGGCACTTGAGTTCAGTTGTGTGACTGGTTGTGTGATACTGGACAAGTCACTTAAACTTTTGTAGCTCTTGTAAATGTTCTAAGAAGATAAGTTGCAGAAAAAAAGCCCTGTCCTACATTGATATGAGTAGTATAAGGCAGACAATTATAATTTTAAATTTCTTATAATTATAATTTTTTATAATTATAAAGTCTTCCCTTCTTGGAAGCCAGATTAATTCATCTGGGAATATGCCTTGTGGTTCATGGACTAATCTTCCTTTTGTCATGTCATTGAGGTTGAAAAGATAGGTGAAAATGAAAAAGAAAGGTAGAAAAATTAGTTGCTTTCTTTTGAGCTTTCTATTTATCTAAAGCAATACTTCAGAGTCCCAGCTTAAGTCCTGTAAGAAGCCTTTCCCTATCTACCATGGGCCACAATCCCTTCTTTGACCCTCTACCTATTCCTCAACCTATTTCCCACCAGAATCCTTCTTCCACTTCTATACCTTTGTTCACATCCAACTTCCCACATTCTCCCTCCTTACTATTAGTTCCTACTGATCCTACATGAAGCCTTTCTTGATTCTTCCTTTCTTAGTTCTCTCTTTCCACATTTCTTTGTATATATGTTGTAATTTCTTATCCATGTACATGTTGTAATCCTACATTGGAATTGTTTTTGTATCCTTAGTACCTAGCACAGGGGCAGCTTTTGACACAGTGGACAAACCTTGTACATAGTAGGGCCTTTATCAATAGATAGAATTTAGATTCCCTAAATTCCTGTTGCATTTATTACAGGAATACAAGGTTCTTGTTTCTTTGATGATGTACAAAACTTTGCCCCAAATGTTTACTGAAATGTCCCCTAAATGAATGGGGACAGTTAAATTGCACAGTGGATAGAGTGCCAAGCTAAGAGTTGAACAAACACTTTTCCCTGATTTCAAGTCTGGTCTTAGACATAGCTGTATGCCCCTGGGCAAGTCACTTAACCCCATTTGTCTCTGTTTCCTCACCTATAAAATGAGCTAGAGAAGGAAATGATAAACCATTCTAGTTTCTTTGCCAAGAAAATACCCAAAAGCTTCACAAAGAATCAAACATGCCTGAAATGACTGAACTACACAAAAGAATGGAAGCTGTTATCAAAATATTTATGTAAGCCATCATGTCCATCTGTTGCTCTTTTATTACCAGTGAATTGCATTTCTATAGAATCTCCCTCCTCAGAAAAATACAAATTTTTTTAGGTGTTATTTTGGAGGGTGATTTTTATTCTAGTTTCCTTGCACGGGGTTCTTTGTGTTTGAATGATTAAATGAATGAATGAAAAAGCATTTATTGGGGTCATGAAGTCAAATATGACAAAACTACTGAATAACAACAAAAACAAAAGATGCCAAGTCCTATGCTAAGCTCTAAAGATAGAAATAGAAAAATGACTAATTCCTTGATCTCAGAGAAAGAGGTAATACAAAGAAAATTTTCTTTGAAATTATCAAAAAGATATATTTTTAAGTGTGTATGTCCTAAGTTTCTAAATAGAATTTAAGCTCCTTCAGGGGAAGAGCAGATCTAATACCTGTTTTTATCCCTATTTCCTAGTTCAACTCCTTCAATATAGCAGGCAATAACTAATTAGTTATTGAGAATGATGATGTCTCTCTTCTACCCTAGTTTTGCTCTCTTTTTATTTCAGAAGGGGCTTGGCCAGTTATTTCTGAGTACCACCCTTGAAAGTTTCTTCCAGAAGCCTAACCTCATGTTAATTTGCCTATCTTGCCAATTTAGTTGAAGATAAAATTTTAACCATCTATTAAACTGTCAGAAAGAAGTAGTATAATCATTTGCAACTTCCTTTTCAAAATCAAAGTTTTCTAAGCAATTGAAATGTCTTCAGTCTAGGAAACTGTTAAGTCTAAGAAACAACTGAACAATTTTCCAATCTAACTGGATGTTGCTTTTTAAAGGTTTATTGAACCTTGTCTTCCTTTTATCTGTCTTAAACATTTTAAAACTAATAATAATAAATAGATCAGAAAGGGCAGGCAGTGATTTAAACTGTGTTAATGACTTTGGACAAGTTATTTAACCCCTCAATTCTCTAGTCAATTCTCTGAGACTCTAGGTGACAGATAAGTTCTCAGATACATTGGAAGAGCCAATTTCCTCATTTGAATATTTGTATGTTAAGAAACCACAGTTTTAGTTCTTATTTCTAATTACTAAAACTTTGAAATATATTGTCGGATAGGATAAAAGGGAAACTAGAGCTAAAAGTAGGAATGAAATATTTCTAACAAACAAATGGAATAGGCAGGGAAACAAAGTTTTTAATAAATTGTAGGTGATTTATGTAAACTGATAGTGTTTTATAAGGTGTATCCCTAAAGGATGAATGAGAGAGTGTTATTTATCTTGAAACCCAGGAAGTAATAGGTTCTGAGAAATACCTGAGACTCATCTTTCTCCTTAAGAATGGTGACTATTAGCTGGCGTTACAAATGAGGAATGTTTCTCAGCTTTCCCATTTATTAAAGATGGTAAAGAGTTCCCAGAAAGAATAATAGAAATAATTCAGTATGAAAAAGCATGACTTTGAGTGGGCAGAGGGGAATTAAAGTATGTACTAAGAGAAGAGTGAGTGAAAGTATGAGAAGGGAGAAAAGGGGAGAAGAAGGAATTCTAAGGGAATTCTATAAGGGAGAGGAGGCTGAATGAATAGAGAATAATTGCATACTACATAAGAAAGCAGCAGCATATATTGATAAAACTTTCTCCACCACCACCCCAAAAAAGGAAGAAGTTTATTCCCACCTTCAGGGGGAAGAGAAAGAGAGAGAGAGAGAGAGAAATAGACAGACAGAGACAGAGACACAGAGAGACCAAGAGAGACAGGGATAAAGACAGAGAAACAGAGAGATAGACAGACAGAGAGATGAGAGTGACAGACAGAGACAAAGAGAGAGAGAAAGATAGAGACAGACACATACACAAAGACAGAGAAAAAAGGAGAGACAGAGACAGAGAAAGATAGGGACACACAGACCTACACACACAGAGAAAGAGACAAAGAACGAGAGATAATAACACAGAGAGACATATCTGTAAAATGTGGTTAATAATAGCACCTATCTCATAGAATTAATTGTAAGTCTCAAATGAGATAACATGTATAACATTTTGTATACTTTAAAGTACTATGTCTAATGAATGTCCGAAATATTTATTAAGCCCTTATTATGTGTAAAGAACTGCTAAACATTAGAGATACAAAAAGAAAGTAAGACAGTTTTTACTTTAAAGGATATTTGAAGGAGCTGAATTTATCATGGATAAAAGGCAGTATGAAACTTCTAGCTGGTGAGATCTATTCCCAATTTTTCTATAATATAATTGTGGTGCACAATAATAACATTCAGATCTCTAGTCCATTTCATGCCCAATCCTGGTTTGCCTGCTTTAGTGGTCAGTGTCCTGGAACATTTCTACCAGAAGGGGGATTGGTATTTCTACTTTGCTGGGATGGATCCTGCCCTCTTGTGGTATTAGAATACAAAGTATTGCCATTTGTTATGGTGGCTTTGCAAGAAGGGTCATCCTGCAACTTTATGCTACACTATCTAGTTCTTACATTCACAGGAGCATTTTTATCACACTGCCTGTGGTACTAAGCATCAGTAATAATGCCAGTGTCTAAATTTCAGGGTTCCTGTTAGAACTGCACAATTTCAGAAGCAATCTCAGGACACAGAGTAAAAATTGCCTATCAGCCTTTTTGGTACTCTACTACTAGACCTTTAGTTCACCCCTGTTCCCAAGGGAGATGATTAGACTTTGTGGAATTTAGTGTTGCTATTAGCAGTTAGATGTTGCAGTGGATGGAGTCCTGGATTTGGAGCGAGGAACAGATCTCACCAGTCAGAAACTTCATAGTGACTGGTTTTATATTTGGCCTCACATTTAATAGCTGTGTGATCCTATTTCTTTGTTTCAGTTTCTTCGACTGTAAAATAAATAGTTCCAAAACTCTCAGGGATGTTTTGATGGCAAAGTGAGATCATATTTGTAAAGTACTGTGCAAACCTTTAAGCACTATACATAAGTTAACTATTGTTATTGTTAGCTTGGGTCCTATTGTTAACCCCTCCTCGATCAGTCTCAGAATTTTTGTATATCAGGTTGCTATTGAAAGCTTCACAAATTTTATATTTGAGATGATGAGGGCTGAGCTCCATAGTCTCTTCAGTGAAGAGAAAGTGATTGGGGGCATCCCTGTGACTAAACAGTGGAAAATATTTGTGATCCAACTATGTCAGCATCGGGGCTTGTAATAAAAGGTTGGAAATCAAAATTATATAAACACAGGTACATACAGACTTATTTAAATTATATTTAATTGGAGAAATTTTTAGAGAGGCTTGCTTGGATATATATAGTAGAATTATTATTTTTATCTATTTTTTTTATTTCAGATGTATATTTCTTTCCTCTTCCCAATGAGTCCAGTTCTTGTAACAAAGATTTTAAAAGAGAAAAATATCTTATTTTATTAAAATCATTTAACGGATCAATATACACAACTATCCACACTTTTCGTTTGAAGTAGAGAGGTAGATTTTCTCGAGTCTTCTCCAGGATCAAACTTGATCATTTTAATTGTCCAGTGTTCATTTTTCTTTTTGTTATTATTGTTATTCCCATTTGCATTATAGTAATCATTATGTATATAGTGTCTCTGGCTTTAAAAAAAAAACTTTATTCTGTATCAGTGCAGGTAAGTTTTCCCATGTTTCTCTGAAATCTTCATTTTGATCCTTTCTTATATACAATAGTATTTCAGCACAGTTATGTACATCTTTTTTTTAACCATTCACTTGATCTACAATCACTTACTTTGCACTTTACTAGTAATTTACTTAGGAGAATACCTATCTCAGGCATGTAAGATTTTCCCTAGCAGAATGGGTGGTTGAGAAGAATTTGTTCCAATAGCCATAAAGGTGCTGGAGCAGGCATTGTGGAATCTTTAGAGCCTGATTAGACATCAAAGATGTCAAGGTTATTCACTATATGCTGGGTCATTATTAGTTATCTTCACTTTTGTCTTGACACTGTATTTTAATGATTCTGGAAGAGAGAATGAAGCTGAAGACTTTGTACAACTCAGTCTCACTTAAATCCAATTTATTAAGTCAAGACATCATCTGGTGACGTCCTTGGTCCTTAGGAGGATAAACAAGAGTGTTTCATTTAAAGTACTTCCATGAAGGTGTCCTGGGGAACCTTTCTGTCTTTGACTACTTTGGTGTCTGTATAGTTGAGCATTAAATATTTGTTAAGAGCTTCCAATGTGCCAGATACAGTGCTAAGCAAGGAGAATAGGGAAAAAATGGCAAAAACATGATCTCTACACTCAAAAAACTCACATTCTAATGGGATAAAAGAAATGATTATAAATAATAAATTATGGGAGAGATCCAAGTTTTTCCCCTCACCCATTTTCTTGTTCAAAGTTCATCTTTTGAAGAAAGTTATTGATATGCCAAAAATTTATCCCACCTAAACTGTCTTCTGTAGGTGAGTCCCTGCCCATTGTGATTCTAATCAGGTTTGAATGGGGATAAATTGTTTGATTAAATGGCCCAACGCTGGGGGTGATTTAGAAGTAAATGACATGATCAAAGTCATCCCTTAGCCCCTTAGGCCCTCATTAGAACACATCTAGTTCTTATAATATTCATGCTCTTGTTAGTTATTAACAATTAGAGGTGATTTTTACCTTTAAAAACACCCACTTTATTAAGGGCTTCCAAGTGTTGAATGGGTTCCATGATTTGTCTTAATTCTGAAAGAGATGGCCAAATATTTATCCTTTTATTACTAATATGTTAGAATTATTAATAAAATGATTAATTACCTAGAAATTATGTCTTCCAGATTTTTTATATGTCACAGGGGGAATAAGAGTAAATATGTGGAAGATATAGATAAGGAGTAGATGGAAAGTTCTCTGAGAAAGGGAAGACACAGCAACTGGTTGGATGGGGAAAGGCCTCCTAAAAATGTAAAGTCTGAGTTGACTTTTGAAGGAAATCAGGAAAGCAAAACAAATTCCAGTGACCCAGAATGATCATTATCCTTGACTCTCATATTTATATCTGGCCCTTATTTTGCTCTTGACACTTTGTCTTTTTTTAATTAAAGCTCTTTGTTTTCAAAATATATACATGGATAATTTTTTACATTCACCCCTACAAAACCCTGTGTTCTAATTTTTCCCCTCCCTCCATCCTCAGTCAATAAGTGATCCAATATATGTTAAACACGTGACATTCTGTCTTTATCATTCTTTGCATTTGGCTTTTCCATTGGTCATCTGACCAAGCCATTCTGAAAAGATTTCCCACTTACAGAAAAGAGGGGATTGGGTTTAGAAAGCAAATTTAGAAAATTGGTGGCAGGGGGCAATGGAATAATGACCATGATGCACAAATTTTACAATAACTGTATAAAGGACATATTGTGTTTTTTCCTATTTATAAATGAGAATACTGAGGCTAAGAGATTAAATATTTTCCCCAATGAGCAAAAGTTGGAGCCCAATATGTCTCCCAACTTCAGGTTCATCACTTTTCACTGCTCCACCTTGCTTCTTCTTAGGAATAGGGATAGAACTCATCATTGTCTGTTATTTCTTTGATATCCAAATGTTTGACTCTCCCCTTGCCCAGTCTATCTTGGACTCTCACACAGAGACTTTAGCAGGCTCAGAACACATCATAGTTCCAGTCATGTTGGGTGGGTATTTCTGGCTGTCACTTCACTCTGACTTTTACAGATGTACCTGCTATATTTTGTCTGGGAAGGATGAAGGGAGGAAGATGGCAGATGTCAATTTTAAATGTTCTCTGCCACTTTTTATAAGGTGAGAACAAAGAAGTCTGGCGGTACCTAATGAGTTTTCCATTTCTGTAACCACTTCTCTTGGCACCATGTTAGATTAGGAGGCCTATATAGTTTGATGCCAGCTCAACATCTCTAGGGTTCATTTTCCATGTTTTGAGATGTCTCCCTAAAAGCCATTCATGGAGCAGAATCCTCTTCTTGTGATAGGCTGATATTCTAAATAAGTCATCGTCAATTGGCAGTGCTTCTAGGGTAAAGAAACTTAACAGGTGAGGGAGACATAACCACCATGAAAACAGTCTGTGCATGAAAATACTTGCATAAGGTCTTAAGAAACAGTGCCCAGGAAGAAAGTATAGGGATTGCCATGATTGCTCACCAGCAAAAGAGGCCCCTAGGACCAAGGAGAAGAGCCAGCAGAAGTGGGGTTTCAAAGGCAGAAGATGGGTAAGGTTGCTGCCTTTACAAGAATGTTAGTCTAAGTACTGATCCAGTGAAAACTCATCACCTAAGATGCTTGGAAAATCAAACACAGGCTTCCTCCCAGTCTTTTCTCCTTAGAAAGGCCTCTCAGAAAATTCTCCTGCCTATTCACAAGTGAAAACACAGAGAGCTAACCCACAAGGATTTAGCCATAAGTCCTGTAAGTTAGAGGGAAGACTTTGCCAAGACCCCATCACTCTCTGGTACTCATGGAAACTATGGCAGTCATCTTGTATACTAAGGTTTTGCATAGGCTGGGACCTTCACCATGGAGCATGACAGAATGGAAATCTATCTGTTGAGGTTAGATTTTTGGAGACCTTTTCCTAGAGTGTCCTACAAAACCAGAAATATTATTATCTTATTCATCCAGACACAGAGGGACTTTATTTACCACTCTGAACACAGAAATGGGCTAATGGGATCTGTTTTAAGTCATAAGAATATCACATCATAAACCTTGAGCTGAGGGACCTCATAGATTGTCTAGTTCAATTCCCTTGAACAATTAATTAATCAATCAACAAGCATTTACTAAGAACCAATAATGTGCCAGGCACTGTGCTAGTGTTATAGATTGTTCAAGTTTTTTCAGTTGTGTTCATCTCTTTGTGATCCCATTTTTTGGGTTTTCTTCATAAAGAGAAGTTTGCTGTTTCTTTCTCCAGCTCATTTTACAGATAAGGAACTGACCCAAATAGGATTAAGTGACTTGTTCAAGATAACACAGATAATAAGTGTCAAATCTGAACTCAGGTCTTCCCTATTCCAGGCCTGGCTCTCTTTCTATTGTAACACCCAACTATCTAAAGACATGCTAGCTATTATTATTACTACTATATAAGCAAATATAAAATATAAACATGTATGTGTGTACATCTACATATACATGTATCTCTATAATCTGTATTTACATATCTCTATCATTTATATATTTGTCTATACAACTATCATGTATCCATCCATCTATATATCATTTATCTGTTTATCCATCTATCATCTATATATTTATCTACCCATTATCTATGTATACATTTATATATCTATGCATCTATGTCTATTTATTTATCTGTACATCTTTCTATGTATCATCTATCTATATCTCTATCATCTATCTCTATGTATCTATCTATCCACCTATTGATCAATTAACCTATACATCTATTAACCTATCTATCCATATCATCTATCTACCTATCTACAGACCTGTCTATTAATTTATTTAGCTATACTTCTATCATCTATCTATATCTCTCTATGTATCTATTATCTATCTATACATGTCACCTATCTATCTATCTATCTACCTAGTGTAGTGGATAGCATGCCAGTCCTGGAGTCAGGTGAACTTGTGTTCAAATCTAGCCTCAAACACTTAAAGGTTGTGTGATTCTGGGCAAGTCACCTAATCATATTTGCCTCTGTTTCCTCAACTGTAAAATGAATTGGAGAAGAAAATGGCAAACCATTTTAGTATCTGCCAAGAAAACCCCAAATAGGGTTGTAAAAGGTAAGATAAGACAGAAAAGGACTGAACAACACCATCCCTTATGCAAAAAAAATTTTCATAGCTCCCTTTTCCCTGAGCAAAGACAAAATTGATTATAGATCCAGGAATGAGTCAAACCATGCTACTCCATAACTCTTTTGGGGAAGTGAGTGACATTCTTGCAAGTTGTAAACATAAGCAGGTCCTTTAGCTGCCCTGGGACTGTTTTCTCCTCTGTAGAATGAGAGGATAAATTTTATGACCCTAGAGGTCCTCACTGGCTCTAAATAGATAATACAACATCTGTCCAATGTGGAGATTGAAGTACCTTCCAGCTGTGGATCTGTGATCCCATGAAAGCAGCCACCACTGTCCATCCTCCACTGTGTTATAAGTAGAAACAGATGTTGCACCTGCAATGAATTGTCCTCCTGCCTCCATTCTTCCCTCCTCCAAAGAAATTTTGCCCAAAACCTCCTGAGGAAAACATCCAGTATATGCCAGGTTTGCTTCTATTTTGGCTTACCCAGATGTCTGAGACAGGTGTGAAGGCGAAGGTTCAGGATTGTTTTCTGTCCTTCTTCCTGTCATCAATCATGCCTCCTCTCCAACTGGCTCAGGGAAAAGGAGACGTCTCATTTGCAAACCAGGTCCTGCCACCCTGTGCTATTATTCCTTCCCAAGCCAAACAGGGCTGACATTTTGTTGGGATTTAGAATTGGCAGACTGTTCTATTTCTGACTTTGGGTGGTACAGAAAAACTGATGAAAAGCTCAACTCCTGAAACTGGCTGGAGACATCTCAGCCATGTCCTTATACCCTGTTCTTCAGGCAAATGCCTAGGCCCACATATTAGAGGCAGGCTGAGTAGCTAGACTGATGTTTTGATTTTTTTTTTTGAGAGAGTGAGACATTATGGATTTGAAAGACCAGTTGCCTGGGAATCTGGAGAGCTGAGTATTAACTGGGTCTCTTACACTAATTTATTGTGTAAATGTGGTCAAATCATTTCACTTCTGGGGCCTCCTCAGTCCCTTTTATAAGAGGACTGTGCAGGGTTTGCAGAGTACCTGGATTCAAATCCATGCTACGTGTGTGATTTTGGTCACGTGATATCTTCCATGGACTTTAGCTTTATCATTTATCTTATCAATCTATTTGTCATCTATCCATCCATCCTTTTATCCAATTATTTATAATCTATCTACCTGTCTATCTATCTATTCATCCATGTATTTATCTATCATCTATCTATCATACCAATACTCATATCTAGTCATCTCTCTCTGTGTTGTCTCTCTCTCTATTATATCTCTCTTCCTTCCTCCCGCTTTTCCTCCATCTATCTATCTATCTATCTATCTACTTCCTACCTATCTACCTGTTTGTCTCATTATCATTCCATTCATATCCATACATATTTGCACATAAGGGGAGGATTCTGGGAAAATGGAGGAATAGGCCTATAAATTTCAAGTTCTCCAGGTTCCCGCCCCCCCCCCCCAACAAATTTATGCCTCAGGGCAAACAAAAACTGGTGAAAAATCAAGGAGATGGGGCAGAATAGGGATCCACCAGTTACCACCCAAGAAGATCTGAAGAAAGACCCCAGGCTGGGGATTAATACATGCAAACATCTCCAGGCTAGCTCTGCACAAACACCAAGAAGGGCCCCTTGGGGCTAGCTGGGTTTGGCTGGAATCTCTAGAGGAACCACAAAACTTTCACCTCCTAGACTGCATCAGGTATTGGAGATCTGAGTCCAGAAAGACTGAGGAAACTTCAGCTGTTTAGGAAGGACAAACCCAATTGTGCTGTAGAAACTTGGTTCTGGGTGAGAAGGAATCAGCAGACCCATAAGTGCAGGGGCTTTGGGGCAAAGGTGCTGCTGGCTGCTTACACTTATGGGAGAGGGGAGCTCTTAGTTTGGGATTCCAGGTCAGAGAAAGAGATGAAGTGAAGCTAGAAATACTATCTCAACCTATGATTACATTCTATTTTCCTAATTTTAATTCTTATTTTAAATTCTAATTCTAATTTTAATTCTATTTTTAAAAATTCTAATTTTAATTTTAAATATTCTAATTTTAATTCTAATTTTTAAAAAAATGAACCAGGAAAAAAGAAACTTACTATAGTAACAGGGAAGACTTGGATTTACCTTCAGAGGTTAAAAAAAGCTTCAGAAGTTAAAAAAAAAAAAAAAAAAACTTCTACAGCTTCCAAACATGTAATCTGTCACGTTCTTGCCTCCTTAGCGACAGTCCCAAAACCCAAGATTCTTAAAACCGACAATGGTCCCAAATACACTAGCTCCTCCTTTAAACAGTTCTGTGCTCAGATGGAAATTAAACACATTACTGGCATACCTTATAACCCCCAGGGTCAAGGGATCGTTGAAAGGGCTCATCAAACCTTAAAAAATATGGTCTCAAAATTACAATTAGGGGGAGAGATGTTATATCCCAAAGCAGGTAATTTTAAAACTCTTCTAAATCATGCAATGTTTGTATTGAATTTTCTTACTTATGATACTGATGGCAAATCTGCCGCTGACCGCCTCTGGCATTCATCTACAGCCAATACTTATACACAGGCCATATGGAGAGACCCTCTGTCAAATAAATGTCAGGGTCCCGACCCGGTCCTTATCTGGGGTAAAGGACATGCATATATTTATGACTCACAATCACAAAATCTCAGGGGGCTTAGAGAGTAAAGTTAAATGGCTCCCTGCCCAAAGAGAATTTATAGAACTCAAAAAAGAATTAAAAAATCAATGAGAGACATTGAGGAAATTTTTTTTAAATCCAAGAAAAACAAAAAAGTTATGAAAAAAGTTAACCAACTAGAAAAGATAGAGAGTCTTGGGGATAAAAATAACTCTGAAAATTAGAATTGGATTAGAGAAAGTATAAGAGACCAGGAAATAACCAAACAGAATGAAAGAATGAAAAAATAGAACACAATGAAAAACATCTTATAAGAAAAACAATAGATCTGGAGAACAGATGAAGAAAAGAAGATATAAGAATAAAAAATAAAACTATGACCAAAAAAAGAACCTTGACACAATAATGCAAGACATGATCCAAGAATATTTTCCTGGAATGATGGAACATGAGAGAAAAATAAAAATAGAAAAGATACACCGATCACCACCTCAGAGAGATCCTTTGTGGATAATATATAGGAATATTATTGCCACATTTTGAAACCCTCATATAAAAGAGAATATTCTGCAAAAACCAAGGAAAAACAATTCAAATACACTGGAGCTGCAATTTGAATTGTATAGGAATTACCAGCAGCCACAATAAAAGACTACAGGTTCTGAAATTCTGTATACCAGGAATCAAAAGAAGTAGCCTATGGCCAAAAATATCATATCCAACAAAATCATCCATAATATTGAATGAAAAAATAGATATTCAATGAATTGCAGATTTTTAGGACTATCAACCAAACTTGAACTAAATAGAAAATTTAACATACAAAAGCCAATATCAAAGATCAATTTCAAGAACTTAATATGGACAAATTGTTTATATTTTTGACATGGTAATGTATATCATATATTTAAGATTGATATCAGCAATTGAGTAGCTCAAAAGAAATATTGGGGCAGATTTTACCATGATCTAATTCTAAAAAAACCCAAAACCTAGAAAAAGTAAAAATATTGATTATGTTATACAAATAAGGTACAGAGGAAGAATAGACACAGAGGCATTAGAAGTGTGTATGTGTGTGGGGCTCCTAGTTCTGAAAAACTACTCACATTGAATGGGCGACATTACATACATATCATGAAAGGTATAGATAGCACCCTTCAAAATCAATAAAGAAATAAGGGGAAAGGAATGGGTGAAGGAGGAACCAATGAATTGGGGAAGAAGATGGAAGGATCCATGGGTGGGAAGAGGTTAAATAATATCAAGACAAGTTAAGGAGCAGAATTAAAACAGAAGAGTTAACAAAGATAACAAAGAAGAGATATATACAAACATTACAACAAGGATCAGAAATAGAATTTATTAGAAAAATCAAGTATGACTAATAATCATTGATCTTAGACATAGTCAAACTTAAAGATTCAATGAAGAGAGAAATCTATATTATATGTCAGTCAGCCATACTAATACTGTTTTAGATGCATGTTTTTACATATGGTTAAATGCATGTGTATATATGTGTCTGAGTATATGTAGATATATATATACATGTTGCTTTATGTATGTGTATATATAGATATATGTATATGTGAGTGAATCTGTGGGTGAATGTATATGTGTATATATGTATATATGTGTGTATGTATGTACATATATATGGGGTGAATACATGTGTATATATCTATATGTGCATACATCTACATATGTGTATAACATATATCTGTACTTAACTATAGCCTGCTTGGAGGAGGTAGGGGAGGAATGAAAGGGGGGAAAAAGAATAAAGTAAAAAAAATAAATACACAACAGAATACAAAAGAATAACTTATAAGGAAGCAAAGAAAAGATGGACACTCATGATGAACTCGTAATTTATTGTTATATATTTTGAATCCTCCCTGGTGTTCTTCTGGGTACTTGACAATGTTCTGTTCTATTCGGTTTTGTTTACCTTTTCTGTTTTTCTTTTTTTCTATTTTTTAAAATAAAGTACATTCAAAAATATACAAATACATATATGTATATACATACATATATATGTGTGTATAATCTCAAGATGTTGAAGGTTCTCTTTGGCTATAAATACTCAGCATTGATTAAAGTGACAAGAATTAGCAAGGATGACAATTTTAGGAAGATGAAGGAGAAAGCAGGAGGTTGGGAGTCTGCTCCAAAACATCTCTCAAATTTATTCCCAAAGAATATTTTTGTTTTCCTAGACCTTGTCCCATAAGAGGAGCAAGATGGCAATATATTTTTTTCCAAACTGGAGAGCAGGAGACCTAGATTCTTGTTATGTAGGAAATTTCTTAGCATCTTTGGACCTGAGATTCCTCTTTTTTAAAATGAAGAGGTTGATAGAGAATGCTATGTAGCTGATTCCAAAAACTAAGGGAATTTTTTTTCAGTACATTTTCAAACTTTGAATCATATTAAGATCATAAAAATGGAATTAGATGGGATCTTAGAGGTCATTTAGTTCAACCTCTCTTTTTTTGTAGATGGGGAAACTGAGGCCTATGGAATGCAGTGACTTATTGAATATCACATAGGTCATAAGGTAGTAAGAGGCTGAAATACTACAATTCTATATTTGCATTTTCTCATTTATTAAATTAAAAGTCCTGAATAAGATGGCCTCTCAGATCCAGTGCCATATATACATATATGTACAAATAAATGTATAGACATCTGCATATACACACACACACAAAATGATACATATATACAATGATACACATATATGAAATTATATATGTATGTATACACACCATGATATATATATCATACACTGTATCATTGTATATCATACATATACATATATACAATTTTATTTTTATAGATATATACATGTATATATAAATAGCTATGTAGACACACAGAGACATATATAATTCATGGCAAAGGGGCCTTGATTATTGCTTTTGTGGCTCAGGTGGTGAAAGTTATGTACTTTATGAAGAGTACTCACTGCATAGCAATGTAGGTAAGACAAAACCAAGAATTTGAAGTGGAGTTCTAGGTATTCCCCATGTCTTTGTACAGAAATGGGGTGAGTCAGAAACTAGTCATAGTATTTTTTGGCTGGTATCATTCTTCCTACTTAAAAAAAATTTATATGTGATGATAGGCAAGTCATTTAACAAACTTCTTGGGACTCAGTTTCCTCTATAAATAAAGGTTTAATTTATGGTTTTCTCTAGCTTTAAAGCTATGATCAAATGAATATTTTCCTCTTTCAAAATCCTACTTCTTTTTAAGACACAGCCCAGATTTTCCTTCTCCATGAAACCTTCATAGTTTAACTCAAGTCAACGTCTTATCATTTATGATTTATTCTAATATCTGACAATTAATGGTAGTGATATCTCTTGTATTTTTTTTAAAATTAGGACAATAAGATCATAGGTGTAAAACTGCAAAATAACTCAAAGTCTATATAATCCAATCATCTCATTTTACAGATGAAAAAACTATCACCCAGAGAGATAAATGGTCTTGTTTACAATTGAGGAAATTGAATCTCAGGGATGTTAAGTAATTTATCAAAGTTTGCACAGGTAGTATTAGTTGCCAGGTGGGATTTGGATCCATATTTACCCTATTTATGTTTTGCCTCCATAAGGGCAAAAGCTTCCTCTTATTCTTGTTGTAGTTTTTGACACTGTAACTCAATCATTATTCAAAAACTTGTTTAAATTTTGTATATTTTCTATTTTTCTTAAAGAGAAATTTGATTTGGCTACCTGGTCTCATATAAAGTATTTCTTCTTGGAATCAGTCTTCTTATGCACTGTCTCAGGTAGCATCATTTAATAGAATCAGCATTAGAAGAGAGTCAGATAACCTAACTTCAAACTCTGACTTAGTTTCTTAATATATGTACTTTAGGACCAATCACTTCATATTTCTGGATTATAATTTCCATACTTGAAAAATGAGGATTCTTTCAGTTTTCCAAGAAGCCTGTCTTTCTGCCTTGGAAGTCCAAGTCTTAGGACTGGATCTGCTCCAATTTGCTTTGTGACTCTGGGAAAATTATTTCATTTCTCTCTGCCTCTATGTTTCATCTGAAAAAAAAATTGGAACCTTATTTAAGATTTCCTTAAGATTCAGAAACCCTGACTAGAATTCTATGATGATATTGTATACTAGTCTCCATTAATAAAACCAATTTTTTAAAGTCTCATTATTATATTTTTAAAATTTCCAAAATCTGAAAATATTACTCATAGAAATCAATCTCCACGTGACTTTTCTCCAGCATCAACCAAATCTCCAACCCTAAAGCCCTGCCTTAAAAAGGACTACATTCTTCTGAGGCTAAATGATATAATAAAATTTCAAAAACACCCATGTGTTTGAATCACCCCAGTCTTTCTCCCTTAATATAGGTTTATTCAGCAAAATGGCTTCTGGCGGAGGGCACTGGTTTCCGTGCTACAATTTGTGGCCTATTTAAAACAGACAGAGGCATCTCCGAATCAGCTTTGTCAAAGGCCAAGGACATTTTTTCGGCAAAAAAAACTTGTTGCCACATAAACAAATAGAACTATTTAACTTCAGTTTCCCCTGTTTTTTGGACTGACAACAAGTGCTAAGAAAAAAGACAGTTAGCCAGAAAGCAGGCCCTGGGCAGTGAGGAGCCCAGAAAGAGAAGGACAATTATTGGCTCTGGCTCTCTATATGGGGGTGAGGCTGGGAGTGAGCTCAGGCAGGGAAGGGACATCTGGAAAAACTATTATTTGCATATTTTGTTCATAGGCCCAGATCTTGGATTCTGTAGCAGATAAGATAGTACCTTGAATTCTTCTTGATAGTAGCAAGAAAATAATCTCCTTCTCTCTTCTTCCCTTTCTTTTTGCCTCTCTCTGTGTCTGTCTCTCTGTCTGTCTCTGTCTGTATCTGTCAGTCTCTGTCTCTATCTGTCTCTTTGTCTCTGTCTCACTATTTCTGTCTCTCCTCTGCATCTCTGTTTCTGTCTCTCTCTCTCTCTTTGTCTTTCCCTCTCTGTCTCTGTCTCTCTTTCTCTCTCTTTCCTCTGTCCTCTGCTACTCTCCAAAGATATGCCTATTTTTTCTTTCAATTTGCTTTCCCTCTTTGTAGCAATACACATAAATATACATATAGGCACATATTCATTTTTATTCTCCTTCAGAAAAATAATAATAACTAGCATTTGTATTGGGCTTAAAGGTTTGCAAAGTGCTTTATATCTGTTAATCCTATTTGGTTCTTAGAAAAACCCTGTGAAGGGGACAATTAGGTAGCATGGTAGAGAGAGAAAGAGTGACAGTTTTGGTGTCAGGAGGACCTGCATTTAAATCTGACTTTGACACTACTGTGTCACTCTGAGTAAGTCATTTAACCCTCATTGCCTCCAAAAAAAAAAGAGAAAAAAGAAAAACCTTGTGAAATAAGTGCTGTTTATTGCTGTAGTTTCATTTCCCCCAATAAGGCAACTTGCCCAAGACCACAGAGCTAGCTAGCAACTAAGGCAGGATTCAAATTCAGACCATTATGCCACCTACTTTTCTCTAAATTTAAGAGCATAGGCTTAGATCTGGAAGAGTGTTTAGAGGTCACTCAGTCCAGACATTTTACTTCTATTTTTTAAAATTTCTCCTGTTGCCCATTCTCTGCTTCCATTCCTTTCCTTAGCAAGTCCTGACTCGGGAAATTTGAGTAAGAAATCATTTTGGAGTCTTTTGCCTTTCTTTATATCTCTATTCCTTAGTATAAGGCCTGGAATAAAATGAGAAGAAAACAAGTACTTATTAACCTACTATGAAATAGGCACTGAGTTAATTGCTATACAAATTTTTTTTGTTTGTCATTTGATCCTCATAACAGCACTGGAAAAAAAAGCATTTTTAATATACCCATTTTAGGGGTTGAAGCAATTGAAGCAGGCAGAGGTTAAATAATTTACCCAGTGTTTCATAGCTAGTAAGTGTCTGATATAGGATTTGAACTCAGAGTCTTTCTTACTTTACCCATTGAACCACCTAATTAGCTTCTGCCTTATAATGGTAAGTGCTTCATAAATGTTTATTGAGTGACTATGTAAAGATTCATTGTGGCTTCAGTAAATGAGTTTCTTATTTTAGGCAAACCTGAAATAACTGTACTATACTGAAAGTGATTCTAAGGCTCCCTGCTCTAAATTAGAAGTTTGAAGATGTGGATTCTAGCTACAGTTGGAATCAACAACTACCTATATGACCTTAGGTAAATCAGTGGATTAAAGAATTATAAATTTCCTTCTAGAAAAGACCTTGGAGTTTAACTAATTCAACATATTGATGAGAAAAATGGGTCTAGAAAGTTTAAACAGCTTACTCAAGATCACTCAAGTGGCCAATAGTAAAGGCAAGTTCTGAATCAAAGTAGCCTGATTTCAAATCTAGAAACCTTTCCCACTCTATTATGTTACAATAAATATTTGTGTCCTTATAATTCCTTTCTCTCTTTTGCCTTTACTCCTGTAGGATGTCTTGAACTTTTTAACAGAGAGTGCTGCTTTAATATTTTGAACTGGACTTGTTCTTATCACCTTATTTGTTCTTCTCCCCTTTCTTGACTATTATATTAGGCCCTTTTAACCAAATTCTGAATTTTCAACATTTCTATTCTGGTTATTCTGGTTATCCTCTAAAGGCATTTACAACTATTCCTCAGTTTAACTTAAGTAACTTAAGAGTTACAGCTTCCTTTCCATTTCCATAACTAGTTCCTGTAGTATGTCTTCTTTCCTTAGTTTAATAACATTGAACCTCAGCCCAATTATCCATTTGCCCAGTCCCAGAAGATCTGATAGATCATTTAACTTGACACCTAGTAGTGGGATGTGGCACCTGGTGTTTCCAACCAGGTTCTTTATCATTTTCTACTCCATCAGGCCTTTTATTCCTGTCCCTATCTGGTCTATCATCTTCCTCTACCAATTCCATATTTGTAAATGGTCCAATAGTTGGAATACCAATGAATTCATGTTGTAAAAGTAAAAAAGTGAGAAACTTGAACAACAGTGCATGGGATAGAAAATAAGACCAATTTTTCCATTTTTGGTAGATGCTTGCTTGGTTTTTGCCATGACATTTGTTCCATGCATTGCTTTTTTCAGTAAAAGGTCAAATAAAAATATGCTCAGGTTAACAGTCCCAAATTTGATTTCTCATTATCGGAATTGTATTTTTGGGAATTATGAGTATTTCATATTTTTGTGTTAAACTTTATTAGAAGGAGGTAAAAAATTCCATAGAGGAAAAATCTTACTCACCATGGAGCTGAACTCAAGGGAGTACTTTAGGCTGTGAAACATGGCTACCCATACCCTAGTTACAGACTATGAGTACTCATTGCTTGGAATACGCAATCTGGAAAAAGTGAGGTGTTGTGAAGTTGAGGATTTTCACATGATATCATGAATATCCTTGCTTTTTGAATTTTTTTCTTTGGTATTTAATTGCATGTCAGTAATGAGTGGACAAAGGTGCTCATAAATCATCTGCCTTGATGTTGACTCAACTTTCTCCCTTCTTCCTTTTGTACCCCAATGTGTCAGTTATGATTTATGCATGAAGTCAATGTAATACACAGGCCCAGAAGCCAAATTAATTGGAAGAAGTTTGGAGACTTATTAAGATAAAGGTTTTAGTGATCATTTATTACAGAAGTATATTCCTTGTGCTGAGACTCAATACAGATGATGTTTCTCTTATGAAGGATTAGAAAATCACAGGAATCTGATATTGGGCTTAAAAAGCTTTGGAGATATAGCCATGGTTAGAGAGAGAAATGTGGATGAGATATTTCCAGCAAGGGACACTGAGGAAGAATAGTTCATATAGGAAGGAGAAAAATCTAGAGAGGCAAAAGTGTATAGGATAAAAGGGTGGTTAGGACACAGTATCAAATGTTTCAGAGAAGGCAAGAAGGATGAGGATTAAGAAATGATCATTAGAGAGTAGCTTCAGTTGAGGGATGAGATAAGAAACTAGATTGTACAGAATTTAGAAAAGAATGAGAGGAGAGGAAGTAGGAACATAAAACAAAGATGACTTTTTCCAACGACTTTAATTGAAAAGGGTAGGAGAGAAATAGGACAATAACCCTCAGAAATGATAGAATTGGAAATAGTTTTGTTTTTTTTTTAATGAGGGCTAATTGGACTTATCAGTAGGTAGTAAGGAAAGATAGGGGAAATGAAAGAGAGATAAAGAAACACACACAGAGATGGCAAAAGGGAAGATGAAAGGAAAAGAGAAGAAAGAAGAGATTGAGTGACAGAGAGAGACAGAAACAGAGACAGAGAAAGAGATAGACAGAGAAAGAGAGAGAGACAGAGAGAAGAGAGCTACACAGAGACAGAGAGATAGAGACACATACAGAGACATAGACACCCAAAGAGAGACAGAGTGAGACAGAGACAAATACAGAGACAGAGACAGAGACACACAGAGAGACAGAGACATACAGGACACAGAGAGAGATACAGAGACACACAGACAGAAATGGCAAAGGAGCAGGGAAAGGAAGGGAAGGGAACAGAAAAGAGAAGAGGGAGAGAGAGACACACAGTGAGACATACAAAAACAGAGAGAGAGAGAGAGAGAGAGAGAGAGAGAGAGAGAGAGAGAGAGAGAGAAAGAGATATAAAGACACAAAGACAGAGACACAGAGATATAGAGAAGACAGGAAAGTGGGATCAAAGGTATATATAAAAGTATTAACAAGACCACTTTATAAGAGACTGAAGTAAAGAAGGATATTGTGGATGATAATGTGTGTATGGAGTGAGAGATAAAAATGAGATAAAGGAAGTTTTTGCCAATAGCTGTGATTTTCTCATTGAAGTATGAGAAGTTCTCAGAGGAGAGGAGAAAGAAGATATTGTTGGAGACTTGAAAATGGAAAATTAATTAATTGAAGGAGTAGGAGATGCTTAGCCAGGAGGAGACAGGACTTAGTGGGAGGAAGACAGCAGTGGGATAATTCTCTTAAGATGTTTAAAGAGATATTATGTGAAAGGAAGAGAAGACAAAATTAGTATTCCAAAGAGGAAAGCTCAGACTTGATATGAAAATGAAAATTTCCTAACTAGAGTTGATAAAAAATAAAATAGGTCATGGGGAGGGAAAAGGATGTAGAGCATGATGGAGGTCTTACAACAAAGATCAAATGTTCCTCTATTCAAATATAGGATAGATAAGATGGCTCCTTGGGTCCTTCTCACTCAGGTGATGTGATTCTGTAATTGTAAGGACCTAAAGTGAATGAGATCCTTTTTCCTGGAAAAGAGATTGGCAACTTTTTGAAAAAGAGGAGTAATTGGAGACAGAGGGTTATTATTTTTATTCAAATGAAAGTTGTATCTAAAGTTTTAGTGTAGTTTTAATCTTTCTATCTTTCTGTCTTCCTTTCTATGTTTCTGTCTCTGTCTCTGTCTGATCCCCCCATCTCTCATTCTCTCTCTGTGTACAAATTTATGAATAAATTGTATATAATATAAATGTAATTTATATTATGTCATATATAAATAATGTAGTCAAGATTTATATATAAATACTGGAATATCTATATAAATTTATATTATATAATTTTATTATATAACAAATTATGTGATATATTAAGTAGTATACAAAGTTTAATATATGACTTTAAACTGTACTGTCTTTTGATACATTCTATATATGAATATAACTATATATCTATATCTAAATCTATATTATATATATATATATGTTTAATGAGTATTATTCTCCATTAGTCTTCTTTGGAAACCTTTTGAAGAAGGGTAAAGGAGACTAGTATTTTTATTCATACATATATAATTAACAGTATATACACACATATGAATATTACTCTCCAACATTCCCAATTACCCATCTCTTTTAGAAAGTTGTCTACTCATTTTCTAGATAGAAGGATCTCATTTACTTCATGTCCTTACAGTTAAAGAATGATAACTATAGAATCATATTATCTGAAATAGAAAGCATCTCAGAAAACATCTAGTGCCTTTCTCTCCAAAACACATGTATCCATACATACATATGCACACATGTATATATGAATAAATATATACATGGGTACATACACATAGTCTTCCAAAAGTTTTATTGCAAATAACTTAAAAGTTAAAATTGCACTAAGACTTTTACAAGGCCCTATGCATGGTCTGTGTGTTTTACTGTATCTGTGATTTAATCAGCTTAGGAATCTCCTAGTAAAAAACTACCACATGGGAGAGAAATGGTTAGACAGTAGTTATTCTGAAAAAAAAGATCTCAGGGGTGGTAGTAGACTTCAAGTACATTGTGAGTCAGCAGAGATATATGGCAGCCAAAAATGTTAATGCAATATTGGCTGCCTTAGGAGAGGCCCAATTTCCAGGAATAAGGAAGTCATTATTCCTTTGTACTCTGCCCTTTGTAGTCAAATCCCATTTAGGGTATTGTGTTCTATTATGAGGGCCACAGTTTAAGAAAGACACTGATAAGATGCACTATCCAGGGGTTGACAACCACTATGGTAGTGATCCGTGTGGTTCTGTATCAGAGGATCAGTTGTAGGAACTAGAGAATCTTAGCCTGAAGAAAAAGTAGTGTGTCCAAGTATTTGAAGGGTTATTTTGTGGTGGAAGGATCAGATGTGTTCTCTTTGGTTCTAGAGGAGGCAAGCTAGGAAGCAAAGTGCATAAAGTGATGGTAGGACTGAAAAAATAACCAAACAAAAATAGTTTAACCTTACAAGGCAGAAACAAAAGTTATGAATCTAAATATATAGGCTTGAAGTCAGGAAAAATTTCTTAACAATTAGAATTAACCCAAAATGTAAAGGGTTACCTGGAGAATGGGATATCATTTCAACTCAATTCAATTCAATAAACATTTGGAAAGATTTTGTTATGTGTCAAGCATGGTGCTAAATGATGTGGATACAAATAAGAAAAAAGAAAGACAGTTCTTGCCCTCAAGAAGATGGAATAGAACCACACACAAAAGGAAGCTAGATCAGGCTAGGTACAATAGGGTTTCCTTCCAGGTGTGGGTAGGTATAAAGGGAATAGATGCTAAATTGCTGTCAAACTATCAAATCTTCTGATTGTCTGAGTACATGATCTCCTCCGATGCTAAAATTCTGTCATCTTGGGAGTTAACTCTCCCTTGAAAAATTCAAATACTCAGTCAAGAAAGTAAGTGTGTGTGTGTGTGTGTGTGTGTGTGTGTGTGTGTGTGTGTTTAATTCCCTCTGGGGTTTCCAGGTTTCCCTCATCAGAATGCCATTTCTAAATGGTCTTTTTCTTTAGGGCTGGGATCCAGTTATAGCTTAGGAAGCCCTTCCTAGGGCTGCAAGGAAACTTGTTGGTTCATAAAATCCTTTTCCTTGTCTGGAAGCATAGTCAAAGTATATTGGACTGAAGATTTCATGATTGAGCTATGAACAGGTCCAGATGACTTTTTAATTACTTCCAATTGTAATTCAATAATTAACATTTATTAAGCACCTGCTCTGTGCCAGTTATTTTGCTAGATCTGAGGAGGTAAAAATTTAAAACTGAAAGTGCCCCTGACATGGATTTCCATTCTAGTGGACAGATAAGTGATTACAAAGCTACTTGAGAGGGGGCTAGGGCTAGGGCTGCTAGGTGGCACTGGGTATATGCTCAGAGTGCTGGGCCTGGAAGTTCAAATTTAGTTTCAGACATTCACTAGCTGTGTGACCCTAAGCAAGTCACATTACCCTGTTTCCCACAGTTTCCTCGTCTGTAAAATGATCTGGAGAAGGCTATGGCAAACATTCCAATATTTTTGCCAAGAAAACCCCAAATGGGATCATGAAGAGTTGGACATAACTGGAAAGGCTAGGACAGAAAGAGACAGAGAAACGGAGAAACAAGAAAAACACACTAACACATAAAGTCTTATAATCTCTAAAGTTTAGAATTAGAATTAGAGATTTCATAATATACCAAAGAAATTAATTTCTCTGAATGACTCACTGTCAGTATAGCCTTCCTTATGTCTGAATGTAATTAATCCCTTAGCTACATTTTAGGCCAAGTGGCCTCTTGTTTGAAATCCGGTCAAATTAGAGAGGATCTGGTCCCTCTCCTCTGCCCAACAACTCTTTATAGGATGTGTGGAACGTTATTAAATCACTTTTTAGCTTCCTGGAGGGTAAGGAGTCCTTTGGGAATGAGGTCTGTTCTCTAAAAAGCAGCTTATTTGACAGGGAAACCAAGCAGCACACGAGTGAATTCACATCATGCTTAGAGAATCTGAAGTCTCTTTTCCCGTAAGAATGTATCTAAAAGCCAGTCACATTTTTAAAAGCCTACAAAAAGTATTTCAGTGCACCCCGGGAAGACTGAGACATGTTGTTTCTCATGGAAAAATTCCTTAGCATGGTTGAGTTTTTACAGCTAAATTATAATTTGTGGTAGACAGATATTCTCTGAAGGGTCCATGACATAAGGCTGCAACAATGGATAAGATGCTTATGATCATGGTCAGATAGGAGAGTGGTGACCTACTGGAATTGGACCTCCATTTTCTTTCTGGTAAAAAATAGCTTTTTATTGAGTTTTTTTTTTGTTTTTGTTTTTACATTAACTAGATTTCTCCTTGTAGCCTTTTGTCTCTCTTGCCGAGAGAGCCATCCTTTATTACAAAGAATTTTTAAAAGTGAAGTAAATTTAAAATTTTTTTTTTGGTAAAACTGATCAACACATAGAAAAACATGATGTCCTCTTCCCACAAATCATTACCATTGAGAAGGAAAAGAGTCTAAGAGCATCATCATATATGTCTTCTTTGGGATCAAACTTTTTTGATATACTTTTGTAATCTTCAGTATTAATTGTTTTGTTGTGGTTGTTTTTGTCCTTTGCATTTTTGCAGCCAATGTTTATTGTTTTCTTGATTCTGCTCACCTCACTCCTTTCATCCTTTTCTATGTTTATCTTTTGTCATTACCTAAAGCAAAATAATATTCTGTTTGTATAACACATTGTTTTTTTAGCTTTCTCCAATCAATGGGCATTCACTTGATTGCTTTTTTTTGGTAACTTTTGTTACTACCCAAAACGCTGCAATACATCTTTTGGCATATCTGGCCTCCATTTTTATTGCTCATTCCTTTATTGTATTTCTAGGTTTCCTGCTTAGTAACTACTATCTAGTTCTCTCAGCAGACAGTAGACACAATAGATCTGAACCTAATACTGTGAAGTTCTTCCTTTCTTCGCGTTTCTCCTTGACTCTCAGGCTCTCAATTTGGTTATCTGCCAAGCTTTTATATGTTGTACATATTGGATTATATATTATACATATTGGCAAGATTTAAATTAAAAGTGGAAAAACAAATTTTCTGAGTGCAAGAAATCTCCCAAAGAGTCCCACTCAGTTCGCATAGGAAAATGAGTGAAATTGTAGTTCAACCAGGCATATAATGAAAGGCTGATGGATTTGCTGATGAAAATGCTTGAGAAGGAGGGAGCAAGTTCATCTCAACATTTATGTAGTGCGAATGCTAACTTAAAAAATCCTGCCTTCTTTATGGAAAAACTTGGCAAAAAAGTCTGTCTAGTGCCTAATAGATACTCACTCAGACTGCTGTGGATACAACACTGGGGATCTGGCAGTCAGATAGTTTCTATTTTAAACAAAACCTGAAATATGAAACTTATTTTGAGAACAGATCAATTAAAGGACATCAGTAATGGAAAGTACAGTGACTGGACCTATACTCAAAAGTTCCAGGTTTTGATTTTGGCTTCATCACTTGGCAACTTTGAAATTTGGGGTTGAATTGAGTAGATGTTCTGAGCCTCAGTTTTCTCATCTGTGAAAATGGGATAATAATACCTACATAATTTATTTGACAGCCAAAGTTTACTTGAAAGTCAAAATGAAATGATCTATGAGAAAGCACTTTGAAAACTTTAAGTGGTATGTGAATCTGAGATATGCAAAGAAATATAGAAAGAGCATTACTTGGTCTGGAATTATCATCTTAAACCCCTCCCTTTCCATAGACAAATCCTCATGGCTAGTCATTTCTAAAAAAAAAAAAAAAAAAGAGTTTCTTTGTTCACATTGTGTTGCTGGAATTAATGTGATTATTGCCCATGGAGTGACTTTTGATTCCATTCTTGAATGTTAGTTGTTTCATTGGCTCCATATAATTATAATCGACAAATTCAATGGCATATATCTGCAATCAGTCTTCACTATTGTTTGTTGAATAAACTCTACTTGTTCCAAAAGTCATGTCTGTAGGTTTCTAATCTGTTTATCACCTGCTCTAATAAAAATACTACTAATAATCCTCTTCTTTTTTATTTGGTGAATATTAATTTTTGTCTAGCTGCCTTAAAAGAACGGGTCCTGTGATTCATTACTACACACACACACACACACACACACACACAGAAAGAGAGAGAGAGAGAGAGAGAGAGAGAGAGAGAGAGAGAGAGAGAGAGAGAAAGAGAGAGAGAATACATTCATGACCTTTTTTATTAGAATTTGTGTTGTGTTGATGATAAGTGTTAACTAATTTAAATATATTTGTGTTTAGCCTTGATCTGAGAAAGGAAATAAAGAAGAATGGGAGAAAGGGAAGAATTAAAGAATAAAGAAACAAAAGGAGGAAGGAAGGAAGAAAGGAAGAAAAAAAGAAAGGGGGAGGGAGAGAAGGAAGGAAGGAAAGAAAGAAGACTGGAAGGAACAGAAATGAAGGAAGAAAAGAAGGAAGGAAGAGAAAGAAGGAAAGGAAGAAGGAAGGAGGGAAAAGAAGGAAGGAAAGAAGGAAACAGTTATTTATTGTATTCCTCCAGGGACTATGGGGCAGAGCCAGAAAGGAAAAAAAAGGATGACAAGCCTGGGTTTCTTAACAAAATAGAGTTCTCCCCACAAGGACCTCACCAATGGGAGAAGTGTGTGGGCCTTGCAGTGGGATAATCCTGGAAGAAGTTCCAAGTTCTATTAAATACTAAAAGTATTTAGCTATACCTTGTCCTTTTCAGCACAATGATAATGGGCAGCAGACCTATAATGATTTTTAACTGCTCTCCTGTAAGATGTCATGCTTAAACTCAATTCTTCTTGACTTTATTGTGTCAGTGGAATATTTAGTGGAGTTAAGGGAATTAAGTAGAGATAAGTTTTATGTAGACATTGAATGCTCCAGTAATCTCTTTATCCTTGGGTCAATTTTACATATATGCAGTAAATGAAAAGTCTGTGAGTGTGGAACTGAGTCAAAGACTTTGCAATCAACAAAGATGTTTAAATGCTGTGACACTTTTAAGTACCTTGTTCAATAATTATCAGATCAAAATTAAGTTTGTTTTGATATCCCCCAGATTTTTTTGACCCATTCTTTTTATCTTTCTACAAATATGTTGTTTTCTTCTAAGTGTTTATAGATCTTGTTAATGATATGTCTTGAATGCTTTGAATAAAGTACATAAACACATAATTGGCATGTGTTTGGAGGAGTTCAGGGCTATTATCTTTTGGCAATAGATTTGTGATTATTTTGGTTAAGAAAGATAGGAGCAGCCTTGCATTGGAGAGGAAGCTGGTAAAATACTTTGCTAATATTTCATGTCAACAGTAATGGATCTTGTCCAGACTTAACAATTTCCAGTTTTTCAGGTAACCTTGGCTTTTATTCATATCTTTTGATTTAAATGTTCTCATGCATCCTATTAATACTGCTTGAACTTTCTGTATTTAAACCATTGAATTTGATTTGTATTTGATCTGACTTTTCAATGTGTTGGATTTCTTGTGACCATATAGATGGCCAGAAGTTTCCCCATCTTTCTTTTTTGAGAATTCATTCTCACCTGTAATTCCTTTAATTCTTAAGCTTCTGTATTAAGGTTGTTGTTTGATATTGATTTTTTCATCTTTATACTGCTTTCTCCCCATGGAATTTATTGCTTTAAACTTTTAATTTCTGCTTCCAGTTGCTAATTACTTGAACCCGAGATTTTTGATATGTATGTTTTCTGGATTCCTTTTCATAGATTTCTTTTGTTGTTGTTGTTGTTGCTGTGAATATGGTAGTGTAGCATTTAAGTTTCCTACTGTGTGTACTAGTTACATATCAATCTGATGTTCCAATGTCTTTCTGAAAATAATCATTAGTTCATCAAGTCACTTTTGCCATAGTGATGTTTGACATCTGTTTTTAAGAATATTTTTTGGTTGCTCTACTTGTTCACTTATAGTAGAGCATAGCAGTAGCATGGTTTATACTATCATGTACAATTTCTAGAATAATTTTCCTTCTTTCCTTCCTTCTTTCCTTCCTTCCTTCCTTCCTTCCTTCCTTCCTTCCTTCCTTCCTTCCTTCCTTCCTTCCTTCCTTCCTTCCTTCCCTACCTCCCTCTCTCCCTCCCTCTCTCCTTTTCCTCCCTTTCTCTATCCCTTCTTTCCTCTCTCCCTCCTTCCTTTCCTCCTTCCTTCATTCTTTCCTTCCTCCCTCCCTCTTTCCTTTTCTTCCTTCCTTCCATCCTTCCTTCTTTCCTTCCTTCCTTTTTTCTTCTCTTTCTTCATTTAAATGGATGATGAAGATAAACAAAATTTAAAAGTTTAAATCATAAATACTTAAATGAGCAAATTGTAAGCATATTTATTGACTACTGAGTTCAGCTTTCCTTAGTTTAATACACAAGACTGCCATTTCTCCTTCCTACATGCTTCCCCTTTTCTAATCATATTCACAGGTAATTCTCATCTTTATTAAACATTTTCTCACTCTTGTTCTTCATTCACTTATTCCCCCAGGTTCTTCTTTACTAAATTTCTTTTTCTCACTTTTCCTCCATCTAATTTTTCACCCAGATATAGCCTTCTTGCCTTCCTTTCCCATACTTCCTGCTTCTGAGTCAGCTATAGGCAGTTGGTCTCTGTGATTCTACTATCAATTGCTTTAGGATTATGAATTACATTTGGAAAAGACCTTTGGAATAATATAGTGTAGCCCCTTCATTTTAAAATGATAATAATTCATAATTATATAATGCAAAGTATATTGGAGAAAACTGAGATCCAGAGCAGAATTGATGTTTTGCTCAAGGTCAGTCACATGGACATTAGGTAGCATGTCTGGCCCATTAAAACATTAGCACTCCCGAAGCCCATATTTCCATTAATATACATTATATGACTTCTTATCTAGGACAAAGGGAACAATATTTAGGCATTTTTACTTAGCTTAGTGCAATGCCTCCAACATCTAAAAAAGTGCCTGTTACACACTAGATACTTAATAAATGCTTATTGCTTGATCAATAACTTGCAGAGCTCATGATTCAGACCCAGTGCTACTGATATCATGGGAAAGTAACCCACCTTTTCCCTGTTTTTCACCTCTTCAGGTCATAAGTCCTAGATAAGAAACTGAATGAAACCTCAGACGCCATCTAGTCCATAGCTCTCATTTTGCAATTAAGGAAAACAGAAACCTAAAGGGGATAAGTTATTTATCCTTAATTATATTTGATTATCCATTAATTATAATGCCTTATAATAAGGCATTAAATTGTTTGAGATGGTATCTGAATGAGGGTCCTATGACTTGAGAATCAGTTCTCTTTTTGTTGATCTGATATGAATCAGCACACATCACACATACTTGTACCCACAACCATACCACATTTCTGAGAACATTCATCTGGTCCGACCTAAAGTTAAACTATATGGATGTCGTCACCCATCCTGTTTGCTTTCATGGCCCTCCACCTGTTTCTTGTCTTTGACGCTCCTCCTTCTCCCATAATGGTGTTTTACTGTTGTCAGAGTACCGTTTACACCCTTGAATCCTCTGAACTGTTGATGCTGACTTCCTGCCTGGCTACCTCCCTATCATTTGCTGCCAAACTTCCCAGACATTTTACTCAAATGACCAGACTACCTCCCATTATCCATGGCTGGGATCCTTCCAAATTGCCTGCCCTGCCTACCCAGTGGATTTGTTTAGCTTCTGAATTCTGGCAATCTCAGTCCTGGCTTATCCATCGTAGTACTGCTGCTACCTGAGCTCTAGTACTGACAGTACCAGAATTATAATGATGGCCCCAAGCCATCCAGAAGAGGTTAGAATAAGTTCATTCCTGCTCCTCCTTGGAACTTCCCTGACCATCCCAGTCTCTTCTCTTTTTGAACACCTATAAGCATTTGCCACCTTACGACCACATGTCATTTATTATAACATATATCTTCCTCGAAATATGTTTGTTTAAAATATGGCCAGATTTTAGTTTGTAGGTTTATTGAAAGATGATGGTCATAATTATATTCTTTGTATTATTTCATCCACTTACCTGCATCCTATGCATAATAAGAATAATAATGCTGATAATAATGAGGTGAATGATAATTATAGCTAACATTTTTATATTTTATGTTTTATAAAATCTTTTATAAATATGATCTCATTTTTATCCTTACAGTAGTTCTTGTTTGACAGGTGAGGAGATTGAGGGAGATGGAGGGTAAGTAATTTGCTAAAAATGACATTTTTGTCTGAGTCTGAATTTGAATGTAGGTCTTCCTGACTCTGGTGCAGCACTCTATCCACTGCACTACTTAGAGGCCTCTAGATCCTAGCAAAGCTCAGAACATTCTCTTATTGTTTGGCTGTTATTGATTATGAATTAAAAGAATATGTTTCTTTGATTAAAATTTAAATGTGATTTTCTATTTATTTAAGTTTAAGGAACTTAATTTGGGCCAATATTTTTCATCTCCTTTCTTTCTGATCTAACTCTACTATTCTCTCTTAAAAATGAATGGGAAATGTGATTTCATTGGTATAGGAAATTTTTGATGGGGAAAACTTCTTTTGCCAATACAGATCAGTACCTACTCTGTAATTGATCGACATAACTGGTTAGTTGTTGCACTGGGAATGTATGTAATCTGCTCAGAATCACACAGTAATTAGGTATAAATGGTAGCACTTGAATACTTCCTGATTATAAAACCAGGTCTCTATTCATTACCTTGTGCTGGCTTCCTTTTTCTCCTTGAAATGATAATATGTGAAATAAACCTGTGAAATTATTTTGAAAGTTCCAAACAATGAGAGTTTAACAATGATTTTAATCTCTGGCTAGTTGACTCAGTTGATTAGAGCAATCAGTTAATAAGATAAAAGACATGATTTGGGTCTTTGGGGAGCTAATAAATTATTTTTGTGACATTCAATGGACACAGACTATATAACTAACTTTAGTTATTCATTTTGCAAATGAAAACCAATGATGACAAAGGGGAGCTTACTATTGATGTAACATCATCTCTAGATGTTCTAGAGAAAGTAGAAAAGTACTGAAAAATAACTGAAAAGAAGTGCTTGGCCGGATGTGAGTTTTTGTAAAAGTAACACATAACCATCTTAATTGTTCTCACTTTCGATTTCTTCTAAAAGTGCAGAGGGATGCCACACGAAGGAGGGAGTAGGAGTCTGTAAGGGGAAGCAAAATGATCTTTATTGGAGGCTACTATGATAGTGATAACTGGTTCAAGTAATTACAATAACAATAATAATAATTGACGTATATAATGCTTTAAGTTTTACAAAGTACTTTACAAATACTATCTAATTTGATCCTCACAACAGCCATTGGAGGTAAATATTATTATCATCCCCATTTTACAGATGAGGAAACTGAGGAAGATAGAGTTTAAGTTTCTTGTTCAGAGTTATATTACTAGTTAAGTGTCTGAAGCTGGATCTGAACTCACATGTTCCTGACTTCAGGCCCAATCTACTGTTAGACCAGAATAAATAATCTTTGAAACTCTTTCTAAGTAACTTTTTGAGGTTCAATGGAGTGAAGACAAAAAGGTGCTGCAATTCTGTAAGTCTGTAATACTAGTTTTGATTGAAGTATCATAGAACCACCTATTTCCTTTGTTTTCTCCCACACCTTTGGCTTGAGTATCAAGGCAATCCAAAAAGCAATCCATGATTGAGTTTTCCTCCACTCTCTGCCCCCAAGATCTCCTGGGATTTGTTAACTTTAGAGAAGGTCAAGGATTTGTTAGAGAAACAAAACCACTAAACCACATATTTTTAAATTAAATCAATATACAGCCCACAGGGATACAGTAATGGACCTTATTTCTCTTTGATTTGACAACACTTATAAACCTAGATTTTTAAATTAATTAAAGGAACTCCTAATTAAAGGAACTCCTTTAACAGAGGAATCAAACAGAGGAATAACAAGGATAACAGATGCCATGTTTCAAGATTGCAAATTGAGATCCTCTCCCATAAGTGAAAATATAGCTCTGCGAGGTACTAGGCTATAGTGGAAAGAATTGCACCACTGACATCAGAGAATCTGGATTCAAAAACCACTCTTTGATACCTATATACCATGTGACTTAAGGGAAATCATTTAACTTCCATGATCAGTTTATCTATCTGCAAATGTATTGTGTTTCCTTCCACTTCTAAATCTCTGACCCTAAATCCTTTCACACTTTAATGGGCGCTTTTTGTGAGCTATTGTGGCTGGGGGAAAAAAAGTGTTTATCACTTTGTGGGCCATCTTTGGGTGAAAATAAAACTTTGAAATTAGTGAATTTGGTTCTTAGATAACACATAACATTTTGTTAGGCTATCTATTTATCTAAACATCTATGTGTATAAATATATATGTATGTATACATATGTGCATATAAATATATACATATATTTGCATAGTAGAACCTTTTACAGTTTTTGTTGTGATAGTATTAATTTAAAGAAACCCATGTTAGAATGGGACTTTAGTGAAAGAACAACAGTATTAATAATTTAACCTTCTATTGGTATTTCTTCATTGGTTTACAAATTGGTTTATAAGTGTTGTCAAATCAAAGAGAAATAGGGTCCATTACTGTATCCTGTGGGCTGTATATTGATTTAATTAAAAAATATATAATTGTGTTTTATTGTATTTTTATTTATTTAAAATATTTTTTAAATACATTTTAATCAAATTTAAGTCTTGAGCTGTGTTTGACTTCTATTCTATGGATCACAGAGAAGTGATTCAGTGCTATAAGAGGGCAGCAAGATAGTATCATGCATAAATCACTAGGCCTAGAGTCCAGAAGAATCATTTTCCTGAGTTCAAGTTTGATGTCAGATACTAGTTGTGTGACTTTGGCTAAGTCTCCTGTCTACCTCAATTTCCTCATCTATAAGGTGAGCTGGAGAAAGAAATGGCAAACCACTCTAGTATCTTTTCCAAGAGAACAGCAAATGGGGTTGTGCATAGTCAGACATGACTGAGCAACAACAAAAATCCATGTGGCTACCACCCCATAGCAGGGCTGCAGAGTTATTTTGAGCTGTTTGTAAATCTATTAGTAAGAAAACATACTTTTTGTTGAGCAGTTAAAAAACTTGAACAAACCTATCATTTCACCCATATAGAAATCTCCAGGTGATGACCATTCTCTTATAGACTTGATACCTTCTCTATAACTTAGTGCCTAGGAAAGTGAACCCTTTTCCTTAGATACAAGACTAGAATTCTGCTATTTTTGACTTCAGGGCCATCCACTATACCAAATCTTAGCACAGTGCCTGGCACTTAAATGCTTTAAGTGCTTAATAAATCCTTATTGATTTGACTTAACTATACCAGTCTGCTTCTAGATTGAATATCTCTTGCACTTATATGTATTATTATTTCACAATGGTATAATTTCTAAATATATGTAGATGATGTTATGATTATTAATAAATAAACCTATTTAGTCTATTAATGGATTAATAGTTTTTGTTATTATAGTATAGCATACTTATTATTTGTTATTGTGTTACTAAAGTTTGGGGTTATTGTTATTCTAGTGATTTTCTCATCTTCACATGCCAATGATACAATTCCTGCCCACAGCAATATACTGTCTCACATGAGGGAATCAAGGGCAAAAATAGAATAATGCCATTCCTCATTGGGCAACTCTTTACCTTTCTGCTGCTTAAGCTTCCTCACATGTAAAATATGTGAACTGGATAAAATGAGGTATAAAATCCCTCTTATGTCTTCAGTCTTGTGATCTCTGTCTTTTGGGCAGAGTCTCACCGGTAAGAGTATGATAGCCAATGTGGACAGGAGAAAGAGAAAGCAAGCAAGTCAGTACCCAGAGTAGGATTTATGTCCTATTTAGACATGTGGTGGAGAAGAATTATCTGCAAGTAAATTCTCTTGGATTGCGAAGATTGATCTAGCTGGCTAATGTTCTGTATAAGGATTCCATAGGCTCTATTTATTCAGGTATGGGCTACAACTGATTCCTGATGCTTGGGCTAAAAACCCGGGGGTGGGAGGGTGGAGGTTGGGGGAGACCCGGTCCACACCCATAGGGAACTAATAAGTAACTTGGAGAGGGCATGGTTAAGGAAACACACACCCACTTGACTGTTCCTGTGTTAGACATGGGTCAGGTTGTCTTTCTTGTGGGCTGTTGTGCCCAGGACTAAGAGGCAGAGACGAAAATAATTTGATTATAATGTCTTGGTAGCTTCACAACATAAACTGTATTTAGTCTGTTTTTCTCCTCTTACTTAGAAGCCTCAGACATAACAGTCACTGGAGTTGCTACTCAGTAGCCTTAATGTGGATTGTTTCTCTTGACCCTCTGGAAATCACTGGGTTTCCTCCCAGAGCACAAATCCTAGCTTACTTATAAATAACAAGTGGCTGATTCCCACACTCAGGAAGTCACCACAGAATATCCTGAAGGAATCTTCCAATCAATGGGACTGCTTTTGGTAACAGAACACTTGCTTTTGATACTTACTGTTAATGTGATCTTGGGCAAGACACTTAAACTCAGGAAAATTCATCTTCTTTACTTCAAATCTGGCCTCAGACACTTACTAGCTATGTGACTGAACAAAGCATTTAATCCTGTTTGTCTCAGTTTCCTCACTTGTGAATGAGTTGGAGAAGGAAATAGAAAACAAAGCCACATGATTTAGGCATAAAGAATGATATTATAAACAAATTAGAAGAACAAAGGTTAGTTTACCTCTTGGATCTGTGGAAAAGGAAGGAATTTGTGGCCAAAGAAGAACTGGAATACATTATGGAATGCAAAATGGAATGCAATTTTGATTCTATTAAGTTAAAAAGATTTTTTTGTTCACACAAAACCATTGCAGACAAGATTAGAAGGGAAGCAATAAACGGGAAAATTTATATTCAAAGGTTCTGATAAAGCCTCATTTCTAAAATTATAGAGAATTGACTCAAATTTATAAGAATTCAAATGATTCTCCAATTGATAAATGGTCAAAGGATATGAACAGACAATTTTCAGATGAAGAAATTGAAACTATTTCTAGTCATATGAAAAGGTGTTCCAAATCACTATTGATCAGAGAAATGCAAATTAAGACAACTCTGAGATACCACCATAAATGTCTAAGATTGGCTAAGATGACAGGAAAAGATAATGATGAATGTTGGAGGGGATATGGGAAAACTGGGACACTAATACATTGTTGGCAGAGTTGTGAACTGATTCAACCTTTTGGGAGAGCAATTTGAAACTATGACCAAACGACTATCAAACTGTGCATACCATTTGATTCAGCAGCGTCTCTACTAGGTCGGTCCTCCAAATATTTCATAAAGGAGGGAAAGGGACCTACATGTGCAAAAATGTTTGTGGCAGCCCTTTTTGTAGTGGCAAGAAACTGGAAAATGAGTGGCTGCCCATCAGATGGAGAATGACTGAATAAGTTATGGTATGTGAATGTTATGGAATATTATTATTCTATAAGAAATGACCAGCAGGATGAATTCAGAAAGGCCTGGAGAGACTTATATGAACTTTTGCTGAGTGAAATGAGCAGAACCATGAGATCATTATACATGGCAACAGCAAGATTATACAATGATAAATTCTTTTTTTTTTTAATTAAATAACTTTTTATTGACAGAACCCATGCCAGGGTAATTTTTTACAACATTATCCCTTGCACTCACTTCTGTTCCGATTTTTCCACTCCCTCCCTCCACCCTCTCCCCAAGATGGCAAGCAGTCCTATACATGTTAAAGAGATTACAGTAGATCTTGGATACAATAGATGTGTGCAGAACCAAACAGTTTTCTTGTTGCTCAGGGAAGAATTGGATTTAGAAGGTATAAACAACCTGGGAAGAAGAACAAAAATGCAAGCAGTTTATATTCATTTCCCAGTGTTCTTTCTTTGGGTGTAGCTGCTTCTGTCCATCCTTGATCAATTGAAACTAAGTTAGATCTTGTCTTTGTTGAAGAAATCCACTTCCTTCAGAATACATCCTCATACAGTATTGTTGTTGAGGTATATAATGATTTCCTGGTTCTGCTCATTTCGCTCAGCATCAGTTCACGTAAGTCTCACCAATCCTCTCTGTATTCGTCCTTCTGGTCATTTCTTACAGAACAATAATATTCCATAACATTCATATACCACAATTTATTCAACTCTCCAATTGATGGGCATCCATTCATTTTCCAGCTTCTGGCCACTACAAACAGGGCTGCCACAAACATTTTGGCACATACAGGTCCCTTTCCCTTTTTTAGTATCTCTTTGGGGTATAAGCCCAGTAGAGACACTGCTGGATCAAAGGGTATGCACAGTTTGATAACTTTTTGGACATAGTTCAAAATTGCCCTCCATACAATGATCAATTCTGATGGACATGGTTGTTTTCAACAATGAAATGATTCAGGCCAGTTCCACTACTTGTGATGGAGAGAGCCATCTTACCCAGAGAGAGGACTGTGAGGCCTAAGTATGTATCATAACAGTTTGTTTGTTGTTTGCTTGCATTTTTTTCTTTCTCATTTTTTCCCTTTTTGAGCTTATTTTTCTTGTGCAGCATGATAATTGTATAAATACATAGAGAAGAATTGCACATGTTTAACATATATTGGATTGCTTGCTGTCTAGGGGAGGAGGTAGATGGAAGGGAGGGAAAAATTTGGAACACAAGGTTTTGCAAGAGTGAATGTTGAAAATTATCTATGTATATGTTTTGAAAATATAAAAAGCTTTAATAATAATAAAAATAATAATAAGGAAAACAACTCCAATATCTTTGACAAGAAACTCCAAATGGGTTACAAACAGTTGGACATGACTGAACAATAATATCAAAAAAGCTCCTTTTGAGTGTTATATCTATTACATATTATTATAGATTTTCACCCAAGTTTATTGCAGACTTTTCTACAGGGGCTTCTACATTTTAGTTCCCCAAAATTTTCCATAGAAATCATCAGAAGGGTAAGATAGCATGTGCCTGTGTTTGACAGGGCTGAAGACAGGGTAGGTGGTACTGGTATTCTAATCATATGGGGTTGGAGCAGTGAGAAATTGATGACTACCTGAAAGTAAAAGGAAGGGATGTGGTATCAGTTAACTTGAAATTAACCAAATTTAGCTTCAAAATCCTAAAATCATGGAAAAGCAAAACTGGAAAGGGACTTAGGCTTCATCTAGTCTAAAACCTCTAATTTTAATACTTTTTAAAGTTTTATTTTCTTCATTAGCCTTTGATTTTATTGGCACAGGGAATTCCCTGGTGTGGAAACTTTCTCCATTGTTGCATATGAATAACTCCTCTCTAAAATGAAACCTTATTGAGTTGCCTGAAGCAATGAGAAATCAAGGAACTTGATCATGCTTTCTTTTTGACCTATCGACAAGGTGTCCAAGGGAAAACTTAAAATCAGGTCACCCTATCTCCAAAACTGGCCCTCTATACACTAAGACCTACTGCCTCTTTATAATTGTAATCATGTTGAGGAAGATAACAGCAAAATACTGATTTAGAAAATCACAAATTAACATCATCAATGTTGTTTTATGTTTGTATTCATTTTGTGAAACATTTCCTAATTACATTTTAATATGGTTTGGGTCTGTTCAATAACTCTGCTGGTGCATGCTGTGCATTTGATACCTCTGTATTAAAATGTTGAAGCAATGGTAGCTCTGGGCAGTTAGGTGGTACAGTCAATAGGGTGCTCTGCCTGAAGTCAGAAGTTCAAGATCTGAGCAAGTCAACTAACCCTCCTTGCCTTAGTCACACACCTGTAAAATGAGTTGGAAAGGAATGTGGTAAGCCACTTCAATATTTTTCTTCAATTACAATTAAAAACAGTTTTCTACATACATTTTAAAGAATTTTAGGTTCCAAATTCTTTTCCTTTCTCTCTCTACTCTTTCCTCTCTGAGACAATAAACAATCTGAAGAAAAGTTATACATGTGCAATCAGGTAAAACATATTTCCATATTAATTATTTTGTGGAAGGAAACTTGAACTAAAAATAAAGAAACTAAAAAAAATTTGTATGCTTCAGTCTGCATTCAGAGTCCATCAATTCTTTCTGTGGAGGTGGATGAAGTTTTCTAGATGAGTCCTGTAGGGTTATCTTATAAATACTTGTATTGCTGAGATTAACTAAGTAATTCATAGTAGTTTCTTGTACAATATTGCTATTACTATATACAATGTTCTCCTGGTTCTGCTCATTTCATTTTTAATCATGCAAGTCTTTCTAGGCTTTTTTTTCTGAAATCATACTGTTTTTCATTTTTTATAGTACAATAGTATTTATTACAACCACATACTGCAACTTGTTCAGTCATTTTTCAATTAATAGGTAACCTTTCCATTTACAATTCTTTGTCACCCCAAAAAGGGCTGATATGAATATTTTTGCCTAAATAGGCCCTTTTTATTAAAAAAAAACTCTTTGGGATGTAGACTTAATAGTTGTATTGCTATATTAAAGGATATTCATAGTTTTATTGCCCTTTGAGTATAGTTTTAAATTGCTCTCCAAAATGGTTGGATTAATTCACAAGTTCCCAATTCAATGTGTATTAGTGTCTCAATTTTCCCATATTCTCTCCTACATTTATTATTTTCCTTTTTTAAAAAAAAACTATATTAGCCAATCTTATAGGTGTTAAGTGGCACCTTAGAGTTTACTTTGCAATTCTCCAATCAATAGTTATTTAGAGCATTTTTTCCCATATGACTATAAGATAGCTCGATGTCTTTGTTTGAAAATTGCCTGTTCTTATCCTTTGACAATTTATCAATTGGGAAATGACTTATAATCTTAAAAATTTAACTCAATTCTCTCTATATTTGAGAAATGAGGCCTTTATCGGAGATCTTTGCTATAATTTTTTTTTTAACCAGCTTTCTGCTTTCTTTCTAATCTAATCTGGTTTTGTTTGTGCAAAATATTTTTAATTTGATAGAATCAAAATGATCCATTTTACATCCTGTAATGCTCTCTATCTCTTGTTTGATCACAAACTCTTTCTTTATCCATTGATCAGAAAGACAAATGATGCCATATTCCCCTAATTTGCTTATGGTTATCGTCTTTTTTTGTGTGTAAATCATGTTTCCATTTTGACCTTATCTGGGTATGGTGAGTCTATACCTCATTTCTGCTATACTACTTTCTATTAGTTTTTGTCAAATACTAAATTACCATGGTCATTTATAACTATGTAACCTGTTCCACTGATCAACCTTCTCAGCAAGTACCAGATTCTTCTGATGATTACTCTTTATAACACAATTTGAGATATAGCATCACCAGGGCACCTTTTTTTCACATTTTTCCCATTGATTCCCTTGATATCCTTAGTCTTTCATTATTCCAGATGACTTTTGCTACTATTTTTCTAGCTTTATAAATTAAATTTTTGCTAGTTTGATTGGTATTACTCCAGCATCTTTGCCAAGAAAATCCCAAACGCAGTCAGAAGAGTTGGAAATGTCTGAAACGATAGAATAACAATAAATGGTAACTCATACTTGGTCTAGCATTTCAAGATTACCTTATTCGTAACAACATTGAGTATTAGGCAATAAGCATACATATTATCACCTTCATTTTATAGATAAAGACATTGACACCCAGAGGTGATGTAAATGACTCATGAGTCACATAATGTTGGAGCTAGTATCTGAGCCCAGATCACTTGATTCTGGGACCAAACTCTTTCCACTATATCTTGGTACCTGTCAAAAAAGTGAAGAAAATGAAACCCAAAGGGCCTGAAGAATTTTGCAAGATCCCTCAGACTGTAATAGAGCTGTTACTGTGTGAATCAGGTTTCCTGACTTTTATTCCACCTGACTTTGAATTATGGTTTTATAAATTACTATATGTAATTACTATATTTATAAATTACTATATGTAAAGCTATATGACTTTGAGACTTTCATTTTCTGCATTTATATTTAATAATAGGTTAGAAAGTGTACCTATGTCGGAATAACCATGACAATGGAGATGGTTTTTTCTCAAGAAATTTGAGGAAGAAGAAAGGGAGAAGAAGCTCAGTCAAAGGAGGGTCATTATTAGATTTGCCCTCCATTTGATGTCTTGTGAACTTCATGAGCTGAGCATTTGTCTCCCTGTGCCTCTTTCTATAAAATCTTTGATAGCTGCTGTTCAGAATCACTGCTACTAGAGCAGGAGATAATGTTTATTATGTTAAGATTTAATTTCATTTTGAATGAAAATGGGGGCAGTTGAACTCTATCTTTTGCTCCTTGATCTAGTTTATGAAAATATTTTGAAAATTGTGTATGACTACATGTTTTTTTCAGATGTAATTTTTTTTGTAATAGGGGATTTCCTGGCAAGAAAACACTGTCACTATAGTTAGTTACCTAGGCTTCCTACAATTGGTTTTACAGAAATCTGTAGGGAATCCCAAAGCTAATGGTCTCACCTAGGATCATACAATCTTCATTTAAACCTAGGTTAAAACATAATTACTGTCCCTGAGAGGGTTAAGTGGAGAAAAAAGGCGTATGCACATATAATGATAACTGATTGCATTATATAGAACAGCATAAACGCCAAATGAGCAGTATAGAAAATAAGTACTATTGGAAAACAGAGGAGAAAGAAATAGTGATAGAGTAAGATGGTCAGGGAAAGTTTCATGGAAAAAAGGGGACTTGACCTGGGAAGAATAAATACCATTGCAATGAGAGAAGATGGAGGGGGAAGCATGAACAGAAGCTGGAAAACAGAGTTTATTCTTGTGTAGTCACATTTCAGGACATAGTTATATTATCATGCCTTACAGAAGACAATTTACATATTCTACTCTGGTGAGATCAATTTTTTTTTTATTTTACAATTTTATCCTTTGTTTGGATAAGCCTTAACTCCTTAACAAGAGCTGCTTATTCCTGTTTTTTTTGTTTTAAAGTTACACTGTTTAATAATTAGATTATGTATTCAATTTGATCTTATTGTTATATATGGTATAAAATGCTGTTCTAAAACTAGTCTCTATCAGACTTATTTCTAGTTTCCTTAACAATTGTTGTCAAATTTGGAAATTTTTGCTAAGTAACTTATGTTTTCAGATTTGTCAAACACTAGGTTAATTGAATAATTTATGGTTTTCCCTTGTTTAATATATTAATCTGAATTGCTTATTAAATTTTAATTATCATCAAGGAATTTTGATGAACTGATTCATAATTTAGCTAGAGATTTGAAAGTGCTATTTTTTTTCTTTTTTAAAGTTTAATTGTTGTGCTTTGGTTTTATATGATATTTATAGAATATTCCCACTTCTTGATATTCTACATCTTTTATTCCTTCAAGTGTATTTCATTTTTATTTTGTCCAATTCTGTAAAATATTCCTTTGTACTTTTGATTGTGATAGCACTAAATCTATACATTAATTTTGATAGATTATAATTATTATATTGGCATAAATGTTCCTCTTATAATTTAAGTTGTTCTTTATAAAATATTTTGCAATTCTACATATTTAGGCAATGACTACATTTTGGTAGATGAACTCCCAGATATTTTATGCTTTTTGTAGCTACTTTGAATGAAACTTCACAATTGCCTCTTGGATGTTGCTATTATTGTACAGAAATGCTAATAATTTTTTGTGAGTTTATTTCTAGCCTGCAACCGTTCCTAGAGGTATGGATACATGTCTTAAACTAAGGCTCAAAACAAGGCAAGCCCAGGTCCAGGTTCTACCTAAAGGCCATATGTCTCCTTCTGCAGAGTCACCTATTGAGGCTCCATCATTAACCCTGCACCAAAATGAACACATTTATATTATAAATGGCATATAAAAGTTAATTATTCAGTGAGTGACTTTTCATGTTTCACAAATGCTTCCAAAAACTGACTGCAAATCATTCCCAGAGAGAAAATCCATGAAATGAGCTTTTCCTACGAGACCCTCAGCATATAACCAAGCAACTTTCCACCCTGAAACTGGGGGAAGCAGCAGACAGGACAGGGAAAACTTCAAGGGGAGTTAAAAGATCATGCTGCAGGGAGCCGATTGCTGGGCTTTTTACCATGTGGAATCCCACAGAGTAGAGATTATGAGTGAGAGCTAGGAAGGAGCAGAGGCACAGGAATAGAGAGGAGCAAAAATCAAGAAAAGGGTAGGGGTGAGGATGAGTGGAGAGGGCACCCTGCTAGGAGACACCTGCAGCTCATTCCTTCAGTGATCCTAATCCATCATTTTCTTTTTGTCTTTGAAAATGGTCCTCAGGGAGAGGCCAGGGCAAACACAGGGAGCTGGGTGTACTTCTCATCTTGTTCTCCTTCCTCACTCCCAGCTGGAAACAAATAACTCAAAACTGGTCTGTTTTCTGGCAGTTCCAATTTATTTCAGGCCCCATTTGCAGTGCATTCTTCATAGGCAAATTCTTTCAGGGAAAAACAGAGATGATTCCATAGAAAGTGTCGGGAGGGTGAGAGGATGGGTGGCGATATTTAAACACTTTCAATTTTAAAGACCCCCCTCTTCTCCCTACCTCCATTTTATAGCAACAATGGGGGACCCAAAAAACCAGCTGGATTTAGGAAAGGGATCAGAAATGCCTCTCCTCTTTAATTGAACTCTTCAAGGGTTAGAGTAGGAATTTTGGCCAAGACAGATTTCACAGAAATACAGAAAGAACCAGTACAGGGTGGAGATAAAAATGTGACTCAAAGAAAAACAAAACAAAACAAAAAACAAAAATGAAACAGGCCAACTATTATTAGATGGGGATGGGGAGTGGTTTATAGGCAGGAATAACAGAGAATGACCTAGGAGTCAAAGTGGTAGATAATAAGCCCCCTTAGTTTTTTAGTTAACAAGGTCAAGCTGCAGTTAAATTAATCAAGCAGGATACTTGGACGTCTACATGGGAGTCTATTATGGTGGAACTATGAAATAGATCTTCCTAATTTTTTGGCCACAATGTGAGGTTGGGTCTTCACTACTCTGCTGTATTCATTCTGGGGTCCTCAGGGAAAAAAAGGAATAAGGGGAAAAGTTGGAGAAGGTTCAGATAAAGTCAGTAGAATAACTAGCAGGTTGACAAACAGGTTATAGGAAGTTAACAGAAGTGAAAATTTGAGGAACTGGGATTATTCTCCCAGAGAAATGAAGATACAGAGGAAGGAGAGAGAGAGAGAGGTTAGTATCATTGCCTGGGCATAGAATTGGCACCATTCTCTCTGTATGGTGAACATAGAATTCTTCAGGGGAAGGAGCACCAGCTCTGAATTAACAGGAGCTGAGTTCAAATGTGACCTGTCATACCTATTAATTGTGTGACCTTATGCAAATAAGTCACTGAACCTGCATTGAGCTTGTTTCCTCATTTGCTCAAATTCCACCTTCTATTAGAAACTTTTCCCAAGCCTCCTTAATCCTGACATCTTTCTTCTGTTGATTTTCTTCAATTTATCCTGTTTATATTTTATTTGTATTCAGTTTTTAGCAAGTTATTACCCCAATAGATTGTGAGGTCCTTGATCATTTTTATCAAGCAAAGGGGTACCTTTCTTTGTATTCCGCAGCTTAGCAGTGTCTGGCACAGAGCAGAAGTTTAATAAATTATTTTTGATGACTCCTTAAGTCAAAGTAAAAAAAATGGATAGAAAAATGGAATAAATGAAGGAGACGTGAATTTAAATTCTATCTTTGACAGATATAGTCTGTGAGACTATCACAATGCCCAGGGCACATGATACTTTAAGTACTAAAGAGGGAGCTTCCTCAGTGGGAATTCGCTTCATCAATGAAATCACAAGGCTGGTCCAAAAATAAAAATCATTTGGCTGACAATTGGGAAAATAAATTTTGAAAAGGAAGGGCAACGATGTGGTATACTAGATAAAGCAGCAGTTCTGGAGTCCCGAGGACCTAAGTTTAAGGCTGGTTTCAGACACTTAATAGCTGTGTGAACCTGGGCAAGTCACTTAGCTTTGTTTCCAAAACAAACAAACAAACAAACAAAAAAGGAAATTGATAAAAGAGAGGAGCCCAAGGAATCTGTCTCCGAAATTAAAAGTGGTATAGAGTCTCATCCATATGATTCTACCTGAAGACATAGATAATACTACAATTCTTACTATTATTTCTTTATTTTAAACTTTTCCTCAGTGTCTCTTAGTGCTGGAGAAGGTTGTTGTTGTTGTTGTTGTTGTTGTTTGTACTTTGTTCTCCGAGAGGACCATGACATCAGGGATGGTGCCATGACATGCAAGTGAGTTGAATTGAAGTGAGGGAAGGCTGTGCAAGGTCACCTGCCTCACTTTATTCTCCAGAATCAACTGGGTCCAGTGGCAAGATATACATGAGGGCAACTGGAGATGGCTCTGCATATACAGAATGTTAGTAGACCCGATAGTAAGTAATTTCTTCAACCAGCAGATGGCATCAATACATAGTCAAAGAGACTTGGGATGACTAGCCGGTTTTTCCCAAGAGCTATATTAAAAACTCAGTTCTCTCCAATTTGAGGATGTATAAAGACCTATGTAGGATGTGCATCTGTACAGGGGCTGTCCTGGGATCTTGGAAAGGGAATGACTCTCAGGAGTGCTTTCCCCACCTCCCTCCCACCTCTGGGTTTCCCCTTAGAGTTCCTTAATATAATTAAAAGAAACTGCCACCAAGAAAACTTGGAAAAATACCTGCAACCAAAACCTTCAGTCAGAGAGTCAACCCTGTGAAACTACCTTAATCTTGCTGTACAGAGTAAAAAAAGTTAGCTATGGAAATATTTGTTAGAACCACCTCTCCAAATTCATAGCACAGGAAATTCTTTACTTTGAATGGAGCCAATGCTGATGGAAGAAGAGTATGTGGAAGGTTCAGAACAGAAAGATGACTCTTGATCATATGAAATGTATGGATCTCAAAGGCAGGGACCATTTCATTTCTGTCTTTGCAACCTTAGTGCCTGTAACTTAAAAGCTTGTTGAATGATTGATCGATTTAGAATATTTTAAGGATTTTTTTCTTTTTGAATCTGTTTTCCTCAGGGTAACATTAAACTGAGTTTGCTCTCTTGAACAGTAGAGGAAAATTCTTAAAATGTTAAAAAAATTCTTGGTTCAGTAGCCTTCCAAGATCTATACTGCTCACCCAGAAAGAGATAATTTATAGATGTCAGTGTTGGGAGGGGACAAGAGCAAGAGGAGCTGAAGAGTAGTCTGAAGTAGGATTTCCAAGCCAAGACATGAGCATATATTTGCATGCTCTCTCATGCTGCATTCTCAATGCATTTCCTGAGTCAACATGAATCCACTATAATGGCAAAAACATTAGAATTGGAATGAGGGATTGGATTCAAATCCTGTCTGCCATTTCATATCAATGTGACTTTGGGAAAGTTACTTACCTCCCTTTTCCTACCTGGCTTTTGCTTCTTTAGTCCCCCCCAGAGGGGGTCAAACTAAATGATCTCTGAGATTGCTTTCAGGCTTAAATCTATGATTCTTAGACGATTGGAAGGTGGCAGTCAGCTGGTCATGGGTTCAAATCCCAGGTCTGCCACTTACTATCCAGGTGACCTCATAGAAGCCACTTGATTATTTTAGATATCTGCTAAAATCCTTTCCACCTCTAAATCTATGATCCTAGGATTTGTTACTTTAGGAAATTTAATCTTTTTTTTGGAGGGGAAATTATCTTTTTAGCATGCAGATATTTCATCTTGTCAGGTTAATTGTCAACTATGAAGGCAGGGATTTGATTGAAAAAACTATTGGTGTTTCCTTACTTGCTCATTGGTTGATTGACTGAACAATAGCACTATTAAAGCAATGGAGAAGATTGAAATCAAAAATCTTTTTGCCAGAAAGACAAGGGACTTTTTTTATCTTTGTGGTTGTGGTTTGTGTTGAAATGATATAGTAAAGGCAGATTTTCTTGAGGTGGGGAGGAAAGGGAAATCCATGAACAAATACTCTCTCTCTAGTTCTGACTTTGAAAACAAATTTCTTTCTTCTGGCTTATTTCAGATGTCAAAGGCAATGGAACTGACATCAATACCCAGCAGGCCACAGATTATGGTTGACTCTAATGATTGCCTTCTGTTGTGTTTATTGTTCTGGATGTTAATATATAGAATAAATGACAGTCCTTTAATTGAAGGTTGGAAATGCTACATGTGAAGGCGCTTGGTGACATCATCATTAATTACTGAAGTGAAATCCAACACACTTTTCTGGCCAGGAAATTACAGCCTTGTGGGTTCCCTTCCTATTTGTGTATGGAGAAAAGAGCCAGACAACCAGCCTGGAAGACCTTTACTCACAAGTCTTTGGGGTAAGAAGTGGAGAATAGAGAGGTATTATTAGGAAACTAACAAGTGCTGGGTGACCACATTTGTTTTCACAGGAAGTTTTGGCTGATCACCATCCCAACACAAAATTATCCTTTAGAATATTTGAATGGAGAAATGGAGAAATGAGGATAATTTCCTTCCTTTTTGCAAAAAAAGGGGCCAGGAATGCCTTTACTGCTTTTTCCTTGTTTAGGTAATGGAGCATTAAAAGTTTCATAAGAGAGAAGTCTGACTCTGGTGTCAGAAGATTTAGGGTCAAATCTTTTCTCTGATGTGACTTATGGGACAATAATTTAACCTATGGCCTCTAAAGTACTTTCCAGATTTATATCTTTTATACCATGAGTAGAATCACAGAATCTGAGTTGGAAAATTATTGAGAACCGAGCATATCTAAGTAGGAATTCCCACTAGACATTCCTTCAAACCTCTGCTTGAAGATTCTAGGAACAATGAATTCACTAATCTCTGGGGTAGCCCATTCCAATTTTATTCAACTAATTTTTAGAAAGCTTTTTCTTACGTGAAACTGAAACCTTCCTTTCCTCAATTTTAATTCAATAATAATAATTTAATACAAAATAGGGTAAGCTAGAAGTCAGAATGGGAGGAGGTAAGTTTGAAATGCTATCACTAAGACTCAGAAAGATGTGATATGAGAAAGAAAGATGATTCAGGATGATTATTCCTTATTTAAAATGAATAGAGTAAGGAGACAGTATGAGAGTATTTTAAAATAAGAAGATATATTCATGTAAGGAAGTGTAAGGAACTGAGTAGGTGAAAATATAGTAAAAAAGATTTAGGTGAAGATCAATGGAAGGAGATTCAGGAATAATATTAATTTGGGATTACAGACCATGAAGACATTTCACTGCCTATTTCTGTGTCTTTGCACAAGTAGTCAATTTTTCAAGTCTGAAGGCACCCTTTTATCCATCACATTATATCCTGAATTTACTTCATAGCAAAACTCTGGTCATATATTATACATAAAAAATTTTTCTGACATCCCCTGTTGCTCCAACTCATACAATAGTTTTTTTTCCCCCAGAGGCAATTGGGGTTAAGTGACTTGTCCAGGGTCACAGAGCCAAATTTGAACTCAGGTCCTCTTGACTTCAGAGTTGGTGTTGAAAGTGATAAACACTATACGAACTAGCTTCCCCACATGTTAGCTTTCAGTGTCCTCTTCCTCTTGAATGTACTTTGTACATATTCTGCATTTATTTAACTGTGCTGTCCTCCAGATGATCTTATTTGTAGATAATATGGAGATAAGTTCATCTTAGCTTACAATAGTTCAGAGCCTTCCAGATATGATCTATGACCATTCAAAAGTATGGTTTAACTATTTACCAAGATAAAAAATCAAATACATGAAGGATGCTTTTGGTCTACAATTGGATAGACACCTATAGAGTTCATCCATCATTTTATATATATATATATAGTATATCCATAATATATGCATATTCACATGCCATATATACCATATATATAGATTGTATACCACATATATAGTATATATATGTACCAGATATAGATTATACATGATATATATAGTATATATTCTATATAGTACTTTCCAGTATGTTCTTCACCACACTACTATATATGTGTGTATAAATATATATAATGCATTATATTATATTATACTGTAAATATATTATATATTATATATACATACACACATCTAACAGTATAAGGAAGAAAGTACAGGATTTGGAGTCAGTGAATCTTGGGTTCAAATTCTATGTTAATTCTGAAACTATGAGTAAGTCATTTTGTCTATCTGTGCTTCAGTTTTATTGTTTGTAAATTGAAGGAACTGAACTTGGTTCCCAAGTTCCCTTCCAATTCTAAATTTATGATTCCATATAACGTAGACAGATAAAGCAATGGATAATTAATTGGGCAAGAATTGAAGAGTAAGAGAATAAATTATATTGCCTTTGAGAAAAAATATTTTAATTGCCCCAAACTTCTTTCTGAAACAAAGGTACAGTTTTTTTTTAACACTAATATTACCCCAGTGTTGCTATATGGTCATGAAACATGGGATGAATGAATTAATTGAAAAGTATCTATTTTGATCTACTCTGTGCAAAGAACTGAAGCTACAAGTAACAAAACAAGAGAGACTCTATTCTCAGGGGGCTCGTATTCTAATAGGGAGAGGTTTCAACTACAAGTTAAATGGAAAGGTCCAGTGGCCATTAGGGTTCAATTGGAAGGCAGATATCAATTTATTGTCCTTAATGTTATTTGTATGGTTCAAACCATTTCTTTTTTGAAAGTGATAAACATTTTGATGTTGAGAAATTTCTTTTCCAGGTAATCTCAGTAGCTTTAACTTTTAAGGAGTCAGGAGCTATAATACCTGTAGATGTGATTATCAAATCAAAAATTTCAAACCTTAAAGTGTTACAAATAAATGTTAGTTCCATAACGATGGCTTCCAAGGATGATAATTTTATAAGCTGTGCTGGAAACAGGTATGCTGCTTGGGAGGTGCTGTTATTCCTAGGCTGGTAGTCTCAGCGGTATTTGGTAGTGGTGGTGGGCCATTTTCCCACAAGGCTTGCTGTTTTGGATGATCCCTGAGAGGTGGTAGTAGTTGGAAACAAAATCAATCATTTAGAGGCCACTGCTTTTCCAGAGTTCTTGGGCGGAGGGTGCTGGGTTGTCTCCACTGAAGAATGAGGATGGGGTTTTGGCCAAAATAGCATTTTTGGCTTTACCAGTATGGAATATGCCGACTTCTATTTCTCTCTCTGAGTGTCTTGCTGCTTCAGGGAGGTTGGCTTGCCTGTTCCATGGATGGCAGTTTTTTGGCCATAGGTGTTGGTGTTTAGCTCTTTTTCCACAGGGATAGCCTTATTGAATGATGACTATACGAGAGGCTTGGAAACAGGGATATTGGTTTTAGAGGGCAATAAACAATTATATCCAAAGAATTATAAATGATTATCACTTAGAGGGCAATGGAATGGCACATGATGGATTCCAGTAGTTTAAAATATATGATAAATAAATTATGGATAGGCAGAGTAAAGGATGACACCAAAGAAACATGTGAACCATAGAAAATATAAGATGATCATGTGGGAAGGGTGATAGATAACTGAAGGACAGCCTATGGGCTCCATTGGTGTCCTCAAATTATTAAGAGAACACCCTAGCACATTGGGTGGAACCTCAATGGTGAACTTTTGGAAGAACATAGATATAGGACGTAGAAATATTCCCTGAAATGAAATGATAGAAATGAAAATAATTGTTTGGATGTCTGTGTATATGAATGAATGAATGAAAAAGTATTTATCAAGTACATATTGTTTTCAAAGGGGTTGATGGGGTATTCAATAGGACCAGCACCTCTGGTAGAAGGTGGAATCCTTTTCAAGGCTGTTTATTTACCTTTTCTGAATTCTCACTTGTGGCTCCAAGAAGCTGTAGCATGTACAGTGGCCACACCTTGGCAAAACTGTCCCTGCAAATAAGCCAAGCCAGGTTGAAAGTAACTGACAGGTATCAAACTATGTTAGGGACATGTCTGTCTGAAGCATTTTAAGATTTTTCACCAGGTAAAAACAATTTGTTCCATAAGTGACCATGAAAACAGTGGAAGCAGGCACTATGGAGAGCTTAAGAGCTTGGTCTGACATTGGAGACACTCAAGTCATCCCCTGCATCCTGGGCCATTGCCAGTCTTCTTGAATTTTGTCCTGTCACTGGAATTCAGTGATTAAAAAAGAGACAATGAGCTGACGACTTTGTACAACTCTGTCTCATTTAAATTCAATTCATCAACTTTGTGATGTTATTGTCTTCATTAAAAATGAAAGACAAATAGCAATTATATTCAAAACATTATGCTAAACGTAGAATGTATAAACAGAATAAGTGAGATAGTCCTTTTCTTGAAGAACTCACATTCTAATGGGAGTCTGACTACATATAGTGTATACAGGGAAACTTCAACTATCCATATGTCTACTGAAACTTTCTTCTTGTCAAAAGTGAAATAGCAAATAATTTCTTGGCTAATCTTGCAAATAATTTCATCCTTCAAAGATAGAGGTAGACAAAACGAGATTGCAAGTATTGAATCTAATTAGTAAGGATGACCTCGTTTCTGAAATGGAAAAGTTGATAAACCCTAAAAAGTGTTCATCTCATTAGAGAGTTCATGATGGAGTAGAAGAGGAAAGGTAGCTTTGACAAGCATTCTAGATATGGAGAGACTATAAAAAAGAGAAGTAGAAAGAATAAATATTGCCTAATGACCCAAGATTCTACAGAGGGAATTGTTCCAAGAAGGATAATGGATCTTAAGAATAAAATTCTGAGGAGAAAGAAATAATCCTGATGACAAGGAAAATCAGGAGATGGAGAGACCTAGCTATATATTGGTACAGAGAACTCATTAACTAAATTAGGTTCTTGAAATATATATAAAGCTGGTAAATGAGAATTAAAAATAAAGAACTAGAAGATTCTATTGAGAAAAATGTTCTGGACCAGAATAAGTCAAAGCTGACAACTAATGCTAAGGAAAACTCTTATAAATGTTTTAGCTGTTTTTAGATGGGATAATAAAAGAAAGGCTAGAACTACTATTCAGAGTAGATGGAATGATGATTATGGTTGACATTGAGAAGGCTGAAACAGTTCTTATTTTGTCTCTTTTCCAAGAGAATAGAACCAAAAAAAAAAAAGAATAACATGGAGTTGAAGCTGAAAATAAGTGAAGGGATGGTAAGAGTGACCTCAGATTCCTTCAAGTCACTATCTTTGTTATTTAATCATTTTTAGTTAGGTTTGAATCTTTGTGACCTCATTTGGGGCAAAGATATTGGGGTGGTTTGCCATTTCCTTCTCCAACTCATTTTACAGATGAGTAAACTAAGGCCAATAGAGTAAAGTGACTTGTCTAGTGTCACACAATTAGTATCTGAAACTGGATTTGAACTCAGAAAGAGGAGTTTTCTTGACTCCAGACCCACCACTCTGTGTACTGTAACACCACTTAGCAGCCTGCAAGTCATTAAGCATGGACCAAATATATTCTAGATCACTGAAAAATTGACAGATTCTCAGTGATTGATAAGCTACAACAGGTGATCTTTGAAAGATAACAAAGAATAGGTTACCCAAGACTGGGGAAAGGCCTTTTTCCCTTTTTTTGGAAATTGGAAGGATATAAAGTCAGTAAGCCAGATTTCGATCTTGGCAAAATTTTAAACTTTATTATTAAAGGTATTTAAAGAGAAAAAGAATGATCAATAATACTCAGCATAATTTTATCAAGAATGAAGCAAAGCTCAACCTGCTATCTGGGAGAGAGGGTGGGGAGAAAGACAGGAAAAATTGGAACAAAAGGTTTTGCAGTTGTCAATGCTGGAAAATTACCCCTGCTTATATCTTGTAAATATAAAAAGCTATAATAAAAAAAGAATGAACCAACCCTATTAGTTTCTAAAATGGTGAATAGAAAGAGGAAATATAGATCAGTTCCCCAACATGAATAGTTATTGGAATTTGAAGGAGAACTATGATGGATCATCTCAGTCCAAGATTGCAATTTTCACTTAGAAGCAAGTGACTAACTATAACTGGGGAATAAGAATGAACTGAGATGACAGACTCAGAATCTAAAGCTTCAGTCAAGGATGGGAGCATTTGGAGGGCCAGAATTGATCACTGATTTAGCTCCCAGCCCACTCTACTAGAGTTCCAGAGAGGCCTTCGGGCTGACAAGTCTTCTGAAGGTGAATACAGAAGGCATGATGATGAAGGGACTAATTGTCTTATGCTCTATGAACATTTATCTGTGCTAAGACTTGAAGAGAAAGGCAGCACCTTTGGTACATGAGCCAGATCTAAGTGTGGGACATGAATCAGATCTACATGTGGGGGATGAACTTAGTGAGACTGAAGGAAAACAAGTGTTTAGGAACAAAAGCAATGGGGCCTTGTAGAGCAGAGTAATGACTGAGTGGTCCAAAACAAGCAGGGGAATGCCATGAAGCAGAGCACACCAAAGGCAGTGAGTTGGGTTCCTGTGAAGAAGTGGTAATTCTGAGACCTCACATATGCTCTGTCTTCTGCCACAAAGGGACAAATGAATCTTTTTTAAAATAGTATTTTATTTTCCCCCAGTGATATATAAAGACAATTTTAAACAGTTTTTTTTAATTTTAATTTCCAAGTTCTCTTTCTCTACTTTCCTCCACTTCCAGAGGAAGTAAGCACTTTGATTTGTTATACATAAGATTCATGTTTAAACTCAGGCTTAATTGTCCCCTTTTCTACCTTCTACCCAGCTCAGTGCTTAAAATGGGCGTGAAAGTTTAGAATGGAAAGAGGTAGTAAGTGATGGGAGATTAACGGTTAGTGGTATTGGAAAAGAGTGCAGGGAGATGAGACCCACAGACCCTAAACTTAAAGATTAACTCAAATTCATCATATACATCAAATCCATTCTTATATTCTGTTTTGGGCAAGCCAAGTCTTCCTCTACAGTATTGAACTTGGAATCAGAAAGACCTAGATTGCTGTACTCATTATCTGTGTGACTCTGGATAAGTCATATAACTTCTCAGGACCTTAATTATTTCATCTGTAAAATGAAAGAATTGGACTTGACAGCCTCTAAGATTATTCCAATTCTGAATCTATGATCCTGGAGACTGGTAAATGACAATTGATGCTGACTCAGCAATGACATCATTAATGACAGATGATTATCCTATATCATTATGTCTTAATTAGGCATACAGACAGGGACTGGGCTTATGAATACTTTGATATAGGAAACTGTCTCCTAAGGAATTTGTTCAGCCATTTTTCAGTGTGTTTGACCCTTTGTGACCCAATTTTTTTTTTTTTTTTTTAGCAAAGATACTGGAGTGGTTTGCCACTTCCTTTTCCAACCCATTTTTACAGAAGAGGAACCTGAGGGAAACAGAATTAGGTAAATTGCTCAGGGTCACATAGCTAGTCAGGGTCACATGTGTGAGGCTAGATTTGAACTCAGGAAGAGTTCTCTTTCTGACTTTATGCCTATTGCTCTATCCCTACCTCACTGCCACAATAATTACAGTTGTAATTGGGAAAGGCCAAATATTACTCTAGACCTTCTATTTTCTCCTTATACTATGCTTTGGAGCAGATGATCCCCTCCTTTCTCAACCAAATTTTGCAGAAGCAATATGTTTCTACTTTAATTTGTTTCTATTCTAATCTGAACTGAGAATCCCCTAGTCTCTTCCCAATGATGGCTGTCACTGGAAGCTTTATTGGAGTTCAGAAATTGTCCTTTGCTTTTTTTTAATATCTCCACTTCTTAGCACAGTGCCTGACACATAGCAGGTTCTTAATAAATGACTGTAGGGGAATTGGTCCCTAAGGCAAATGCCATTTTCAATATTCATTGACTGGATCAAAGTTCCTAGTAAAGACAGCATCTTCTCCATTTTCCACTCCCTACCACAATCCCAAGCAATACTGACGGGCACTCAGCAAGTGCTTAATACATTTCTGTTCACTTAGAATCTGTTGGGAAGTTTATATGGTAGGTTTGACTCAAATAATATTCACAGGGAGAAAACAATGAAAAACTGTTGGAGAGTTCTGCTCTGGTGCTGAAGCCTTCTTTTTTCTCTGTCTTTTTTTGAGGCAGGCTATACTGCCTATATATGCCCACAGAAAGGAGGGCTGCTCATTTGGCCCTCCATATTTCTCTTTTTTTATGAACCCTTCTAATGAGTGACTTGTGACTCAGAACCTAAAATAGGAAAACAAAAAACAGACTGACCTCCTAAAAATCACAAATAAAATGGGGCTGTGCATCAGATGGCCCATGGCAGACAGTTTCATCAACAGAACAGCTAAGTGTGGTTTCTACCTTGGGACCAAGTGCCTGAATGCTTAAAGGGAAGGGAGTCTATTGAGGCAGGGAGCTGAGAGTGCCCTCTGTGAGACCTGGTTTAGGAGTGAGCTTTGAAATGAAATATAAGAGCAATGGGGAGCTGCTGGAGTAATTGCTGTCAATGGTAGTGTAAGGATATAAGCTTCTACTCCCCGTTCTGGAACAGTTCCCTGTCCCAGGGCTTAGAGTGCTTGGTGGTTGAGAGATGATGTTTGCTGAAATCTGCAAGTGAGGATGGACAAGGCAATTATTGGGGTTTTCAGAGCTTTTTGCTGTTAGGACTATGGTTTGATTAAGCTTAGATCTGTCCAAGTGGTCCAGATCCAGCATAGGGAGTTGGGAAATTGGAGTACAGCACACATCAATCTCTCTATAGTCTGTTTTTTCTCCCTTCACTACCAGTGACATACTTCAGACCCAACCCTATTGTCACTTCAAATACATCACTCTGTCTGACTCTCCTCCTAAAGTAACTGTGAAGTTCTCCATTGTAGTAGAATGTCTAAATACCCAGAGACCTATTAATGCCCACTCCCCTACATAAACTTCCAGCTTCAGTCAAACCAGCTTATTCATTGAGTGCATAACCTCTGAATTCAGATGAACAGATCTATTCATTGTCTCCAAACATGGCATGGGCATTCCTGTTTCTTCAAATTAGCTTAAATTCTTCTCCCTGCCTGTAATACTACGCTCCATCCTTTCTCCTTGTCTGAACAACAACAAAAAATGAATTTTGGCCTCTAGGGGCAGGTAAAACACTTTTGATTTATCTGTAACCCCAGGAACTAGTACAGTGCCCATGCATAGAATGGGCAAATATTTGCCCTGGTGAATGGCTTTGGGAAAGAGGACTTTTCTAGATGGAGGGTAAAAATACAGCTCTACAGAATTAATGGTTTCAACATACTATTTAATTATGGCCACGCAGTACAGTGGAAAGAAATCTAGATTTGGAGTCAGAGATCTGAGTTCCAATTCTGCCTCTGCCAGTGGGGAAACTTAGAAAAACAATTTCCCTCCATTGGGCCTAAAGTTTCTTATCTACAAAATGATAGGTGGACTAAAGCAATGGTTGTTATTGTTGTGGAGTCATGTCAGACTGACTCTGTAACTCCATTTGGAGTTTTCTTGTCACTGATACTGGAATGGTTTGGCATTTCCTTTTCTACTTCATTTCAGATATGAGGAAATTGAGGCAAACAAGATTAAGTTTCTTGCCTAGCTAGTAAATGTCTGAGGCTGGATTTAAATTTAGGAAGATGAATCTTCCTGACTCCAGGATTGGTGTTTTACTCATGGCATCATGTAGCTATTCCTAGAGTAATGGTATCAAACTGAAATAGAAATGGATACCACTAAACCAAAAGATTCTTGTGGACTTCATATTGATTTAGTTTAAAAATGTAACATCATATCTATTTTATTATTTTGTTAATTATCTTCTCATTACATCTTAATTTTGTTCCCCCCCATATGGGGGGGTGGTGCTGTGAATCTGATGCTTCCTCTCAGTCATACATGGCATTTCAGAATTAGAGGCTTTCTAAGATTCATTCTAGCTTTGAATTTGTGATTCTCTCTGCACAAAGAAGGAGGGATTAGGATGGGAGAAAGTGGATGAACTAGGGCTCTTGGAGGAAACCATAAAAACAGTGTATTTTTAGTTTTTTAAATTTTAAATAAGGGAGAAGGGAAACCATTTTGCACACACCAATCACTCACAGAGTTCCAAGGACTTGCCATATCCAGTACTGCCACAACATTTTCTGTGAAATAAGCATGAGATCCTCCATTATTTTTTATGTGTGGAAACAAAGTCTTAGTGGCTAAATGTAAAAAGAAACTGGACAAGCTTGTACTTCCTTCAACTATTTGGAGTGTTTATTCATTCATTCATTCATTTATTTTTTCATTCACTTATCAATTTATTTGTTTGTTTGTTTGTTTTGCTGAGGCAATTGGGATTAAGTGACTTGCCCTGAGTCACACAGGTAGGAAATATTAAGTGTCTGAGACCATATTTTAACTCCTGACTTCAGGGTTGGTGCTCTACCCACTTTGCCACCTAGCTGCCCCTGAAAAATGTTTATTAATTTAAATTAGTTGAATAAAGGCCTTAATTCTTAAATATATTTTGTGTGTTTAGATTTGAAAGACAATTTGGCTTAATTGAGAAGTTCTGATTTTGAGTCAAGAAGGAGACTTATATTCAAGTTCTTTGACTCTTCCTAGAAATGAAACCTGGGGGGAATATTTTTTTCAGTAACAAACATAGATTTAATTTCTTTTTTTAACATTAAGTTTTTAAAAAAAATTTATTATAACTTTTTATTTACAAGATATATGGAAGCTTAATTTTTCAGCACTGACAACTGCAAAATCTTTTGTTCCAATTTTCCCTCTCCTTTCCCCCACTCTCTTCCCCCAGATGGCAGTTAGACCAATACATTTTATACATGTTAACATATATGTTAAATATAATATATGTATATATGGACATGTATACATGTCCATACAGTTATTTTGTTGTGCAAGAAGAATCAGACTTTGAAATAATGAACAATTAACCTGTGAAGGAAATCAGAAGTGCAGGTGGACAAAAACAGAGGGATTAGAAATGTTATGTAGTGGTTCACACTCGTTTCCTTTGCTGGGTGTTGCTGGTTCTATTCATTATTGAACAAATGGAATTGATTTGGTTCATCTCATTGTTGAAGAGAGTCACAACCATCAGAATTGATCATCATGTAGTATTATTGTTGAAGTATATATAATGATCTCCTGGTACTGCTCTTTTCATTCAGCATCAGTTCCTGGGGGGAAATTTGCTTGATGTGCTAGTTTTTTTTATTGTAAAATCAATAATACTCTTATTAGCCTTCTCAAATGACTTTTTGTTTGTTTTGGAAAATACTATAATGTTTTTAAATGTCAAATTTATTTTAAATGTTGCATAATTGTGAGTAATTATCACTGTTGAAACAAAGTGGTTAAAATGATCTACCCAAGATGACTCCATTAAACCAATAGCAAAACTAGATCCTAAATAGAGAGGGTCTTCTTAATGCCAGTGTAATCTGTCAACTAATTACCTTCTTCTCTCTCTGGCTTCTTTCAAGAACTACTTAAATGCTTCTACAGGAAGCATTTCTGTATCTCCCTTAATTCTAGCACCTTCCCTCTGCCAATGATTTCCAATTTATCTTGTATATAGCAAAAGAAACGTGAGATGTGCAAAATTATAGAAGCCACCCCAAATGTTCATAGGGACTATTTGTGTTGGACCTGTGGCAGAGCATTTTTGGCTTATATTTGTCTGATCAGTCACAACTGCACACACTGTAACTTGACTCTAATGTAGTGGTGTCATTTTGGTCCACTTTGAATATGAAGGACAACAATCAACCAAGTTTGTTTGTACATAGTTCTTTGCATAATCTCCTTAAATTGTGAACTCCTGGAGAATAGGATCTATCTCTATCATTTCTTTTTATATCCCTAGTGCTTAATCCAGTGCCTGGCACATAGTAGAAGCTTAATAAAGGTTTATTGACTGATTGACAATTTCCCTAGGAGAACTTATTATTCCTTTTGGTAATTGGTCTTAAATTATTATGAAAAACCCAAGACAGAAAAAACAAGACGGAAGTACAAAAAATGCTGAACTTTCTGCTAATGTACTAGACCACAGGACCTGAATTCAAATTCTGATTCATTTCATTTTTTAAAATTTCTTTTTCTTTTTTTTTTCTTTTCTTTTTTTAAAATTCTGCTTCATTTCATACCATTTATTTCTTGTACAGTCTTGGGCACTGAAACAAATTTACCTCTTTGGTGTTCATGGTTCACCTGATGCTTGTTTACCTGTGTGATCTGAGGCATACCACCTAACCATCCTCAATCTCAATTTCTTCACATATGAAGAAACAAGGGAGCCAGACCCGATGATACAATCATTTAGAAGGTTCCTTCCAGAATTAGGATCTTACATTCAGTAAGTTCCTTAAGGCAAACATCCTTTTGCCCCTTTTTTCCATGGGGAGCTCTAAAATAGTATGAATTAGAGGTGGTCCATGTGCTGCCCTTTATTATTATTCCAGAAGTGGCAAGTGATTGGAGGTAATTACAGGGAGGGGGTTTGCCTGACAAAAGTACTTTTCACTCCCTGCTGAAGGGGCTGTTTCTCTTCTGCATCACTGACAACTTAATGGTTTGAAAAGAGGAATTCTGCCAAGGACAAATGACAGCTACTAATTTCCAGCCTGGACTTCATCCAGAAAGAATATTATAAAGGGATTTTTAATTCTAGGGAGGGTACAAATATCTATATTTGGTGATGTGCATATGAGATGAGCTGATTTAGTCCCTAACCTTTAGAGGTTTCTAAAGATAAAATGCATTAATGTAGATGGATATGAGAAGGAACAGATCCTTTAAAATAATAACAATGCTAACAATAATTGATACTTTATAGTACTTTATATTTTGCAGAGATGATCTTATTTGAAGCTCATTCTCTTTGGTAACATCTTTACTTAAATGTCTATTCCTTTGATTGGTGAGGTCTTCTCTGACTTTCACTTGAGAAAGTGTTCATCCCAGAACTCCAATATTACTTAACCCTGACTTCTGACTTCTTTCCACTTCACTCCCTCCTCTTCACTTTTTTTTTGCTCTTTCCCAGCTAGAATTTAAGATCCTTGAGGGCAGAAGCCTTTTTTCTTTTTGTTTATATTTGTAGTCATACTTAGTACAGTTCTATACATATTATCCTCTTACCCTCACCCTTTGTTTACCCACTTTTTGGGAACCTGCACCAAAATATTTTTCTATTTCTTCTTCTGGGTCTAAGCTGCAGATTATGTGCCAAACTGATGAATAGGCACTTAGTGAACATTTATTCTCTCAACTCTTTAGGGAAGGCTTCACTGAGGTGGTGGAACTCTAGTACTTTTCAAATAGCTCAAAGGACTTCTGTAATATCTGTCAAAAAAGTTGTAAAACTTATCAATGGACAACTTACATTTATCCATCTCTTTTCCATGCATTTCTCCCTTCTGTGTGACAGTGGGACTCAGCAGTCAAATTAATTCATGTGAGCATTATGACATTTAAAACATCAGAGAATTCAGATTAAGCAAGTCTGGGAGCCATATCTAAGGAAGAACCTTGATGAGATGAAGAACATCTTTCTGTATAACCTCTGTCTCTTACTGCCCTAGATATCTTTCTATGACTATAAATTGCAGAATGGTGAGCAATCAGGAGGCATTTATGGTTCAGTGGATAGAGTTCTAGACCTGAGGTTAGCAAAGCCTGAGTACAAATCAGATCAAATCAGATACTTATCAGCTATGTGTTCCTTTGAAAGTCACTTAAATTTGTTTACCTCAGTTTCCTCATTGGTAAAAATGAGCTGGGAATATTTGCTAAGTAGACATGACTGAATTGACTGAACAGCAAAAACAAAAGGTAAACCACATTAGTAGAATGGATTCCTCATTGGGAGATCTCTATATCAGTGGAATCACAGGTCTTATTAAAAAATTAACAAAGATAAATTTAGTTGGGAGTGGTGTTGGTGAGAGACAGAGACCCTAAGTTATAATCAAGGCCATTCTATATATGGCAACTAGGTAGCTTCCAGTTTTAACTGATAATTCTTGATAAGTAGGTACTAAACTCAGTTATTTCTTTGTTGCTGAAGAAGTGAATTTTTGTAGCCTTGGAGCAAAGCTAGCCCAGCCCTAACCTAGTTATAGCTCTGCCTCTATATTACTTTAAATTTCACATCTGGGATTCCATGATTCCTCCTAATGCTACCCATCCTGTAAGCCTGAGGAAATAGGTATCCTCTGTAGTGAACATGCTCTTAATTCTATCTTCCAGTGCTTGATTATGTAGATATTGCATAATCTTTTTTTAAAATTTATTTTATAGCCTTTTATTTACAGGTTATATGTATGGGTAGCTTTACAGCACTGACAATTGCCAAACCTCTTGTTCCAATTTTTCCCCTCCTTTCCCCCACCGCCTCCCCCAGATGTCAGGATGACCAGTAGATGTTAAATATATTAAAATATAAATTAGATACACAATAAGTATACATGACTAAAACGTTATTTTGCTGTACAAAAAGAATCAGATTCTGAAATATTGTACAATTAGCCTGTGAAGGAAATAAAAAATGCAGGTGGGCAAAAATAGAGGAATTGGAAATTCAATGTAATGGTTCTTAGTCATCTCCTGGAGTTCTTTCGCTGGGCGTAGCTCGTTCAGTTCATTACTGCTCCATTGGAACTGATTTGGTTCATCTCATTGCTGAAGATGGACAGGTCCATCAGAATTGGTCATCATATAGTATTGTTGTTGAAGTGTATAATGATCTCCTGGCCCTGCTCGTTTCACTCAGCATCAGTTCGTGTCTCTTCAGGCCTTTCTGAAATCATCCTGTTGGTCATTTCTTACCGAACAATAGATATTACATAATCTAAGGGAGGTTAAAAGGCTTCCAAAAATCAGCTCCTGGACTGGAAATGTGTTTGTTCTCAGAATGGGAAATTTTTAATTAGAGTGGAGAAACCAAGAAAGGTTATTTCTGAATTATTTCATAACATCAAGCCCTCATTCTAACCTGTGTTCCTGATAACAAAGCTCACAGATGGAACAATGTGTGTACTGCTGATAGAGACTGAAAATGAGAGTCTTCCTTTGTCCGTGGGGGTGGGTATCCATCCCATTGTTTGATCATTACATATCCTACAATGGAGTTCTAATTTTGGAATCCATGATTCTTTAGAATCAGCTAAAAGTCATGTCTCCGTATGATGGTGGGAAGGTAGTAATGGGGATTTCCACTGTCCTACCTCTCAACTCAGCAAAAGATTCCAAAGGAATTCCAGATAGTAACTGGACAACCATTAAACATAAACAGTCATTAACTCTTTCTCTACTCACTGACTATGGATCTGCTCTTTCTTAAGATGCATGAGATAGAGAATTTTTGTTATATGTTCTTAAGGCTTTTCTGTCTATTTGACAACAGGTGGGGCACTATGTACAAAATGTTCTACTTTGGTCTTGTAAGATAGAACAAAGATGCTTTTTTCTAGTATAGAAAATTGGAGTAGGTAATACTTCACTGGATCAAACAGAACCAGCTAAAATACCCTCGAATTAACCTTGTAATTCATTATGTGAAAATAATATAAAGAGTAATAAATTCAGTTAAGTGGGAAGGAGATAGTTATTGAAGTAACTCAGGGATGGAATCTCAGGTTTGACTAGAGTCTCATCTTTTCCAATCAATAGAATTTAGAGTCCCATATTCCTTGAAAATATCTAGAAAAATTTTAATTATATATTTTGTTTTTACTTTATTTTCTATTTTGAATGTGCCTCTCATTTCTCTATGCAGTTAGTCATCCCTTGTAACAAAAATGAAAAAAAGAAGAGTTCAGCAAAACTAATGTAGAAACTGAGTTTGATGGTATATGCCATGTTCCATGCCCATTTGAAATGCATTTCTTTATTTCTTTCTTCAGGCCAAAGGTAGTGTTAGACTTTTTCAACTCTATCAGAGATGTCTGAGTGAAGTTCTCTCTTACATATTGAGCAGAAGGGATAATGATATCACAATTCCATATTACTTCTGAGGTTAAATTTTTCTTCTGATAGTGAAGATAGGAAAAATAGGGTCCTCCTGAAATGAAAAATTCCAGGGGAGCAGGCTAAATAAGTATATAGTTGAGGATTCCTTTATGAAATTGAAGAAGAGTAGTAAATTACAGTCTGATGGCTACTGATTTTTTTGAACTTTACCCATTGTTAAGTGTGCTAGATGCTGATGGAGCACTGAATTTGCAATTGCCTTCTAAATTTTGCTGCCCTTGTGCAAAACCTCATTTTTTGAGGGTATATATCCTGTCCTCATTATTTCCCTTACTCTAAGTTCCCTTCTGCATCTGAAATATAGTTATTCTTAAATTTGAATCCTAATTTTGTTCTTGCTACCTGTAACATTGAAAAACACTAACTAGTCTAAGTAAGTCTTACTTTTCTTTTTTATTATTATTATAGCTTTTTATTTACAAGATATACACATAGGTAATTTTTCAGCATTGACAGTTGCAAATTCTTTTGTTCCAACTTTTTCTCTCCTTCCTCTCCCCCCTCCCCCCAGACAGCAAGTTGACCAATACATGTTAAATATGTTAAAGTATAAGTTAAATACACTATATGTATATATGTTCAAACAGTTATTTTGCTGTATAAAAAGAGTCAGACTTTGAAATAGTGTACAATTAGCCTGTGAAGGAAATCAAAAATGCAGGTAGACAAAAATAGAGGGATTGGGAATTCTATGTAGTGGTTTATAGTCATCTCCCAGAGTTCTTTCTCTGGGTGTAGCTGGTTAAGTTCATTACTGCTCTATTGGAACTGATTTGGATCATCTCATTGTTGAAGAGGGCCACATCCATCAGAACTGATCATCATATAGTATTATTGTTGAAGTATATAATGATCTCCTGGTCCTGCTCATTTCACTCAGCATCAGTTCATGTAAGTCTCTCCAGGCCTTTCTGAAATCATCCTGCTGGTCATTTCTTAAAAGACAATAATATTCTATAACATTCATATTACCCCAACTTATTCAGTCATTCTCCAATTGATGGGCATCCACTCAGTTTCCAGTTTCTGGCCACTACAAAGAGGGATGCCACAAACATTCTTGCACATACAGGTCCCTTTCCCTTCTTTAAGGTCTCTTTGGGATATAAGCCCAGTAGTAACATGCTGGGTCAAAGGGTCTGCACAGTTTGATAATTTTTTGAGCATAGTTCCAAATTGCTCTCCAGACTGGCCGGATATATTCACAATTCCACCAAAAATGTATCAGTGTTCCAGTTTTCCCACATCCCCTCCAGCATTCTGCCATTCTAGCCAGTCTGACAGGTGTGTAGTAGTATCTCAGACTTATCTTAATTTGCATTTCTCTGATTAATAATGACTTGGAGCATCTTTTCATATGGCTAGAAATAGTTTCAATTTCTTTGTCTGAGAATTGTCTATTCATATCCTTTGACCATTTATCAATTGGAGAATGGTTTGATTTCTTATAAATTAGAGTCAATTCTCTATATATTTTGGAAATGAGGCCTTTATCAGAACCTTTGGCTGTAAAAATGTTTTCCCAGTTTATTGGTAAGTCTTACTTTTCTCATTTGCAACACAGACAAAAAATTAAATGACTTTTAATTGACCTTTTATAATCTTGCTATGTCTCAGTAAGTTAAGTGACTTGATCACATTTATACCAATCCCAAGCAGTCCAGTCAGGATTTAAATTGAAAATTATAAAATTCTAGATGAAGAAGGGAAATTAGAGGCAACACTTTAACTAGGGAAGGGCACTTATAGTTTTGTTCAAAGTTTAGAGGGCGATGACAAATTTAGTATTCTATTGACTGTACATAGAGGCTTTTCAGTATGAAAAGTCAGGAGCCAATATACTTTAGTTATACTTAAATCCTTCAATATCAATTTTTAAAAATCCCAACTATTCTACTCAAGCTCCTTCCCTTTAAGGAAGGGCAGTGTTTCTCTTGCCCTCCTTTAGTTTTGGAAGATATATTAGAAGACATCTAATTCCACATCTAGTTAGGAAGACTCATCTTCATGAGTTCAAATCCAGTCTCAGACACTAAATGAATTACCCTGAGCAAGCCACATAACCTGTTAGCCTCAGTTCCACATCTTTAAAATGACAAAGATAGCAAATCACTCAAGTACCTTTGCCAAGAAAACACCAAATGAGGTTACAGAGAGTTAAACATGACTGAAAAAAGATTGAATGATTTGCTCAAAATCATACAGGTAGCAAGCAGTAGGGCTTAAACCTGATTCAAGCCTCATCAATGTTATGCTCCAATTGAGCTAAAAAAACCCCAAACAAACCACAACTACCTTCTTAATTATCAGATGCCATTAACTATACTTTCAGTAGGGTAGATAGAATCAGAAAGATCAGATTTCAAATTTCTCCTTAGAAATTTACTTGTGTTATGACCTTGGTCATGTATTTTGCCTCAGTTTCCTCCTCTGTAAAATGAGGATAATGATAGCACCTACTTCATAGGATTGTTATGAGGATCAAATGAGATGCAATATGCAAAGCACTCTGCCGACCTTAAAAATGTCTATAAATGCTAGCTATACAATGATGATATCATTTTCTCAATTAGCAAGTTCTTTTCTGTGCCTCTGTCTTTTTTGGGGAAGCTCCAGATTCCCATCTTCCCATATAGGATCCCACCTACCCTAGTTGTATACATACAATCATAAGCCTATTGAATAAATGCTGTTGCCTATGATGCTAATGATAAGTGATTGATGTGTTATTTCCTGCCAGATTTCCCATTGTCAGTTGGATTTATTATCTTCTGGGTCTGACCCTCTTTCTGATGAATCCATGATTTCCTGTTGCTGGGAACCATAGGAAGCAAACTCAAGCAATAGTGGTGAGAAGCTCTCCTTCAGCCAAATGAAACTTGCAACTTATTTGTATATAATTCTTTGCCTGGTGTCTCACCCATTCAATAGTGAGCTTTTGAAGAACTAGTCTTTTATCTTAGTTTGTATACTCAATACTTAGTTCCTGGAACATCATAAGTACTTAATGATGATTGACTGACTTTAGAATGATCAATTATGAGAAAATCTATATATGATATTTGGGCAACTAGAGTGCTTGGAATCAAGAAAATATATCCTCATTAGTTCAAATCCGGCCATAGACACTTTTCTGGCTGTGTGACCCTGGGCAAGTCACTTAATCCTGTTTGCCTTAATTCTTCATCTATAAAATGATCTGGAAGAGGAAATGGTAAAGCACTCCAGTATCATTGCCAAGAAAACCCCAAATAGAGACATGGAGAGGTAGACATAACTGAAAAAACTCAACAGCAACAATAACAACGGCAACAACAAAATTTATGGTGTTCAGGAGAATTGGAGATGTTTTCAAATTTTATAGAACCATGAAGATCACCTTTAGAATATTTTGTGACTATTGTCTTCTAGTTGGTAAGGGGACATCAACCTGGTAAAGAACATGAGGGAATCACATGGAATAGTTGGAGGAATGTTAGATATGGAATCATTGGAGTTGGGTTTCAATCCCAATTCTGCCACTTAAGGTGTATTATCTTAAGCAAGTCATCCGTAAAATGAGGAAATTAAGGCTTAGAAAGATTAAATGACTTAAAAACTCAGAGATCATCTAGTTCACCATGAACTAGATGATCTCTGAGTTTTTTCTGGCACTAAATCTTTGTGTATATGAGACTAGAAACATAACTAGAAAGGGAATGAAATTTCTCTCATTCCACTTTCAAGACATCAACTTCATCACATTAACTCCAGTCTTTAGGACTAAACCACATTCCTAATTCAGTTATACTTGCCCTTCCTCACTGAGAATTATTATGTATGAAGTTAAAAGTTCAGAAACATTGAAAATAAGAGATATGGCATAATAGGTCAAGTACTGAAATTACAGTCATTAGAATGGGTTTGCATCCTGACTCAGACATTTATAAGTCATGTTACCAGAGTCCCTTAACTTCTCAGAATCTTAATATCTTCATCTGTAAAATGGGGCAACACAAACAGAATTGCCTATCAGAGAGGATTATTGTGAGAAAAGTGCTTTCAAACCCAATATTTTGTATGAAATTTTAAAATCTAAATCTCTTCCTGTAATAGTTGGATTTTTTGTATAGTAATCATTTTATTTATTTTTATAACATAGGAACTGCATTTTTATTTTATTTTATTATCTTAATATATTTTACAAAATATTATATTTTATTATATAGTATAGCTAATTTTTATAGTGTATTTATAGTATGAAGTATAGTATATTTTTTGCAGTGTAACTATTTTATTTATTATAGTTACATTTACTTATGAAATAGACATGTGCACTGGAGGAAATCATATCTGAACTGCTAAACAAGCCAGGGCCTCATCACTGCTTTCCTTTATTAAGACAGGGATTTTGGTCTAGCATATTATCCTCACTGCTCCAGGTACAATTTGGCTATTTTGAGTCATGAATTATGCAATAGAAGGTCCAAGCCCTTATGTAGTACAATTTATATTTTCAAATTAAAATAGAGATAAATCCAATAACAAAAACATTTAATTAAGGTATGAAATATTATCCCAATTACAATTGAGTTCAATCTTCTTCACCTATCCATCTAGAGGAATGGAATAGATCCCTACTGGGAGAAAGCTTCCTTTAAGCATATGGAAAGATGGAGAGATGAGAGAATCAACAGGTTTCCTCCTATTTGTTCTTTTGTCTGTAACTGGTGGATTAATGAAGATTAGCTAAACTCTTGGAGGCAGACAAGAATTCTTTGAAGTGTTTCACTTTGCCTACAGCATCAGCAGGATGCCCCAGTGCTATTCACTTTCACAGCTCTGTCACTCCATTTTTTACTTACATTTCCAGGTTCAATTCTCTGATTAGACCTTCTGAAAAATGTATCATGCTTCCCAAAATGCTGAGCCCTCTTATTTTTCTCTGTCTGTATTTACATGAGACTTCTCTTCTGTATTCAAGTTCTTACTGCCAGTTACTATAAATCCATTCACTAGCAAGACACTTCCTCCCATTTCAGCACATCCTTGACTGAAGTTTTCTTTGGTGAACAATAGCTCCCCATCCCATAATCATGAAAAGCTAAAACTTGCTGGAGATTATGGAGCAATTCTTGCTCATATTTCACAACCTGAAGCTCAGGAGAAAAGAGAGAACTGAGAACATCTGAGAGATGAAATTAGTGTCAACAAATGGGAAGGAATAGAAACTATATGGAATGATGCTAATCCTGGAAAATCATTAAAGGCATTGTTGAACAAGAAAGGCACTTTGATGGAGAGAGGAGAGGTGGAAGGTGAAACCATTGCCACAATCTTAATCACCATCTTTCTTTACATTTGACGGAAACAGCCCAGGATATGACTAAAGAAAAGGAAAGGAAGGTAAGGGGATAAGCATTTGTATAGTAAATACTATGTGCCAGAAACTATGCTTCTCTCTCTCTCTCTTTTTTTAAAAAATAAATATTACCTTACTTGATCCTCACAAAAATCTTGGAAGGTAGCTGCTGGTGTTCCCCATTTTACATTTGAAGAAACTGAGAAAAACAGAAATTAAGTAATATGTGTCCGAGGCCAGATTTAAATTCAGGTCTTCCTGATTTCTGGGGCTGGATTATTGCCTCAAAGACCATTTGGAATAGCCATACCTCTCAGACTACTATGATTCCCTCCTGGCCCTTGAAACCATCATTCTGGGGAGCAATCTCTATGGAGATGTCAGCTGGTAATTATTTTTGCAGATGCTGAAGCCTCTACTACCTTCTCAGCAACCACACTTGTGCGCAAATTACAAAGTCCATCAAATGGCTCAATATCAGAATGGCTCAAACTCAGAAACAGATATGCCGTTATCAATGACAGCAAAGATAACACATTACTATCTACTTTGCTGCTATGGTCTTACAACCATGGGACCTTTCCAAGTGAGTTACAGTTGAAATCTCTTAGATTGGTCTTCTTTAGAATGTGAAATCCTTAGGAGAAGGGATTTTTTTTCTGTTTTTGTATTTGTATCCCCAGTTTTAGCACAGTGCTTTTCATTAAGTGCTTTCTTATTTATTCATCCATTCATTTAGGAATATGGAAAAGATGAAAAAAGCTTAGCTTCCAGTTTACCTCAGTTTACCTCTGATCCTCTGTGAGGATCAGAAAATGAACTTAAAGGCTAATTTTAAAGAGAGAAAATATAGGGAAGAAAAAGATTTTAGAGGTAATCAAATGAAAATCGTTCTGGGTTTGCTAATGATGGTTTTTGGGCTTGTTTTGTTTATAGAAAAGGAACAAATATTATACAATGAACAGAATCTTCTCAAGAGTATTTGTTGCTATCCAATCATTTCAATAATATCTGACTTTTTGTAATCTCATATGAAGTTTTATTGACAAAGAACTGGAGTGGTTTGTTATATCCTTTTCCACTGCATGAAAGCAAACAGGTTAAGTGACTTGCTCAGGATCACAGATCTAATGGGCATCTGGGGCAATATTTGAACTCAGATTTTTCTGATTCTAGGCCTGGCACCCTATCCACTGAGCAACTTAGCTGCCTGGCTACATGCTTCTCCAAAACATAGAGGTCTTTAATTGTTTCTGCTTTGTGGTTTAATGAGCAATATGTGGTTTAAGTTGAAGATATAAATACTCCAAATTTACTAGTTTACAAAACATGTTTATTACCTTATACTATATTTTGATAATAAAATGATTTTATCTTGTCCTCAAATGGTCCTTCCTCCATTCCTCTTACCATTCTCTGAATATATTTTGCACAATCCCTTCCTTCACTTATCCTGTTCCCTCATTCAGAATGTCTTTCCACCTTCTCTCTCAATCCATGACCACTGCTTATCTCAAGATCTAAACCAAAGTTTATCTCCTTGTAAAAGTCTTCATTTACTGATCCCTCTCTTTTTTTGATTATGCTTCACTCTGTTTGCCCAACCAATATAATTATTACTTACTTGTACTATATACTATGCTTTGCTCATTTGTCACTTTGAACTTATTTTCCTTCCTTTTTTTTCATGTATTTTGGTACTGTATTTCCAGAACATCTTGAGCTCCTGAGATCAGGGACAGTGCCCTTTAATTATATAGCCTTCACTGTGTTTATACCATATAATGATACAACTAGATGGTGCTATAATGCACAGAGCACAGGGCTTGGACTTAGCAAGACTCATATTCATGAGTTCAAATCTGGCTCCAGGTACTTAACTAGCTATGTGACCCTAGGGAAATCACTTAATCTTGTTTGCTCTAGTTTTCTCATCTGTAAAATGAGCTGGAGCAGGAAAAAGCAAACCACTACAGTATCTTTGCCAAAAAAACCCCAACCAACCAACCAACCAACCAAACAAAAAACCATAGATAGCCACAAAGAGTAGGACACAAGTGAACATGTAAATTAATATTGAAGGAATTAATTTTGCAAGAGTGGTATCTTATAAAGAAGACTAGACTTGGGCTTAGGGGATCTAGATTCTGTTCCCAATTCATAATTAATTATAGATGCAATCTTTTGCAAGACATTAACTTCTCTAGGCCTCAGATTTTTTCATTTGTAAAATGAAGGAAGTAGGCAATGTGGTCTTTGTCTTCCTTTCTATGAAATGGGACTATATATATGATAAGATTTTTGCTGTAGAAGGTAACTATTATCTTGAATTAAACATTTTCTTTGTTCTATCCCGACTTTTAGAGGATCATAAGATCTTAAATCTAGACTTGGAAAAGACCTCAGAAGCTATCTACTCCAACACTTTGAGCTTTTATTAATAATTGTGTATATACACTTATATAAGCATGTATGTTTGTATATGTCTATGTATATATAATGTACACAGACATCTCTCTCTAATATATAGTTGTGCTGTTATAAGTATTGCTATTTTTTTTATCATCACCCCCCTCCTTCCAAGATCAGATGGCAAGAATATTTTAGAATGGCAGAGGCGTAGCTGTCAATGAGTTCATGTGTCCACCAGAGCATGATAAGATTACTGTAACATAGACACTACTCTGAAGTTCTGTCACTATCTGTTAGAGAGTGCAATTAGGCAATATGTATATCATTCTCAGAGGACATCCCAGAAACAAGGTCTCCCATCATTCCATCCAACAGTCAAGAGCAGTCTTCATTTCCTGTCTCCTTCTTGGCTCTACTTAATTCAACTTGTGGCTTTTGTTGACCATTCTCTCTGCAGTAAGATTCCTCAGAACCACTTCCAAAATTCTTCCCACAATTGCTGTAATACAACAATAAACTAGTCTGCAATTTCCTAGGGCTCAGTATCTCTTGGTCCTAAAAATGGCCTTGTTCTGGCTATGTGCCATTCCACTGTGGGATGGAAGATTCTTGGGAACCTAACATGGTGACAAAAGCTTTTCTTGATCTTCAACTTAACTAGCAAGTTTTGATCTCCTTCTTAACTTCCATAAAAATGATTGATGACTCTCTGTTGATGCTGGTAAACAAAAATGTTCTAGCCTATGAGAGAATATAATGCAATCTGGCTCAATCATATAATCTACTAGCATTATTAAGTAACTACCACATGCCAGATATTGTACTAAATGCTAAGGATATAAAGAAAGAAAAAACAAACACTTAAGTGGTAAGGTGATGGTAAATAGGATGACTTCAAGTTGTTCAGCTCTGCAAACCTTATGAGGGCATGGACCATGCTTTTAATAATAATAGAAACAGTAATAATATTGCCATTTTACTTCACAGTTTGCAAAGTGTTGGACCAGGAGTCACAACAAACCTGAGTTCACATCTAACCTCAGGTTTTATTATCTCTGTGACCCAGCACATGTAATTTAACCTTTATTTGCCTCGATACCCTAATCTGAAAAATAAGGATAATAATAGGACCTACCTCCCACAGTTGTGAGTATAAAGAGATAATAATGGTAAAGTGTCTAACACAATGCCTGCCTCAATGAAAGTGCAACATAAATGTTGGCTATTATCCTGAGCAAGTTACTCAATGTCTGCTTGCCTCACCTTCCTCATTTGTAAAATAGGGCTAAAAGCGGCACCCATTATCCATTATTATTGTAAAGATAATATGAGATATTTCTAAAGTACTTCACAAGCCTAAAAGTACTATATACATATCTTTATTATTATTATTTAAAACACGGTACCTGCACTCAAGGAATTCACATTATTAGTAGAAAAAGAGCTGAACAAATTTGGGAGACACAATTTCTGGAGGGCTGGACTTAGAGATCTCTAATGCCCTTCTATCACAAACTCTCTAATCTATGATCTAATGACTGTCTGGCTGTTGATAGCTGGGGAAGGTGTCTATATGGTCAGATCAGGTTTAGGTGTTGCTTGATTGTTCTGAACTGTTTTCCCCCCTCTTTTTCTTTCTAATTCTTTGTTATAGGTGATCACTTAATGGATACAGAAGGGAGAAGGGATATATTTGAAAAATGAAACTTCTATAGAGAAGACTAGGTGTTACAGTGAATAGAGCACCAGGTCTGGAGTAAGGAAGACTCATCTTCTTGAGTCCAAATCTAACCACAGACATTTCCTAGCTGTGTGACCCTGGGCAAGTCACTTAACCCTGGTTGCCTCAGTTTCCTCAAATATAAAATGAGCTGGAGAAAGAAATGGCAAATCATTCCAGGATCTTTGCCAAAAAGCCCCAAATGGGTCATAAAGACTCAGACATGATCAAAAAATGATTAAAAAGCTACAAAATAAAAACAAAAGATACAAAGCTTGAGTTTGAAGGTCAATTCTGCAAAATTATTACTTTGAATAAGGCAATTAACTTCTCTGGGCCTCAGCTTTTTCATATGTAAAATGACAAGGTTGGATTAGATGATACTTAAGTCCCATCCAGCACTAGGCTTATGAACCTTTTGAACTAATTTTAAAGATGAGGAAACTGAGGCAATGAGAGATGAAGTGATTTATCCCACCAAAAACACAGAGGTGGTAAGGAGCAAGATTTGAATTGCTTCCTAGCTTTTTTGATTCAAAATCTAATTATTTTACCACCATACAGTGTTGCTTTCTGTTCATAGAATATAATACATTGGTTTGTTAGTAAAAAATGTTTAACAACCAGTTCTCTGGAAAAAAAAAAAAATATATATATATATATATATATATATATATATATATATATTGGTTAAATGAATACAATATGCTCTTAAATTTAATCTTTTTATTAATATTTCATCCATCACTTTGTTTTGTTAATTTTCCATATTTAACAATGGTGGTGATTCTTGATTTGTAGCATTTACCAACTTCAAAAATAAATAAATATACTAAAATTTAACAATTGTTTTTAGAGAGCCAGTACAAGCTGATTTCACAATATTCCTGGTCTAAATCTAAAGCAACATAAATAGTATCTATTCTTTTGTTGAAATTTTATATATTTTAATACTATTAGTAATCATTCAGAAAATATTTTATGATTTCTAATTAATAAGTTAATTTGATGATTAATCACTTTTAATGTAAAGGAGTTTCCCTTTGTATATAATCTACTTGCCTATAGTTATGATTTAATTCTTTTGGCTGAGAGCAGAGAGGAAATGGACAGCAGCTGGTGAATACCCTGATCTAATAAAACCTTTAATTTGAATACTTCTCTCTGCACCAGATTACATCATTCCAAAGTCTAAAAAATTACTTTTAGTCTGTCTTTAGAATTTCCTTTAATCTGAATCTATATACGCAATGGAATCTTAGATTCTTGTGAAACTCTCCCATCTGCATCAGTTGAGAATTAGATAATGAGTCATACATAGGCACTGTGGTCCTGAACAATGTTTGGCTAAAGAGGTTTGGACATTTTTCTTGTCTGATCAAAAATCCCTGCGCTAAAGCCACTGATGGGTACAATTTCTTCCTTAGAAATGTGCACAGTGACCAAAACACTTTGGAAGAACACCAATTCAGTAGTCAAAAATCTCAAATTCTTTTGCAGAAGTTTTCCCATTTGGCAGAATTGCTTTAGCTATTCATCAGGATGCTTTTTTAGAGAGAGGGTGGGTCATCATGAAGATATGGAACCATGATAAAGGGGAAAAAAACCCTTTAAACAGTAATTTGTTCAAATTGGGTAGAAACAACAACAACAAAAAAAACCTAGATAAAAATAAACTACTGCTAATTCTTTGTGATGCTATCTAGTGTCATTGGGATCTCATTTAATCACTGCTTTAGCAATATAGATACAAAGGGTTTACAGGTGGCATGGCTACAAAATGTTTTGTAATACAAGAAGAAAAATCTGGAATAGTTCTGTGCAAGTCAAAATACCTTTTAATTTGATTCATCATCAAAACAATAGAACCGAAAAAAAAAAAAAAAAGCTTGAGGGAAATGGATGTGGAGCTGGAGGTGGTGTTTGGCTAGGGAAGGTGGCAGCAATCACTCACCTTCTCATGGAATAGATTGACTCAGAGCTAGTATTTGCTATGCACTGGGACATTTCAATCCTTTTACAATGTTACTGCACCCACCTGGGTCTTAAAATCATTTGGCTACAAATTTATTTATTACAAATGTAGCAATTGATACTTTGTGTAGTTTCAGTCTCCTTTTCCTTGGAATACAATGATGCTTAATTCTTGATTTTTCCAGGTGACTAATGACTATAGCATGAGGGGAAAGTATCATGGGATTGGGTTCTCAATTTTGCCACTGACTTTCAGACTCCTGAGTGTTTTTGTTATGAAAATTAGATATCAGGGTTTCATGCATTCTTTCCTATTTCAATTTGCAGAAGCATTTCTAGATGAGATTTTCCTTTGATAAGCCATTCTTTTCTACTTACCTTTTAGAATGAAAGACATGACATTACAAAACATGAGAGGTGAGACTATAAGTATCCATCTAGCCATGATAAAGTAATATACTTTTAGTCCATAAGTGTTAGCAATCAATCAATAATCATTTATTTATTTATTTTTAAGTTGGATAGTAGTTTTAATACAATGAATAAAACAAATATTTACATGGATTTTACAAAATATTAAAGGGATATATACCAAAGAACAAATAAGGAAATGAGAAATAACCAATAAGAACCGTAATACCATGAGAAACCTAAAGCCCAGAATGAACTGAGATTTTCTAAAATACTAAAGACAGCAAAATCAAGTAAAAGCAAAGAAGGGATAGAAACTGTAATGTTACAAATCACACAGAAAGAAGGCCTAACTACTCAACTCCTATTTTTGTCTTATTTTCTCCATTGAAGAGAAGGGTCTTCAAATTAGTAAGGATGAAATGGACATAAAGTACTGAAATTCAAAATAAATGAGAACAAGATAACTTCCTAGGACTATACAGAACAAATCTCAGCATACAGGGAGTTCTTTTTCCCTTGGAACTTCCTTTGCTATATCAATGAAATCATAATTCTGAATTAATATATGTGTGTTGCTTTATCTACATTACTAACTCCTGTGTCTGGTTTCTTCTTGATATTCATGGAACTGCATCCCAATGCCTTGAATATAGTAGCTGCTTAATATTTTTTGTTGAGTTGAATTGCATTCCTGGGTGTATTAGACTGCTAATTCTCTGGGCAGACAGTTTCAAAACAGAACTGTATACTGGGCACTTTTATCATCCTTCCAAGTCCCCAGGTACAGTGGCGCATAATAGAAGAAGTATTGCCAAGACAAAACACTAAACCACTATTGAAATCTGGGGCAATAGTATTGCTTATATTGTAATCCCGGACCCTCATAGGTCATACCTATTTATTGGCATCTGCTTCTTTTCTTCCACCCCTTCCAGCAGTAATCCTCTGGGCTCTCTCTAAAACTTGGGACTTGTAATTGGGTAAAAGGAACAAAACTTTATCAGAATTTTTAGCTAATTGTATCTTGAAAGGAAACTATTACATAAACCAAAGCTTGCTTGTTCCAAACCCATAACTAATCTTTGGCCATTGTGGACACAAATTCACAGGAATAGTTGCCGAGTACCAAAAAAGTTCCACAAATACAACACCAAGATGCACAGCATATGTAGCAAAAAGGTTGCAAATTCTCAGTTTTACAATGTTTTGGAATGGAATGTAACATAAACTAATTAATGAGGTGGAGGATTTTAATAAATTCAAGGAATCCTAGAATGACAAAGTTGGAAAGAATCTAAAGAAATATAATAGACTTGCACTATGTTGTTTTAGAATGCAGAAGAGAATCAGTAGAGTTACAATGAGAAAAATTTTAACTAAGTATAAGAAAAATTCCCAATAATTCTATTCGCCCTAAAATGAAACTGGTTATTTCAAGAAACAAATCTTTGAAAATAGTCAAATAAAGGTTGGCAATCACCTCTTAGGGATATGGAAAGGATTTTTGCATTGTGTGAAGAGTGGATCAGAGAACCTTCAAAACTCTTTCCATCTTGAATTAAATGATTCCCTGAACTGGGTCAATGTAGTTAGTTGAAACCAGTTATTTTAGGATCATCTGTACTTATCTATTTAACCCTTGATTTTTCCTTAATTATTCATATGATAGGCTAGACATTACATTGTTCATGAAATCACATGTAAGTCAGCAATCTATTAAGTTAGGATATTTTGTTTCTCATCAGCAAAAATTGTGACTCTGAGTCTCCCATTTTTATTCCCCCCCAATTGCATATAAAATAATTTTAACGAGTTCCAAATTCTGCATCTATATCTCTTCCTCTTTCCTTGACATGGTAAGCAATCTGATATAGGTTATTTGTGCAATCATGTAAAACATTTCCATGTTAGTCATTTTGTACAAGAAGAATTGAACAAGAGAAAGAAAGTTAAAATGATATGCTTCAGTTTGGATTCAGATAATATCATGAATTATTTGGGATTATCTTGGATCATTTCATTGCTGAGAATAACTAAGTCATTCCCAGTTCTTCTTTGTACAATACTGCTATTTCTGTGTATACCGTTTTCCTGGTTCTGCTTCCTTCACTTTGTTTCAGTTCATGTTAAGTCTCTCCAGGTTTTTCTGAATTCATCCTGTTCATCAAATTTTTATAATTGATTAGTACTCTATCACAATCCTATACCACAGGCTATTTAGGTATTCCTCAGTTGATGGGAATCCCCTCAATTTCCAATTCTTAGCCACTAGGAAAAGAGTCATTATAAATATTTTTTTGTACACTTCTGTCTCTCTCTCTCACTCATTGTCTCTCTCTGTTTCTATCTCTGTCTCCTTGTCAGCCTGGCTCTTTCTTTTTGTCTCCTCTGCCCCTGTCTGTCTCTCTGTCTCTGTCTCTGTCTCTGTCTCTGTCTCTCTCTCCCCAACATTCAGACTTAACAGTGTTTTTGCTAGATCAAAGTGTATGCACATTTTCATAGCTCTTTGGGTTTAGTTACAAATTGCTCCCCAGAATGACTAGATCAGTTCAGAACTCCATCAACAGTGTATTAGTGTTCTACTTGTCTCATATTCCCTCCAATATTTATTGTTTTACCTTTTTGACTTTTCCCATTCTTACAGATTTACTTAGAATTTGAAATTTTTCTTCTCTTTTCTAAAGGGACTTATTCATTGTGACTTTCCCTCATATTACAAGAATGCAAAAGAAAACCAGATCATTTCAGTGGAAATCATTAATGTTGATTAGGAGCTGGGAAAATGTTGGCAATATTTTCCTCCTATTTCTACCTCTCTTGCTTACCCCATGGATTCTTATTTATCTAAACAGAGTTTGTCTTCCAAGGGATGTAGGAATCTTTTAGTGTCCTATTTTAGATGGAATTAACATTCTCTTGGCTGAAGGTCAACACTGATTCCATCGCTTTTTTTGAAATCAACTGTATGTCTCTAAATGTTTCTTACTAAATTGATTCCAATTGGTTTAGAGGAAAATTGAGTCATATGGACTCAAAACTTGGTTGGGAACCTCTAAACAAAGGAAAACACTAAATAGGCTGGTATTTGGCTTTAGAGAAAGGGATGTTACCTTAGATGGCACCAGAAGAGTCGAGGGATAGGTCATATCCTTTTAAACATAATCATTGAGAGTCTAAAAGTAAGAACAGACAGCCTGTTGTTGCCATTTATTAATTTCATGAAAAGAAAAAAAGTTTTTGTTGCCAATCAGATTATAACACCAGAGAAATCTGATGGGAAAGTATCGGAATAATAATGATGTAGGATCGATTCTATTATACAGTTTTAGTGGAGAGATTTTAATATTTTGCATTTAGAGGACTTGAGCATAAATTCTAGCTCTGATACTTGCTACTTAACTGTGTGGTCTTGAGCAAGTCATTTAACCTCTGTTATGTATTGTTTCCCTAAAATTAGGGAGTTGCAATAGACAATCTTTGGTGATCACTTTTATCTTCATATTGGTGTTCTTGTGATTTCATAATGGAAAAGAAATATGGTAAATATAGATTTTTAGAAGGATAGAGGAAGAGCATGAGGAGACCCACTGTGCTTAGGATATCTCTTCTAATGCCATACTGTGAAACTATAGCTCCAAAGAAGAAATCACAGAAGGTTAAGAATCTGTCCCATGACACAGGATGATGAGAAAAGAAGAATTCTGTTGGTTAACATGATGTGAATACTGGTGTTAAAAAAAGAATAATAAAAAAACAATAACTTGATTTATAAGCCAAAGCGTTTGTACGTAATACTCAAACCTAGGCTAATCTGTGGATGTAGAAAGGAAAATGGGGGTAGATTCGACATGACAGACAGGAATGTCACTGGAAACAATGAAACATGATAGTTATTCTCGTGTTACTGTCAGAAAATACTCTTTTAAAGGAAACAATGGAAGAGTTACTAGGTATTTAAGAGGATTCTAATTTTTTCCTTTGGAGAAGTTTAGGGGAAGATTTGAGATCAGGTTTTACATAAATAGTGCACCACAAGGTGATGTGATGGATAAGAATATGATGTATTTAGAGTCAAGCAAGAATCAAGAAGACCTGAATTTAAATGTCTCTTTAGACCCTCATTAGCTATGTGAGCTAAATTAACTTACTAAATAGGTGACCTTGAGCAAGTGTCAGTTTACTCATCTGTAAAATGGAGATAATAATAATAATATCTGCTTGCAGGGTTGTTTTGAAGATAATTTATCTCTATCTATCTATCTATCTATCTTTTGATAGCACTTTGCAAACATTGAATCACAAAATGTGAATTATTATTATTAGTCACTAAACTGAAAATAGTGATTAGTTGTTCTTCGCTACCACTAAGGACCTGGTAAAAGAACATGTACTTCTTTATATGGATATGTAAATGCCACATGTTCCATAAGAGAGCTTCCATTTATATAGAGCATTAACGTTTACAAAGCGCTTTATATACGTTATTTCATTTGATTCTCATAACAATGTTAGTATGTAAATGCTATTATTATTTCTATTTTACAGATAAGGAAATTGAGGCTGATGGGGCTTTAATGATTTGCCCAGAATCACCTAGTTAGTGAATCTGAAGCCAGATTTGAATTTAGATCTTTTAGAAGATTATTTTCACAGACTAGTCATAAAGTGATGAGGTCCAAAATTGGGATGGTTGTTGGTGTGGGGTAAGTGGTGATGGGAATCCCAGGATGCTAAAGTTATTTTGAAATGTTTCACTCATAATTTTTGTTCTTATGCAGTATCCATTTTCCTATATGCTAAACTGGTTCCCTTTTAACAAAAAAAACATAGGCAAGAAAAACTTATCAAGAAAGTGAGCTAATGTGAAGTGTTCCATATTACTGGTCCTTCACCTCTTTCCTGAGAGGAAGTTCTGATTGACAATTCATTGACTATAGGGGTACTAAGGGAGAAGGGAAAATCAAAGATCATTTGGTTATGAAAATGGATGTCTTTTAAAGAATGTAATTGCCATTACTGAAAGTAGGTATTTTTGGAAGAGTTAATTTGGGGGAGGAGATGGTAAGTTCAGTTTTGGGGATATTTGGAGATGTTGAAGGAATATACAACTATAAACATCTAATAGGCAACTAGATGTATTGAAGTTAAATAAAGAGATATATACATGGGAATCCCTTGCCTAATATTGATCATTGAAATCAAGGAAATGTATGGTAGCTTATAAGAAAAAAACACATGCACCATCAGAAAATCTGAGGAAAACATCACTGAGAGACAAACTGCATTTTGGTGGTACTTTATGAATATTTTTCTGCCTCTGCCTGGATTCTTTTGCAAAAAAAATCTGTCATCTTAGAGGACAACCATTGTGAATCAAGATCTGTCGAGCCCTGGTCTTGTCATTTCTGGGTACCATTTGGATGTCAATAGTGATATTCCTTTTCTCAAGCAAGGACATGTTAAATCTGAAGTTCTGTGCTTTATATACTTTCTAAAACTTTGATTTAGTGGTTTAATGGGCTTTGGTGTTGGCATAATGAATGCCAAGCAGTGTTGTTTCTATCAACCAACTTGTTTTCATTACGATGCCCTGAAGCAGAGCAGTTATGGAAGCCGCCTGTGGTGGGTGGCAGCTGTACAAGTCAGAGCTGCACAAAGTAGCACATTGTCTGAGTGGGTTGGATGGATGCAAACTCGGGGCTTGTCCACTTCAGGGAGGGAAGAGGAAGAGATATGTTCAGCATTACAGCATGATGCAGTTTCCACTGAGCTCAGCCATGTTTCCATGGCAAAATGGTCATGCCATTAACGGCTAGCCTGTTACTAGGGTGACTACATCTATGGTATTTATATTTTTATATTATTAACATCCTGCAACATAAAGAAGCATTGAAAGATTTTGTATTTTTTTTTCAAGTAATTTCCATTGGCTATGACCAGATAGAACAATCTCCTCCCCCCTTCTTCCACATAACAGTGTCTAAAATTTCCAAAAGAAATATTATTTTAAATAATTGAAATTTGCATTATTAACTTGTCATAATATTTCCTAGATTTCCAATATATATCATTCTATTGTGAAGGACTCATAAGGAGTTAGACATTTTCAACATAGATATTTAACTTAAAAATTCCTTTAAATAAAATGGCCATTAACTGTTAAAATCACTTCAGAGACCGAAGAATATTCTTTTTTTTTTTTAATAGTAAGAGTATTTAGTAAGAGATTGCATCTAGGAAGAATATCTCAGATGAAATTTTAGAGATAAAGGTGATTGGAAAATACTCCCCAATGGTCCATCGTTGATAAATTTAGGGTGAATCTTAGAGGAGTAAAGATCGCTGAGACCAGTATGATGGAAAATTTTGTTATCTTTATTTTTAATTTTTGTGTGTTGGGTTGGAAGACATGTGTGAAGAATTATCCAGTACTAGAGATGGTTGGTAACCATGGAAGTTACCATGAGGACCAAGTTCAGTTTAGTGTTAGAAGTGGATAGATTTGTGTATTGAATAGATTGTGTATTGAAGAGACAAAGAATACAGTGTGTATATGTGTGTGTGTGCATGTGTGTGTGTGTGTTTGTGTGTATGTGGAAGAAATATTAAGAAGAGGAGTAGTTGTTTACTCTGGTGAAATTGAGGCAAAGGGGTGAAGGTGGGGATGGTAATGATAATAATGAAATAGTTCACACCATATTCCATATAATAATTGTGGTGAAACCAAGAAGAAAGGAAAAGGCAAGGGGCACTGGATTTAAAAATATGATGTGTTCTCATCCCAATTTTTCCACTAACCAGTCTGACATGTAGTACCAGAGAGTATTGGTCTTGACATTATGAGATCTGGCTTTTATTCTTCCACTCTTGCATTTACTACCTGTGTCATTCTGGATTCATCATATTACCTTTCTGCATCCCAGTTCTTCTGAAGAATGGGAGAATAGAAGAAAGGTATTTGGTTAATAATTGCATAGATCCTGCATAATTTAAAGTGGCTTCAATAATATCTCTGAACAAGTAAACATTTCTCTCCCTAGTAAACTCTAGCAATTGTATGAAGAATGGGTATTATTATTCTCAAATAAGATAATGGATGTAAAACTTTTTTACAGATCTTAAAATGCTACATAAATTTCAATTATTGTTATTATTCCCATTATTCTCATCTTTCTCATCATCATCAGCCTCCAGTCACCAGATTTTCAGTCTGGGGATGATTTCATGCCCTGGGCATTCTGTTACATTCCTATTGAGCTCAAGCAGTGGTTATGGAACAATACAGGGATGTGCTGATGAATGTTTAACAACTAGATTCTCTGGGGTGAGGGGAAGATGCACCACGTATTTTAAAGTTTAATCTATATTATTAACACTTTATTGCATGGACAATTAGCTAAACAATAAATCAAATTTTGATTTGGAGTGGTTGCAGATTTTTGTAACATAAAATTCTTATACTGAAAATTAAACAATTGAGTTGAGAGTTGGGTTTCAACACTTCTCTTTTCTAGAGCCTCCAAACATATCCTACAACATACACTTATGGCTGATGATATCTATTACTTCACTAACTCCTTATTCTCTCTCTCTCCAACAATTTATAATCTGTTTCTTCCATGACTATAATGTTTTTCTAAAAGATTTCTAATGAATTTCTGTTCCTTACACCCACTGTTCCCATATTAATTCTTATACTCTTTGATCTCTCCAAAGAATTTATTCTGTTGTCCATACTTTGCTAGATGGTCTCTCTTTTGTTGACTTCTGATTTGTGAAACTTCCCTGGTTCTTTAACTTTTGTAGGTACACTGAGATTCTCTTTTATGTGTTTCTTTCTCTCTTTTCAACCCATATATTCCTCAAGATATTATCCTTTACTATCTTTTATTTTTATTTTGACCATTTACATAGCTTCAGCTATGCCAAGATGACTCTTAGGCCTACATTAGCTTTAAAAGACAGCTTCACCCAAATTTAATGATTGTACCTCAAATTAAACAGTTTAAAACTGAAAAAAAGATTTTTTTTGATGAATGAACTTAACACTTTCTCAAAACTGGTTCCTTGTCATAATCTCAATATATCTGTAGGCAAGTCCACCATTTACTCTATCTTCTATGTTTGGAAAGAGGGTATGGGTTGATATGAGAGGAGAGGAGAAAAGGAGAAGAATACTGTAAGGATATCTAGGTCACCTGAGTATTTAATGCAGTTAATACCTTGTGGGATGTTTCTGGCAAGCATCAAACTCTAGCTGAGAAGTACTCTCTGTGGCAAAACAACAAAGACCATTTCCCATTCAATATAATGATCATGCTGGGGTAATATACTCAGAGGTAGCCTGACCTGATGGACAGATGGCGTAGGAATAAAGGAAGCCTGGATTCAAGGACTACCTTTGACACAAACTGGCTATATCTCCTTAGGCAAGTCATATGATGCTTTAGTGTCCCAAGTAAATCTTTAAGGCTATAATTTCCAGTGCTGCTGGTGACCTGCATATGTAATTATTGCCCTTGAAGATTTCATATTTTAATGGAGAAAGAGAACATAAAAAGAGAACCACAAAGTAGGGGGGAGGGATAAAAATTATCAGGCATAATTTTGAAATACAAAAGACAAAAATAAAGTTATGGAGGATATGAGCTGGCTTGAGTCCCTCAAGATGGAGGTCTCAGGAGGGAGTTACCAGTGGGAATTGGGGGTAAGTCTTACAAAAGGATATTTCAGATTGAGGAAGCCACAGGCATAGTTGGATATGAGTGAAGGTGGAAGTGAGGATGTCTCAGGTACTGAAAGAACTCCAAAATGAGATAGTAGAAACGGTATGGATTTGAAATCTAGAAGCCAAAAATAGGAATAGGAATGGAATGAAGGCTTGTGTGAACCACTCTTCAAAATGAAGGCCCCAAGAAGAACCTGAGCAAGAGTTCTTTTTTTTTAAATTAAGACTTCTTATTTTCAACACATGCATAGAAATTTTTCAATAGTGACCCTTGCATAGTTTCGTGTTTCAAATTTTCCCCTCCTTTCTCCCATCACCTCCCCTAGATGGCAAGCAATCGAATATATGTTATACATGTTAAAATCTATATTAAATCCAATGTATGTAAACATTTATACAATTATCTTGCTATATAAGAAATATCAGATCAAAAAGGAAAGAAAATAAGTAAGAGAACAAAATGCAAGGAACAACAACAATAAGAGTGAGAATGTTATGTTGTGATCCACACTCAGTTTCCATAGTCCTCTCTCTGGGTGTAGTTTGCTTTTTTCGTCACAAGATCATTGGAACTGGCCTCAATTATCTCATTGTTGGAAAGAGCCGTGTCCATCAGAATTGATCATTCTATAATATTGCTATTGTCATGTACAATGATCTCCTGATTTTTGCTCATTTCACTTAGCATGAATTCATGTAAGTTAGAGCAAGCGATCTTAGCTTAGTATAAATGTTTAAAAAGTTTTAATTTAACATTATTTCAACATAATTAATTTCTTTTGTAATCCCATGTATTTTATTTAATGCATTTAAAATGCTATTCTGGAAAAGGACTCATACGTTTCACCCTACTGCCAAAGGGGTTCAATAAGACAAAAATATTGAGCACCCCTGGAGTAGAGAATATCTATCTCTATGTATTTTGCCAACATCTTGATACTCATCTTCAGTAAATAACCTCAGGTTATTTGAAGTCATTGAAACTGACCTGCAGTCTTCTTTTCCGTCTAATTATGAACCTTCCAGAGATTTGTCAATTTTTAAATTTTTTTTAGACTTGTGACATCTGACACTATAACTTAGACCCTCAAAGTCAGACCTGGAAATGGTCAAATAGGGCATTTGAGAGTGTATGAAGTAAGACATTGATGGAACATTGAGAAGTACAACTTTATGAAAACAATGTTATTAGTCCCTAGTCTATTAGAATTAGTAACTCATGAAGGAGATCCAAACTTTTAGGGAAGAAGAACTAAAATCTCTTTTAATTTGGCATGAAAACTTGAAAAATGAATGATTTTGAAAAGTCACTGATTCCTGAAGGCTTCAGCCAATAGCAACAAATATACTTAAATTAGGGAATAATAATAACTTGAAATTTCGATCCCTACTATGAGTTTCTTCATTAGTCTTGGGTTGAGTGAAAGAAGGGAATAGTTCTGAAGATTGATTGGGAATTAGCATTGTCAGATTCTAGAGAAGTTTCATTGGTTGCTACCTATAATCCATTCTATCTGCTGATCATTAGGATGTCTAGAATTGCAGAGTTGGGAAGAACTGGTGAAAGTGCTCTCATATTTGGTGTCTATGCCAATGAGCAGCAGCTAAGCAACTGTTAGGAAAAAAGTTATTTCTTTGAGGCAATTGTGCTTAAATAATGTTCCTTGAGTCACATAGCTAGCTAGTGTCCAGGACTGATTTGAATTCAGGTTCTTAGGTCCCATGTATATTTTAAATCTATAATCATACAGACATTCTTTCCTCCTATTCCTTGTAACTTCATTAAAATGATGTTATAATATACTACCAATGCTTGGAAATGGTTGTCAACTTCCAATTATCCATCTCCTCAAAAGTTTTAGAGAAGAAAACAAATAGATGTTGAGCCAATTTTCAAAATTCACACTAAATTTTTGTGACTTCTAACACTTGGGTGATTTTTTTAAAGTAATCTCATTTTCACTTTTGTGTTGGTGATAATGTACATTTACTGTTATGTATAATAGAGAAAAAAGAAAGAGATGTGTGTGATATATAGAAGTTTGCGGAGTACTGATATCCTACTAGACATTTCACTGGTTTTGTACAAAACTATTATAAAAAGTTCTCCATGTATTCATTGCATATTTTCATTGTTTGTTTTTAGAATTCAAGTTTTGTGTTGCAGTTATGTCCCTAAAGTGTAGTGTAAGTCTTTTGGGATCTAAACCCAATCATGTAAAGACAGTGATGTGACTTAGTGAGAAAATAATGGTTTTTGATGGACTTTGTGCTGGAATGTCTTCAGTCATAGCTGGTCTTTAAAGATTACAATTTTGGTGGGTATGGAAACCTAAACCTCTATTTCTCATAGGTTCAATGTATTAAACATTTACAAAAGTTGAGGACTTTTATATATGTCTGTGTGTGTATATATACATGTATGTGGATAGTTTAAGTTTTAAATTTGTAAATAATTTAATTTAAAAACACAAGTTTTAAAATTTATTATATTTCCCTTTTTGTATATTTAAAATGCACATGCATACATTTATTTTATGCTTAATTAACTTATGTAATATTTAAAATGTATAAGAAGGAAATATAGTAGGAAACTTTATATGTATGTACTATATATTTAAAAGTAATATATACACATATGTTTATATGTATATATAAATATGTACATACACATGTACATAGCATACAGCACACACACATACAGTGAATACTCAACTTTTTTGAGAGTAATGTTCAGAGAAAACAGTGAGAAAATAAAAAATGCAAATGTTGATACATTGAATTTATAGAAAATAGGAAGTTAAGTTTCTGCAATTACCCCAAAGTATAATCTTTCACTAGAGATTACTGAAAATATATTTTTCTGCATGTATTTCTTTGTAACAAAATATTAATTCTCACTTTCTTAGCATAGTGACCAAGAAATAACTCGCAAAATCTGTTACTCAAAATAAAATTGGTAACATGCAAAATGTTTCTACTAGTAATTTCCCAGAATTCTGTGATCTTTTGTGTTAACATCTTAATTTAAAAACAAATATTAATTTCAAACAATATTCACTTTTCATAACACATGAAATCTGTAGTAGCATAAATAGTATACAGCAAATAAAAGTTTAAAGCAAAAATATTTAATATGAATATTACCTTCCATTGTATCAGATGGTAGTGTGAGGGTATTATACCATATACTATACTGATGTAAACTGCTCTATCTTGGCTACCCCTTAAAAACCAAGGGAGAAGTTTCTGGGATTGTAGTCCCTGTTGTTGGAAGTTTCAGACACTGGTGGGGTCTCAACATCACTTCAGAGTCTAAAGAGCTTGCATTGGTCATTGGAGGTATAATTACAACACAACAATGACCAAATAGGGCTTGACCTAGGACCTATTGGCAGCCAATGAGAATCAGATTGGTTTTGGTTTAAGACCTGGTCCTTAAGAAAGAAACTTAGTCTGTAAATCCTAAGATATCTTGAGAGGTTACAGAAGTAGTTTTAAGAGCATATGTAGGTAAAGATATGATATTCTATGTAGACACAGGAAGGAAGAGGGGGGAAAGGAGGGGAAGGAGGGAGGAGTCTTTCAACTGACCCCTTCCAGTTTGTGGGCCAGTTTTACTCACAGGGGTTGCTGTTTGTCCTTTGTTCTTGAGAAGGACAGACATCAGGGAAGGGATGCCATAACATTCATGGGAAGTGGATTTCAGTGAGTGATGGCTGGGCAAGGTCTCCTACCTCACTTTCCCCTCCAGAACCATCTGGGTCCAGGGCCAGATACAGATCAAGATAACTGGAGATGGCCCTGGATGATTTAGTCATTGTTTGAGTTCTTCAACTCAGATTGAAGGTAAATAACAATCATTTCTTCTTTGGTCAGAAACCTTGAGGATCTTCCCCTCCCGGATTTAATAAATTAATTATTTTTTATGTATTTAGATTTTCTCAATTAGGTGAAAAAGGAGATTCTTTTGCCTCAATTTCTATCTACTATTAATCACTAATGGGTGCAGGTTCAGTCGAACTGAGACTTGTTGAAGACATTATCTTAAAAAGGCCAAGATCTTTCATTTTATCCAGGGCCATTTCCATCATCCTGATCTGTGTCCAGCCAGTGGACCCAGATGACTCTGGAGGGAAAAGTAAGGCAGATGACTATGAACAGCCCTCCTTCATTTAAATCTAATTCACTTTCATATCATGGCATTACCTCCCTGAGGTCATGGTCCTCTTTTAGAATGAAGGACAAACAACAACAGAACACTTATAAAGGCAAGCAATGAAAATATGCAATAATGGCATGATTAGCTCTTTACAATGTAGAATGAACAAGACCTATGAAACATCTAGTAATATACTAGTCATTCCACAAACTTTTGTGTATCCCATCTATCATTTTTTCTTTACTATACATAGCCATGAATATACATAGTTGTCAACATGAAATTGAAAATATTATTAATAAAATTATGTGAATGCTTGAAATTGAGAACCTGCCAATGTTGAAGACTGAATATGTGTGTATCTGTAATCTTTGCTAAAATAAACTTTATTTGTAGATTGAATTAGACCATAGCTTGTAATTTACTAATAATCTGGAACGTTGATGATTGATATCCTTCCCATTCAACTCAGCTTCCAGATGAAACTTTTAAAACCAAAACATTTATACATCTTCTTGCCCCCAATAATTTCCAGGAGAGCATTTTCTCTCTCACTTCCAAATCCTCTAGGGTTTGACTAAAAATATTTTTGGCCTGAGAACCTTGGCAACATATGGGTTCAAACTTAGAAAAATTAAGTGATTTATTTATCTGTAGCTACATAGTGAGCAAGTGGCAAAGTTAGTTCAGCACCTGTGTTGCTAGAGCTGCTATGGAGATAAGAGACTTGACCAGATGTGGTCTCAGATTTCTGTGCCTTGTAGGAGGTTGAAGGGGTTGGGTGTGATATTGCTGTGGCTCCCTAGCTTTGGAATCTTTCTCATGGGATCATTTCTGCTCTTTTCTCTTGTGCCAGAGATGGGGGTGTGTCTCATTGCTCTCATGAAATGAAAACCTCTCACAAAATCTTGACCACTGCCAACATTAGTCACATAAACTAAGGAATAGCAGCTGTCAAATGTTGATGATGTGATAGCAAAAAAGAATAGAGAAAGCGATAGTTCATCTGGTTAGCAAAAAATTGGTGCATGCTGCCCAGTGCAGAAGCCAATAAAATTTTTCCTCATTTTATCACTTTCCCTTTGTTGTAACAATTCAAATAAGTTGCACACTCAGCAGGTACTAATATCTCATCTGGTTAGAGATAAAGGAAAGGGAAGTATCTGGGGTTAGTGCTTATATTGTCTCATTAACTCTAACTCTCCACTCTCAATCATCTCTTAGGTTGCTCACATTTAAGGTTTTATTTGTCTTGCCATAATAGTGCACAAGAATCCTGGTAAGCAGAAGGCTGGGGCAAAGGAGAATGGGGAAGGATATCCATGTCACGGTATACCCTCTAACATTCAACTTGATCTTGAGGTTTTGTGTATGTCTTTCAAGATGGAGAGCAAACTCTGCTCACTTTCCCTCCAAAAAGTCCAGAAAAGACAGGTTCAGAGATATCATAAGGTTGGTGAACCGAGAGATACATACTTGAATCTGATCACCATAACTCACTACGCTGGCACTACATGAGAAGAGTAATAAGGTTTGTTTGATGTTTTCATTTTATTCAACTTTGAGGATTTTTTTATTCAGTTGATGACTAGTAAAAGTTGATCAGCCTTAAAATAGTGAATTCCATCAGAACTCAGCATGGAGGAGATAATTATAGGAATCAGAGAAAAGAAGACAAGTTGGAGGGACTGAGTCATTTTCTTGTCCTAATGTCCTTCTCAGTTTACTTTCTCTGTGACTCCTCACAAGTTCGGATGCATTTATCTTCAAATGCTAGCTCACCAGAAGTATTTTTTCCAATCATTGAGTATCAACCTTTTTAACACTAACATCTCTGAATATCTAGGTCTCTATTTCCCCCATTATAGGTCCTCCAAAAGAAATGTATCTTGGGAATACCTTTCTCTCCCACATTTTCTTTCTCTTCCAATTTTCTTTTTATTTATTTATTTTTTTAAATTATAGCTTTTTATTTACAAAATATATGCATGAATTTTTCATCATTGGCCCTTGCAAAATCTTCTGTTCCAACTTTTCCCCTCCTTCCCCCCACCCCCTCCCTAGATGGTAGGTAGACCAATACATGTTAAATATGTTAAAGTATATGTTAAATACAATATATGGATATATATATCCATATAGTTATTGTTCTGCACAAGAAGAATTGGACTTCAAAATAATGGAAAATTAACCTGTAAAGGAAATTAAAAATGTAAGCAGACAAAAACAGAGAGATTAGAAATACTATGCAGTGGTTCACACTCATTTCCAGAGTTCTTTCGCTGGGTGTAGCTGGTTCTATTCATTATTGAACAAATGGAACTGATTTTGGCTCATCTCATTGTTGAAGAGGGCCATGTCCATTAGAATTGATCATCATCTAGTATTGTTGTTGAAGTATATAATGATCTCCTCGTCCTGCTCATTTTATTCAGCATCAGTTCATGTAAGTCTCTCCAGGCCTTTCTAAAATCATCCTGTTGGTCATTTCTTACAGAACAACAATATTCTATAACATTCATATACCATAATTTATTTAGCCATTCTCGAATTGATGAGCATCCACTCAATTTCCAGTTTCTAGCCACTACAAAGAGGGCTGCCACAAACATTTTTGCACATACAGGTCCCTTTCCTTTCTTTAAGATCTCTTTGGGATATAAGTCCAGTAGTTACACTGCTGGATCAAAGGGTATGCACAATTTGATAACTTTTTGAGTACAGTTACAAATCGCTCTCCAGATTGGCTGGACATAGTCAGTCACAATTCCACCAACAATGTATCAGTGTCTCAGTTTTCCCACATCTCCTCCAACATTTAGCATTATCTTTTCCTGTCATCCTAGTCAATCTGAGAGGTGTATAGTGGTATCTTAGAGTTGTCTTAATTTGCATTTCTCTAATTAATAATGACTTGGAGCATCTTTTCATATGGCTAGAAATAAATAGTTTCAATTTATTCATCTGAAAATTGTCTGTTCATATCCTTTGATGATCTATCAATTGGAGAATGGCTTGATTTTTTATAAATTAGAGTCAATTCTCTATATAGTTTGGAAATGAGGCCTTTATCAGAACCTTTTACTGTAAAAAATGTTTTCCCAGTTTATTATTTCCCTTCTAATCTTGTCTGTATTACTTTTGTTTGTACAAAAGCTTTTCAATTTGATATAATCAAAATTTTCTATTTAGTGATCAATAATGATCTCTAGTTCTTCTTTGGTCACAAATTCCTTCCATTCTCCAAAGGTCTGAGAGGTAAACTATCCTATGTTATTCTAATTTATTTATAATCTCATTCTTTATGCCAAGATCATGAACCCATTTTGATCTTATCTTGGTATACGGTGTTAAGTGTGGGTCAATGCCTAGTTTCTGCCATACTAATTTCCAATTTTCCCAGCAGTTTTTGGTAAACAGTGAATTCTTATCCCCAAAACTGGGATCTCTGGGTTTGTCAAATACTAGATTATTAAAGTTACTGACTATTTTGTCCTGTGAACATATCCTATTCCACTGATCAACTAGTGTATTTCTTAGCCAATACCAAATGGTTTTGGTGACCACTGCTTTATAATATAGTTTTAGATCTGGTACAGCTAGGCCACCTTCATTTGATTTTTTTCATTAGTTCCCTTGAAAGTCTTGACCTTTTGCTCTTCCGGATGAATTTTGTTGTTATGTTTTCAGGGTCATTTAAATAGTTTTTTGGGAGTCTGGTATAGGGCTAAATAAATAAATTAAAGTAGTATTATCATCTTTATGATATTTCCTTGACCTATCCAAGAACACTTAATATTTTTCCAATTGGTTAGATCTGACTTTATTTGTGTGGAAAGTTTTTTGTAATTTTGCTCATGTAGTTCCTGACTTTTCCCTGGCAGATAAATTCTCAAATGTTTTATACTATCAGCAGTTACTTTAAATGGAATTTCTCTTTGTAACTCTAACTGTTGGATTTTGTTAGTGATATATAAGAATGCTGATGATTTATGTGGGTTTATTTTGTCTCCTGCAACTTTGCTAAAGGTGTGGATTATTTCTAATAGTTTTTTTTAGTAGAATCTCTGGTGTTCACTAAGTATACCATCATATCATCTGCACAGAATGATAATTTGGTTTCCTCATTACCTACTCTGATTCCTTTAATCTTTCTCAACTCTTATTGCTGAAGCTAGCATTTCTAATACAATATTGAATAATAATGGTGATAGTGGGCAACTTTGTTTCACTCCTGATCTTACTGGGAATGGTTCCAATTTATCCTCATTACATATGATGCTTACTGATGGTTTTAAATAGATGTTACTGATTATTTTAAGGAAAAGTCCATTTATTCCTATACTCTCAAGTGGTTTTTTTTAATAGGAATGGATGTTGGATTTTATCAAATGCTTTTTCTGCATTTATTGAGATGATCATATGTTTTTTGTTAATTTGGTTATTGATATAGTCAATTATGCTAATAGTTTCCCTAATATTGAACCAGCCCTGCATTCCTGGTATAAATACTACTTGGTCATGATGTATATTATCCTGGGGATGATTTTCTGTAATCTTTTTGCTAATATTTTACTTAAGATTTTAGCATCAATATTCATTAGGGAGATTGGTCTATAATTTTCTTTCCCTGTTTTCAACCTACTTGGTTTAGGTATCAGTACCATGTCTTTGTCATAAAATGAATTTTCTAGGAGTCCTTCATTCCCTATTTTTTCAAATAGTTTATATAACATTGGAGTTAATTATTCTTTAAATGTTTGGAAGGACTTCACATATAATAAATCCATCTGGTCCTGGGGATTTTTTCTTAGGGAGTTGTTTAATAGCTTACTCTATTTCTTTTTCTGAAATGAGACTATTTAAGCAATTTCCTCCTCTGTTAATCTGGGAAGACTATATTTTTGAAGGTAGTCATCCATTTCACTTAGGTTATCAAATTTATTGGCATAAAGTTGGGCAAAGTAACTCCTAATTATTGCTCTAATTTCCTCTTCATTGGTGGAAAGTTCTCTCTTTTCATTTTTAAGACTAACAATTTGATTTTACTCTTTCCTTTTTCTAATCAGATTGACCAAAGGTTTATCTATTTTATTGGTTTTTTCATAAAAGCAACTCTTAGTTTTATTTATTAATTCAATAGTTTTTTTTTACTTTCAGTATTATTAAATTCTCCTTTTAATTTTAGAATTTTAAGTTTAGTATTTGATTGGAGGTTTTAATTTGCTCTCTTTCTAGCTTTTTAAGTTGCAAGCCCAATTCATTGATCTTTTCTTTCTCTATTTTATTCAAGTAAGCCCCTGAAGATATAGAATTTCCCCTTATTACCATTTTGGCTGCATCCCACAAATTTTGGAATGTTGTCTCATTGTTGTCATTCTCTTGGGTGAAATTATTAATTATATCTATGCTTTGCTGTTTCACCCATTCATTCTTTAGGATGAGATTATTTAGTTTCCAATTACTTTTTGGTCTATTTACCCCTAGCTTTTTGTTGAATGTAGTTTTTATTGCATTGTGATCTGAAAAGAATGCACTTACTATTTTTGCCTTTTTACATCTAATTTTGAGGTCTTAGCAGGATGAATACAGAGAGTCTTGGGGAGACTGCCATGAACTGATGCTAAGTGAAATGAGCAGAACCAGGAGATCATTATATACTTCAACAACGACACTGTATGAGTATGTATGCTAATGGAAGTGGATATCTTCGACAAAGAGAAGATCTAATTCAGTTCCAATTGCTCAGTGATGGACAGAAGGAGCTACACCTAGAGAAGGAACACTGGGAAATGAGTGTAAACTGTTGTCATTTTTGTTTTTCTTCCCAGGTTATTTTTACCTTCTAAATCCAATTCTCTGTGCAACAAGAGAACTGTTAGGTTCTGCACACATATATTGTATCTAGGATATACTGTAACATATTTAACATGTATAAAACTGCTTGCCACCTAGGGGAGCAGGTGGAGGGAGGGAAGGGAAAAGTCAGAACAGAAATGAGTGCAAGGGATAATGTTGTAAAAAAATTACCCAGGCATATGTTCTGTCAATAAAAAGTTCTTAAAAAAAATAAAAAAAAAATTTTGAGGGCTTTATGTTCTAATATATGGTCAATTTTTGTTCCATGAATTGCTGAGAAGAAAGTGTACTCCTTTCTGTGTCCATTCAGTTTTCTCCAAAGATCTATCATACCTAACTTTTCTAATATTCTATTTACCTCTTTAACTTCTTTCTTATTTGTTTTGTGGTTTGTCTTATTTAATTCTGAGAGTGCAAGGTTGAGATCTCACACTATTATAGTTTTGCTGTCTATTTTTTCTCGCAACTCTCTTAACTTCTCCTTTAGGAAGTATGCTACACCACTCGGTGCATATATGTTTAGTATTGATATTGCTTCATTGTCTATGCTACTCTTTAGCAAGATATAGTTTCCTTCTTTATCTCTTTTAATTAGACTAATTTTTGCTTTTGCTTGATCTGAGATAAGGATGGCTACCCCTGCTTTTTTGACTTCACCTGAAGCATAATAGATTCTGCTCCAGTCTTTTACTTTTACTCTGTATGTATCTCCCTCCTTTAAATGTGTTTCATGTAAACAACCTATTGTAGGGTTCTGTTTTTTTATCTAGTCTGCTATCTGCCTCCGGAGAGAGAGCTCATCCCATTCATATTTATGGTTAAAATTACTAATTCTGTATTTCCTGCTATCTTATTATCTTCAGATTATGCTTTTCTTTTTCTTACCTCTCTTACCCCACCCCCCAGTATTAAACTTATAGGCACCACTTGCCTCATGCATATCTCCCTCTTTAGAATCCCTCTCACCCCCTTTGAGTCCCTTCCCCTTTCTTATACCTTTCCCTTATTACTCTTTTCCTTTCCCCTTTTCCTCTTCCACTTTTTAATGAGGTGAGAGAAGTTTCTCTGTAAACCAAATATGTTAATTATTTTCTCTTTGAGCCAAATCTGATGAGAATAAGATTCACACACTGTTTCTCCTCCTTCCTAAATCCCTCAGATTTGATAGGTTTCCTTTGCCTCTTTGTGGGATGTAGTTTTCCTCTTTTTATCTCTCCTTTTCCCTTTTTCTGATACTATCTCCTTTCCATTTCTACTTCCCGTTTTTATATCATATCAGTAAAATCAAATTATACATGCACTCTTTCCCTGGTTCCATATTGTTAACCTTATCTTGGGCACAAAAATTACTTGTCTCTCTAAGGAGAGCTGACAGCAATCTTTTGGATGCCATAATATTGAAGTTGCTAAATTCCTCTGAGTTGGATGGAGCAGATGAATAAAAGAGAAAAGAAAGATCTCCAAAATGATCCCAAGGGAGTCTCTGATGGAAGAGTTACATTTTAAGCACATGCTTTCCTTGATTCATTTTATTTTTTCCATCTCTAACATGATTTGTTTTCCTGCTACTTATTTCTCCAAATGTTGAATGTATGCATGGTGATGTATGAATGTGTGTGTGTGTGTGTGTGTGTGTGTGTGTGTGTCTGTGTTTGGTGAGCTGGCAGACTGGAAGTTCTGAAATGTATTGGAAAGAAGAAAATACCCCTGGTAATGACAGATTGGGTATAACTGAATTCTCTTCTTGAATGGTAAGAGGAGGAGCCATGTTCTATCTTGAAGGGGATGTATATGTAATTATCATCCCAGTGGTAAATAAAAATACTCCACTGTGGTTTAGGAAAGGGTGTCTTACAGCACTGGCCTTCGTGTAGAAAAATTCTCAACACTGTTTAATGCCCTTCCTCAACTTTTGGATTTGCCACTGAAACTTGAACTTGACTTCAGAAAGTGGTGTGACCTTTGAAAATGTGAACTCTGAATGTATGTGGTCAGGTTTCCAGTGTCAATTTATTTTTCTTTTCTTTTTATGTCAAAAACTATACAGTTCATAGCTGCCTACTCTGCATCAATAATCTTGGGCATGGATTAGGTGACTTTTGTGGTCCTTTTCTACCAGAGACAATCTGCACTTTTTTTTCTACATGCAGTCTTTATGTGAATATCCTCTCCTTGCTATTGCAAAGTCCTATTCTTTTAAATGTTTGTTTGTCATAGGTCTCTGCAGTAGGGGAGATCATTGGTGACACTGTACTTCTTGTGCCTTGGTGGCACTAGGCGTGGTTGCACTTTTTTTTCCAGAAGGCCATGTTCAGGTTAGTTATACTATCTACATGTACCTTATTTTTTGTTCAAAGCTCTAGTATTTGGGGCAATCAGGAGTCCCACATGCTTTGTTTAGTTATCTTGCTTTCAAACCTATGAAATTCTGTATTCTAAAGGTCTTTAGACATTTAACACAACTTCATAAAACAACCTTATTCCAGGAACCATTTCAGGAAAGGATATTTTAAAAAATCATGTCAGTTGATATCTATATAGCAATCATACTACTCTATAATTTACTTACTTTCTATAATCCTGTTTCACCATTTGTAAAATCGAGTTATAATAAAACCCACCTCAGGAAAGCACTAGTGAATCACAAAATCATTTAGTAAGCTCCTACTGTATGCCTGGCCTGAAATTTGATGCTGGGGATATAGAGGACAAGAAGTCATCTTCTCTCAAGGAACTTATAGTCTACTGGCAAAAGAAAGAACCTGTTGCAAGAAAACAAAATATATACTAAGTAATTTGGGGAGCAAGAACAATAACAATTATGGGATCCAGTTAAGTTTGCTATTTAAGAAGGCACTTGAGTGGTATTTTGAAGGAAGCAAAATATGAGGTAGAATTGAGAGAGAAGTTTTTTATTCAGAGTTGGAGATAACCTAACAAAAAACACAGAGCTGAGAGACCAGCTGTTATGCATAGGGAATAGGAGGTGGATCAATTTTCCTGAATCAAGGAGTATGTGTAAGATAATAATATCTTACAAGATTGAAAAGAAAGATTAGAGAAAGGATATAAAGGATGTGAAAAGCCAAACATAAAATTTTGTAATTTTTTCTAGAGGAAAAGGAGAGGTATTGGAGTTTCTTAGAGATGGGGAATTAGCATGGTCAGATCTGAGATTTAGGTATATCAATTCAATATCTTTGTGAAAGATGGATTAGAGAGAGGGAAGAATTGAGCCCAAGTAGGGTACTATTATATCAATCTGAACAAGAGTTGTCTGAGCCCTAAACCACTGTATTTGTGGTATGAGTGAAAAGGTGAAATTTGAGAGATATTGTAGAGATAGAATCAATAAGACAACTCATTGGAGGTGAGAGGTAAAGAAAAGAGAAGAGCTAAGGATGACTTCTATGTTATAAACTTGGGTAATGGGAAGAAACAGAAGTGAAATGGGAGAAAGTACTGAATGATCTAGGGATCATCTATAAAGAGGTTATAGTTAAAGAGGAAAATAAGAACATAAAGAGAAAACATGTAGAAAGAAAGTTAATAGAGTTCATGACAGAGCATTGGAAAGGTGAAATAAGAATAAGAATTCTGCAAAAGAGATTGAGCAGAAGTGGTCAAGCAGGTGGGTGAAGAATCAGAAAGTGTCATGAAAATCCATGGAGAGATAGTATCTAGGGTATGCTTGAGCATTAGGGGGAAAACCAATAGATAAGGAAGGATTGAAGATTAAGGAAAAGGAGGAGGTAATAGAAAAGGCAAGATTCTGGCTTGGAGGGAAAAGGGCAACTTTTTCATCTATTCCTAGAGAAATTCTCTCTCTCTCTCTCTCCCTCTCTCTCTGTTTCTTCGTAACTGTCTCTACCTCTTTCTCTATCTATCTCTCTGTCTCTGTCTTTATCTCTGTGTGTGTCTGTCTCTCTCTGTCTCTGTCTTTCTATCTGTGTATCTCTGTTTCTGTCTCTCTCCTTATATCTATGTGTCTGTCTCTGTGTATCTTCTGTTTTTGTCTGTGTGTGTGTGTCTATCTTATGTGTTTCCTTTAGAACCTTGCACAGTGTCTGGAACATAGTAGATGCTTAATAAATATTTATTGAATTGAATGGGAAAAGAAGTTTTTTGGAGTATAAAGTTAGGGATAAGAAGGAACATACAATAAATGAATGGCCTTTTTCCCAGTTAAATATTTAATAAGGACCTCTAAGAAGAGAAAATAGAAATGAGATGGTTCAGTAGCTTGAGAAGAGAAGCAGTTTGGACATGATACCAAGAGAAATAGATGGAGTCATAGGCTTAGTGTATAGCAGTACAGACCCAATTGAGATTATATGGCATATCTTTATAGTGAGTATAAGAACACAGAAGGTAGATGGTGGGACTAATTTAGAACCAGAATTTAGAGAGAGAATAAGTAAGGGATTCATGGGTTTCAGAGGAAAGACTTAAGTGAAGAGATATTCAGAGGGCTCTATGCTGCCATAATGCATTTTAGCAGGATAAGAAAGACTGCCATCTGTCATTTTCACACACTCATGGCATTCAGGAAGTGCAGAAGGGAAGAAGGTTCTGCTTGAAATACTCTGAATTACTATCGACTGTACACCACTCCTTTCGGGTTTGTTAAAAATAAAAACAAAAAAAAAAGCCAACAAAACTTCCTAAGTAAATAACTTAGAGAAAATAGGTTATAAAGGAAAGAAAGGCTAATCTTTCCTCAAGGCATCTTGTGGAACAGCATAAAAACACATCTGTCTGTAACAATAAAAACAATAGTTAGCATTTATATAATACTTCAAGTTTTACAAAGTACTTTATAAATATCTCAATTCAATCTTACAACAACCTTGAGAAATACCTGCTATTATTATCCCATTTTACATAGGGAATTTATTGTTCCTTTTATGTAAAGGAATCAAGATGGAGTGACATATCCAGAGTCACACAGTTAGTAAGTGTCTAAAATTGGATTTGAATTTGGAACTTCTTGACTATGGGACCAGCCTACTTCTTCATCTAGAAATCTTGAGAGGGATTAATTAACTGGCATTTTTATTTATTTTTTTGAAAATAGTATTTTATTTTCCAAATATATGCAAAGATAGTTCTCAACATTAACCTTTGTAAAGCATTGTGTTCCAAATTTTTCTTCCTCCCTTCCCCTCACTTTCTTCCCCAAGACAACAAGCAATCCAATGTAGGTTAAGCATGTGCAATTCTTCTAAACATATTTTCATATTTATCATGCTGTACAACCAAAAAATCAGATCAAAAGGAAAAAAACTACAAGAAAGGTAAAAACAAGCAAATAAACAACTATAACAAAAAATATGAAAATGCTATGCTTTGATCCACATTCTCTCTCTGGATGTGGATGCTTCTTTCCATCATAAGTCTATTGGAATTACCTTGAATTACCTCATTGTTGAAAAGAGCCAGGTCCATCAGAGTTGATCATCACATAATCTTGTTGTTACTATATATAATATTCTTTGGGTTCTGCTCATTTCACATCAGTTCATGTAATTCTTTCCAGACTTTTCTGAAATCAGTCTGCTCATCATTTCTTATAGAACAATACTATTCCATTACATTCATACACTATATCTTATTCAGCCATTCCCTCACTGATTCATTCAATTTCCAATTATTTGCCTTCACAAAAAGGTGGTATAAACATTTTTGTACATCTGGATCATTTCCTTATGATCTCTTTGGGATACATTCCCAAAAGAGACACTGCTAGATCGAAGGGTATGATATATATTTTGTAAATGTATTAATTGCTTTTGTTTTAATCTCACCTTTATTTCTCAATTTATCTTTTTTCCTCCTCAGCCTGGGAACTCATCTCTTGTGACAAAGAAAAATGAGGAAAACAATTCAGCAAAAGTAGTCAACAAAATGAGTCTGAAAGTGAATATTATGTTCTACACTTGTTTTTCTCTACTTCTTCAAAGAGAAGGAGCTACCTTTTCTTATCTTTTCACCAAGGCCAAGCTTGGTCATTTTAAAGTTAATTAAATTCTTGTGGTTTCATCCATTATAAGGAGTACCTGAACTCTGATCAGTGAAGAGACCAATCAAAGTTCCAGAGGACAGACAATGGAGAATGCTATCTACTTCTTGTCCAAAAGATGATAAATTCAAAATAGTGAATAAAACATCTCATACCTTTTGGACATGGCTACAGTGGGTATTAGTTTTGCTTATTTATGCATATACAATAAAATAGTAATAATACCTAATCTTTACAAAGCACTTTGAAATTTTATTGTTGTTGATCAGTCATTTTTTAATTCTTGTCTGACTCTTTGTAATCCCATTTGAAGTTTTCTTGGCCAAGATATTGGAGTAGTTTGCTATGTTCTTCTCTATCCTATGTTTATAGGTGAGAAAACTGAGGCAACCAGGGTGAAGTAACTTGCCCAGGGTCACAAAGCTAGTAAATGTGTGAGGCTAGATTTGAACTCAAGAAGATGAATCTTCCTAACTAGACCTGTATCTACTGTGCAACTTATCTTTTCTTTGAGGTTTGCTAAGTATCTTTCCTATGATATCTCATTTGATCCTCACAGCCTTGAAATGCAGTTGCTATTATCATCCCATTTTATGGATAAGAAAACTGAGGATGAATGAAATTAACTTATTTGCTAGGAATCACTAGATAGTATCTAAGATATTGAACTTGCGTTTTCCTGATACAAAATCCAACACTCTACATTCTACCACCCATTGTTATAAGGATTTTATTTATTTTTCTTTTTTTTCAATTTGCAGGAGGAAATGAATTGGGAAACAACCCTCTCCCAAAAGCAGTTTCTAAGTCTGTGCTATTTCTAGGTCAGCATCATAGGTCAGAATGCACAGTATTCCTTTCTGAAAACTTGGCATTAAGTAAAGATAATTAAACTCTTTTCTTTGTTCAAGGCTCTTTTTGGCAGTCTGACGAAGTCTATGGACCTCTTCTCAGACAAAATTTTTTGTGGACCATGTTCATAATTAAAAATATTCAGTAATTTCAATTGTGTGCAACTTTTTATGACTACATTTGAAGTTTTCTTAGGAAATATACTTAGCAAAAATAGCAAAATAAAGAAAAGAGTTTGGATTGTTTGGTTTTTACAACTCTTTCTAACTCCAAATTTTATAATTCCATCATTCTCTGACTTACTATCAAATTGAATCAGCCTGTTTGGTTTTGGTCTTTCAAACAATTCTAAATATACCTATCTTATATTCATTATTTGTCAAGTGGTGACAAGAATATGACGAGTCCTAGGCAAAAATCAAATTAGGTATTATAATGTTTTGTAAAATCTAAAGCATCATAAAGATGTCAACAATCAACATCATCATCTTCTTTAACATCATCAATATCATCATCATTGTCACATAGTTCATATCTCTTCATCTTATCCACAAAAATAATAAGAGAGATTTTATCCAATGCTTTGCTGAAATTTATATTTGCTACATTTATTGTGCTCTCTTGAACTAGAGATGTCAAACAGGAAGCCCACAACACTCCTGAGGATAAAGCAGATTAAAAATTGGAAAATATTTAACAAAGTTAATATATGTTTATATTAAACCATTATATTAAATAAATAGCTAAAGTTAATATATGGTTCTCTAAGATAGTATGTGGCCTGCAGGAATGCTTACATGCAATTTGGTGGCCCTGTTTCTATTTGAATTTGACAACACCACTTTCAACTATCATTTTAGTTACCTTGTCTGAAAAAAATGAAAAGATGTTAGTCTCCTATGATCTAGTTAGGGAGAACCTTCCCTTTCTAACTGTTTATAGATGATCCCTTTCAGGCACTTTCTAAATTCCACCCTCCACCCCAACCCAATGATAGTAAATTCAAAGAGTTGACTAATTTTCTTCTATTCCCTCTCTATCCTGCTCTGTTAAGGAAAAACAATTGGACATTATTAGTCTTTTTCAAGTCTCATAGAATCTCTTCTGTTCTGTGGAATCTCTACATTTAGAGGTCACCAAGAAAATTTAGCAATCATAGTTTTTAGTTCTTTTGGTTTTCTCTCATTTATCTACCTGGGCCTGCACTTCTTGAAGACCCTTACCATCTTTTCAATTTTCTTATATTCCCATTTTTTTTCTCTTAATAAAAAATCAAAAAACAAAAAACAAAAAAACACTGTCACCACTCTGTTAGAGAACCTCTGGTTACTGGATTCATGCCTGGATTACTGCAGTAGCCTGGGAGTGGGGGGTAGGGGGAGACTACCTGCCTTAAATTGTTCGCCTTCCAGGCCATTCAATCAGCCACCAAAGTCATTTTCCTGAAGCACAAGTCTGATGATGTCATACACAAATTTTCCCCCTATTAAATGAACTCCAATGATTCCCTCTTGCTTCCAGGATCAAATTAGAATACTCTGTTTGGCATTTAAAGCCATTTATAATGTAGCTCTCTCCTATATTTCTAGTCTTGTTTGGTATTCTCACACCTTACTTCCCAGCACATTCTTTTTGATCCAATGACATTGTGATTTTTATTGTTTTAGCTTGGCCCACCTATGCAGCTACATCTTCTTGAGGTTGGTTCCCTTCCCTTTGGTTCTTGCCTCAGACATCTGGATTTATCCATATAAATATATCTTTTTATCACAGAATGCTATTGAATTATTCTTTTTATATATTTTTTCCTGAATAAATTATATCTTTCCATAACCTTAATCCAATCACAAGTGCTATCTCACTAAGTTTCATGAATACCTATCAGTTTACACACACATATGCACACGCATAAATTTATCTCTGTGTGAAAAATATATATGTGTGTGCATGTGCATGTGTGTATATATATGTATGTGTATATGGGTACATGTGTGCATGTGTGTAATTGTGGAGGAAATTTGGGTTAAGTGACTTGTTCTGAGTCACATAACTAGTAAATATTTGAGCTCAGATTTGAACTCAAGTCCTTCTGATTCCAGGGTGGTTGATCAATCCACTGCCTTTAATAAGTCATATTTACCTCTTTGTATTATTAAGATTCTTTTATTCAACAAATTCACTATACATACTTTGTGCATTCATATAAAGACATTTTTTAAGAGCTGTATTGCTGGTTTTCTCTTTTAATACAATTTCTGGAAAACTACTGGTATTCTCTTTAGCTATTTTTATTCCTATGTTGTACCTGTTATCCTTTAATAAAACACTCTTGTTATAACATGTAATTTAAAAAAAGTTTTCCTCCAAATCCATGTTCTTTTCAAAACCCTTTTGATAGTATTTGCCAGACTTCAGGAAAAAAATAATATATATTATTGCTCTTTCATTAGGTACCTAGTCAAAAGCTCATAATTTTTATATTTTAAGTCACAGTTCAAATCCTTTTCTTAGAATTATCTCCTTAACCTAGTTATTTATTGTCCAAATCCGATTGAAACCCCTACCTTCTGTTAGCAACACTGATGTGAATACCACCTGTGTTCTTAAGTTTTTTTTCTTTTTCTTTTTTGACTAGAATTTCACAATATAAGTAAAGTTTTCTAGTTTCTTTCTGTTCAAATAATTTGTCCTCACATATATCACAGAGGTTTTAAGTTTGACAGATCTTGATAAGCTATCTCAGGTCCCAGATACAAAGATAGGGGATGATAATATATGTCTCCCTTACACTTCTGTCAAGTAAATACATTTTCAGCTACTTTAAATACCACACTATGGGAAGCTAGGCGCATAGTGGATAGAGCTCTAGACCTGGAGTCAGGAAGATTCATCTTCCTGAGTTCAAATCAGGCTTTAGACATTAACTAGCTATGTGACCTTGGGAACATCACTTAATCTTGTTTGCCTCTGTTTCCTCATTTGTCAAGTAAGCTGGAGAAAGAAATTCAAACCACTCCAGTATCTTACCATTCTGTTACCTTTCTTTCCCTTTCCTTCCTATGTAGCGTCAAATACAACTGAACAATAATTTCATCATATTCGAGACCAAATTGATAGAAATTTATTTATATGAGTTTTCTAATTTTTCTTATACCTTACACATATACCTTGCCTAATTAATGGAAATTAAATTTTTCTACAGATCCCTTATGAAAGCAGAGCTGCTTTGGGTTCTTAAATATCAATTCAATTGCCAGGCTTATATTATCACCTCAATAATTATCCACCTCATTTCGTTTCCTTCAACTGAAACTCAAGGTTTTTTTCTTTGCATTTCCCTGGTAAATTTACTTTCTTTCTCCACTAGAAAAGAAGCAAATAGTTATTTATGTTTGGCTTTTTCCATTTTCTTGGCTATGACAGTCACATGAAGAGTCTTGACATTGTTTGGTTGCTATTTTTTTAAGTGAAAAGGGATTTAGATAGTACTTTAGTTTAGATCCGTCATTTAATACATGATGAAATATAGCACAGAGATGTTATCACTTGTCACTAGTCACTGACATCCAAACCCAAGTCCTCTTGTTGCAAATCCAGTGATCTTTCCAATATACAACTGTTTCCAAACATTCTTAAAGTAATATTAATGGCTTATAATGTAGTGATGTTAATGGCTTGTAAGGACTAAATAAAAGAGGTAAAGAATCTAAACGTAGAAAGAGGATTACTCAATCAACCAAATTTATTAAGTACCTACTATGTGCCAGACTTTATGCTGGTCAATGGGAATCTAAAGACATAAATAAAAATCTCTGCCTTCAAGAAATTTGCTTTCTATAGGAGTAAGTTAAAATCAGATAACATCAAAGGTAAGGTTTGATTTCAGGAAAGAATCTATTTGTTCCTTGTTCTGACTTGTATTGCTAGCTAGATATGGGGAGAGAAGGAAGCAAGGGCTTCCTTGAAAACTCTATTTTGACTTTGACCCAAATGGCAGGTCCTCAAAAACTGAGAAGTTAGCTGTGGGTTATAATTAAGGTGAGGTAACATGAACCCTCTTATTACTGTCAGAGAGGAGACTCCAGTAAATATAGTGGAAACCTAGAACACTGAATTTTGAGTCAAAGGACATAGTTTCCACTTCTCCTTCTGCTTCTTACCACCTTTGTGACCTTGAGGAACTTAATTAACTGCTCTGGGCATCTGTTTGTATATTTTTTGCATGCAAGGAGCAGCCTAGAGGACATAATAATCAAACTAGCTTTGTGATCCTGAGAAAATCCTATTTTCTTTAGACAGCCCCTCTAAATCCATCCATCAGCTTCAAAACAGAGAATAGTTGTTGATCTATATTAATATATTATTAATCAATTAGTAGGTTAATAATTTGCCTCACCTGGAATTCCCTAATTCCCCACACCAATGGAATCACAGGACAAGACCAAAACAAAGAAGCAAACATGCCATGCAAGGCATTTTGGTAGGTGAGAGAGAGAGAGAGAGAAGCAGAAAAGAAGAGAGAAAAAACAAAAATGAGAAAGGGAGGAATAAGAGAAAGAATGAAGAAAGGAGGAAAAGAAGGAGGAAAGGAAAGAAGAAATAAACAAATGAAAGGAGAGAAATAGAGAAGACAAAGAAAGGAAGAAAGAAAAGAGAAAGAAAAATGGAGAAAAAGAAAGGAAAGACAAGAGAAGAGAAAAGGAGAAAGGAAGAGAGAAAAGTGGAAGAGAAAAAACAAAAAGAAGATAAAAGAAAAACAGAAGAAAGGAAAAACAAAAGAAAGGAAGAAAGGGGATAGTATAACTCAAGAATTTTTAAACTGGAGTCATGAACTTTTTTCTTTTTTTAAATTTTCTTTTAAATATTTATTTTATTAAAAACAGTTAAAAAAAAGAAAAATAGAAAAAGAATACAAAGCAAAACAGAACAGAATATTTTCATGTGCCCAGCAGAACATCAGGGAGGATTCAATATATATATATATATATATATATATATATATATATATATATATATATATATATATAAATTTCCAGTTCAAGAAAGAATATATAATAATAGAAGAAATTGTATTCATGAGTGCCCATGTTTTCTTTACTTCCCTATAGGTTGTTCTTTTGTTCTCTGCTGCCTACCTTTTTTACTCTGTTCTTCGCCCCCCTCCTTTCATCCTCCCCACCTCTCCCAAGCAAGCTATAATTAAGAAAGGATATATCTATGTATGTATACATACATTGATATGTACATACATACATACACACAAACACACACACACACATACCTGCCCCCCCCCCATATCTTTCCTGTCCCTGATAACTCTACTTTAAGTCTACTCCTTAACTTGCCTTGCTGTTACTTAACTTCTCCCCACCCATGAACTCTCTTGTTTTCTTCTCTACCTTTTGCTTCCTCCTCTGCCCATCCCTCCTCCCTTATTTCTCCATAGATTTTGAAGGTTTCCATACTCCTCTGTGAATGGATTTTCAGAACTTCAAAGCCCTCCTTCCCCCTCTAATGCCTCTTCTTTATTTTTCCTTTGTACCTTATTAGTATAATATAATTACTATTTTAACCTTAACTTTCTTTTGATCCACCTTATTGCTGATGTGAACCTTAAGCATGTGGTCTATATTGCCATGTAAAAAACATAAACACTTTGTCCATGTTAAGTTCCTTGAAATTGATCTTTAATATTGGTTCTTATATGTTAAATTTTCTGTTGAGTTTGGGTTTGGTTTAAGGTCCTGAAAATCTTCAAGTTCATTAAATGTCCATTTTTTCTCATTTAATATTATGGATAGTTTTGCTAGATATGGTATATTTGGCTGCAGGTCTAGTTCTTTTGATTTCCAGTAGATATAATTCCAGGACCTGTGATCTTTAATTGTGGCTGCTGAGTTATTTTTCTTTTTAAAATATTTTAATAACTATATTGTTGTTTTCCTCTATAATGTTATACATTATTATTATGCATTTAAAAAGTTTATTCTGAAAAAGGGTCCATAGGCTTGACTTCATCAGCCTCTCAGAAGGGTCCATGATGCACAAAAAGTAAGAACTTTTGCATAAATGGGCCTTGAGATCCCTTCCAACTCAAAATCTAATATCCTGTGACAGTCTGGCAAATTTTTCTCTGGGATAAGGAGAATGGATTTCACACTTTCTATTAAAGAAACCTGGCTGCCAAAACTTTCTGACAGTTACATTATCAAGTAGGAGTAGCCAGCTGCCCACTGGTTTTCAACATGTAGGAACATCATTTTGCTATTTTTTCTTTTTGACAAATATGAGCTTGAAACAGGGAAGGGTGCCAGATACAACATATCACTGAGGGGTGTGGACTCACAGGAAAGCATAATTGAGTGTCTCCTCTCTCCTCTGAATCCATTGAGAATATTGTTGATAAGGGAGTTTCCCATCCCAAGCTGATTGCCATATATATTAATGATTTCTGCAACAGGAAAACCCAGAATTGGTTTCTTACAGAACCGTGTATCAAAGAAACCAAGGCTATATGGACCTTTTTCCTTATCTGTACAATGAAGGGCTAGGTCTAGGTGACTGCTGTGGTCTACTTTTATGATCCAACCCAATTAACATTTAAATGTCAATTATAGTCCAGTCACTATGCGAAGTGCTAGAATTACAATTAATAAAAAGAAAGACATTTCCAGTCCTAAAGGACCTTACAATCTAATGGAGGAGAGAGAGAGCATATAAAAGGAGGCAGCAAATGTGACCTCAGATATTTACTGTGTGGCCCTAGTTAAGTCACTTATTCTATTTGACTCAGCTTATAAAATATGCTGGAGGAGGAAATAGCAAACCATTCTAGCTTTTTTGCTCCCAAAACCCCAAACCAAATAGGGTCACAATAAGTCAGATAGGATTGCAAAAGGATAGAACAATAATAACCTAAATTTGCAAAACACTGCAAATATTTCAGTTTATTTTCACAAGAATTCTGGGAGCTTTTGTTTCAGTGATATCTGACTCTTCCCATTTGGGATTTTCTTGGCAAAAAGACTGGAGTTGTTTGTCATTTCCTTCTCTAGCTCATTTTGCAGATGAGGAATTGAGGCGAATACATTAAGTGACTGGCCTAGAGTCATATTGCTTTTGTCAGAGGTCAGATTTGAATAAAAGAATTAAAAAAAACAGTCATAAAATAAGATGACAAATTCCATAATAAGTACAAATTTTGACTTATGGTATTCCTTACTCTAATAATAATAATAATAAATAGCATTTATACAATACTTTAAAGTTTTGAAAGGTGCTTTACAAATATTATTAGCCCCTTACAACATCCCTAGAAGTTAGGTACTATTATTATCATTATTTTCCAGATTAGGAAACTGAGTCACAAAGAGGTTAAACAATTTTTCCAGACTCAAACAACTATTAAGTGTTGGAGGCTGGAATTGAACTCAAAACTTTATGGCTCCAACTTCTGTGTTATTTTTTTCCCACAGTATTATCTATCAGCCTCAATAGCCATTGATCCATATTCTGTTTTCTCAGTGTGGCATTGTCACTGTGTCTTTAAACACCATCTTTATAAAATGCAAGGTATCATAGGTTCTGCCACATTGGAAAAGTCAAAGGAATGAGCCTGTGAACCTTTTATTAACACTAGGGGCTTTAGTATTTCCATTTTATGGGTAAGGAAATAGTAACCCAAAGGGCTTAAACAACTTGCTTATTTTCATACAACTAATAAGCCTTTAATGCAAGATTTGAATTTGAGTCTTGTTGCTTCTTAGCGAAGAAGAGAAATATTAGCCAGATTTTTATATGATTGGTTCAACATATTGGCATCAATGGTGAAAGTTCAAGAAGTTATGAACCCCAGAACCTCCAGTAACTACAAGAGAGTGAGATGTCAGATGCTGAGCTTATTCTGGGGAAAGAATGATGTTTGTAGAGTTGAAATCAATTAGAGTAACTGATAGGAAATGAATAAGGTTGCAGAGTTGTCCCATGGCTCCAATGGGATAATGTTCAGAGTGTTATATTAATTAGCTCTCGGGACATAAATTCAAATACTGGCTCTGATTCCTTATGTAACTATGGACAATAATTTATATCTTTGAATTTCAGTTTCTTAATATGTAAAGTAGGGATGATAATATCCACACTACCCATATATAGAATCACCTTAAATTTTTTTTCATTGTTTTCAAGGGCCATATCTATTACCTGTCTTTTCTTCCTTTTAGATATTTCTGTAACAACTTCCAAAAAATATTCTTGTTTTGTTTTTGTCTTGAGGCAATTGAAGTTAAGTGACTTGCCCCAGGATCACATAGCTAGGGAGTATTAATTGTCTGAGGTTAGCTTTGAACTCAGGTCCTCCTGAATTCAGGACTGATGCCCTATCCACTGTGCAATCTAGCAGCCCCCAGAAAACATTTTTCTTTTTTTATGTTTTGTTTCCCTTGTTGATTCTTTTGTTTCTTGTCTTTACACAAATTCCTCACTTTTCACTGTCTCTCTGACATCAAACTTATGTCAGTCTACTCTCCTCCCCCAAATCAATTCTTTACTGATGTCTTTAAGTGCATAAACATTTGTTATTCAGTTGTGTGCCCCATTGGTATTTTCTTGGCAGAGATACTAGTTTTCCATTTCCTTCTCCAGCTCATTTTATAAATGAGGAAACTGAGGCAAATGGGATTAAATGCCTTGCCCAGGTTCACACAACTGTTAAGTGTCTAAACTCAGATTTGAACTTAGGAAGATGTCTTTTTGACCCCAGCTCTAGTACTATATCTACTGGGCCACCTAGCCACCTCTACCTAAGCATAGTAATTGGTTTAAAATCTATTAATACAGCCCTAACTATACCTTCTCCAAACTTTGCCCCTCACCCCACTTCCCAAACAGGGTGTGATCCTGGGACTGTCTGTAGGATTTTCAAGTGTTTGTGAGTGGCTCCTAGTCTGAAAAGGCAAAATAGAATTTATTTGGCTCAAGTGGCTGATTCCGAAGGAAATAGCTGGGCTGAGTGACTCAAATCCTTTGCGTTTCTGGCTACCACTTCAATAACAAAAGCACTATTTGGCTACTAGAACTAAGCAAACTTCAGTTTGTTATTAAGAAAGCTTATGAGGGTGAAATGGGGAAAAGAGCTTATTCATTTTTTGCACAGAAAATGAATGTGCCAGGAAAGGAGGACAACTGGAGCCTGGGTGGACCCTGATCCCTAAAGAATTACTTTAAGAAGTAACTAGGAAGCTCAGGTTTTACTTCATATTTTTGCATTTTCTCCCAAGTGCCTTGTATTCAAAATAATGCAGAGGAAGTAAGGAAACCAAATATAATCATTGATGTATAAAATCACATAATCCCTCGCTTGACCTCAATTACCTGAAAAAAATGAAACTTTTGTTCTAGACGTTCTATGAGGTCTCTTCCAGCTCTAAATCTAGGATCTTATAATATAAAATAATGTATAACATAATGTAAAATAATATCACATAATATGATGTGATATAATAATTATTATAATGATATACTACAACCTAAATCATAAAGCCCTAAGGTGCCCAGGCAGTATGGTTGTAAATTCTTGGCTTTCACTGCCTTTTCCCTAATAGATTTTGCTGGATCAATCCTCAGACTCTTAACAAAACTGCCTAATATGGTAAAGGAAAGTCCAGTTCTGTGAAAGACTGAGAGGTTAGATGCAGGTAGAGAAGGAAGACTAGGGAGCTGAATTTCAAAGAACTAAAGAAGGGAAAGAACACTGGTTTAAGAATCAGGTGAACTATATTATTTCTACCCCCACTCCCACCCTCACCACCACCATCATCATCATCATCATCATCATCATCATCATCATCATCATCTCATTCTCATCTTTTTCAATGGGACTCAAATAGAGCCATACTGGGGCAAATCACTATTATTTAATAATCTATGGACTAAGATACAGCTAAATAAATGAACTACTTTTAGAAATTGAATCAAAGTATTTAGATATAAGTTAATCCTCTTCAGGGTTATGGAAATCATTCTTTGTTCAATTCCTCAAAAGATAGGATAATAGGAATAATATATATATATATATCTATATATTTCAAAAGCTGTATATGTGAATGAAGTGTATGGGGAGTTCAGGGAGGACTAGTCTCTGGTATGAGTGTTGGCTAAGTCCTTTTCAGGGATGCTCATTTACTTTTGGTATATACCTGTCACCCAACTCTCATCTCTGGCTTCAAGAAACTAGCATGTGCACTTGTCATACTATGGCCACCATCTTCTCAGAAGAGCTTAACCAATTTGAAATTGAGGTTAAGACAGATCTCAAACCTTTGGAGGAAGTAGGGGAATGTTTACTGAAGAATATGAAGACTTCCCTTAGTGGAATGGGAAGATGACAACAATTTATTCCAATGCCCATGAAGGTAGTTGAAGCAGGCACTATGGAATGCTTACAAGTTGGTCAGATACCAAGATCATCCACTACACCCTGAGCCATCACACTTACCTTGATTTGTCCTACCATAAGACTTCAATGTTTCTGGATAAGAGAGTGAGACTGATGACTTTATGTAATTTGCTTCACTTAAATCCAATTCATGTACAAATCAAGTTATCATTCCATGGTCTTCTTTGAAAATAAAAGATGAACAGAGCCAACAATATTTTGAAAACTATTTGCTCTATTTAGATTGGACATTGTAAATTTTTTATAGTAACATTTATTAATATATTTTAATAAATTGAAGTTGTTTCAGAAATTATGAGTAATAGTTCAATTCAGTAGTCTAATTGCAATCTAGTTTATGTTTTCTCAAGAATATACATATATGCATGTATATAATATAAATGAAATTTTATTTTTAATGTATTTAATATTTTTTGGTTATATGTAAAATAATTTTTTGCATTTGTTTTTAAAACTTTGAGTTCCAGATTCTTTCTTCCTCCCCACTCCCAATCCCTGTAAGAAGGCACATGTGAAATTTCCATAAGTTATGTTGTAAAAGAAAACATAGATCTGCCCCACAATAAAAACTCTCAGGAAACATAAAGTTGAAAAAAAGTATACTTCACTCTATATTCAGAGCAACTAAATATTTATCTGGGTATGGATATCATTTTTCATCCTAAGTCCTTCAGAGTAATCATGAATCATTGTATTATTGAGAAAAGCAAATTCCTTCACACCTTATCATCCCACAACATTGCTAACATTTTGTAAAAAATACATTTCATTGTGCTTGAATTCATGGAGGACTTTTCAGATTTTTCTGAGATAAATATGCTCATCATTTATGATGGAACAATAATATTCCATCATAATCATATACCACAATTTATTCAGCCTTTCCCCAATTAAAAAACTTGCTTCCATTTTCCAGTCAAAAATATGAGGTACTGGATAAGTTAATTGAATTACCCCAATCATAGCAGTTGGGTGGTAAATTGGCCTCAGTACCTATCAGTACCTTAATGACCATTCACATGTATTGATTATTATATGGTGAAATATTCTTACAGAAAGGAAAGTCTAGGTTTGGAAGACTTTAGTGGCCAGAAAAGTACCAAGAATTGTTAATAATTCAGATAAAAGAAAAAGAAAAACCAGAATGATTGGTCCCCTACATTGTACTCACTGCCAGACCCCAGGCATACTTTGGATCAGGATTTGCAAAGAACACCTATCCTCTGAGTCTAACTTATGGCTGTTAAAGTAGTCACTTATGCCTCACAAGTATGGAAATAACATCTTGCTCTGTCCTTAATATTATGACTCCTTGCTGATTATTTACCTACCAGTTCCCTGGAACCCTTCAAGTAAAAGTCATCACAAAGCCATCCAACAAGTTATACTTGGTACCCAGCAGGGCTGAAGAATTTATAAGTTGTTTTCCCTCTTCTTCCCTGCGTTCTTGCCAGGGTAAGCGATCCATTAAGCCTATAATTGGCTCCTCTTCTTGATTGAAGAGTACAGAGAACTATCAATACTAGTGACTCATGAAAAGTAGATGAGTTATATTTTAGCCTTTTTTTCTCCCCCAAGAAATATAAGATGATAAAAACCCATTTCACTGCTTTGTCTTATGAAAAATCTGGCAAGAAAGAAACAAAAGGAACCAATAGAGTGTTTCCTAAAGTAAGGTAGATATGGTATAGCATTGATTTGCCAGGAAATATGGATTTAAAGCTGAGATCTGATATTTATTAGCTGAGTTGTAATAAACAAGTTTTTGATCCTCCATTTCTTCATGTTTAAATTGGAAATAGGTTTTGAAAGAAAATTATTTGTAACACTTTAAATATTATAAAAATGATTTTTGATGGGATAGATGATTATGACTGTAGTCAAAAGAGGAGAGCATTCCATCATCAGTCACAGATATATAGGCAGGCATAATGTAGGAGAATAGGACTGAAATAATTTGTTATCTTAAGGAATGATTTTGGAATCTCCAACTTAAGGAATTGTAAAAAACCTCAGAAATTACGTAAATCCAAAAGTTTCTGGCAAAATTGGAAAGCAATGGAACCCTTCCCCAATAAACTCCACTATAGAAAAGTATTATTTTCAACTTTCAGCCATTATTACTACTTGTGACTTTTAGTATCAAGCTGAATAAATATAGCACTTTATCTAGTTGAAAATTTTTTAAGTTCTTAAAGATAGCTAAAATTTATTTCCCCGAGCTTTCTCTTCATTTAGTACCATGTCAATCAGCAACCAAAAATATTTTATACAACTAAAAATGGTTACAAAATTCATCTGGAAGAACAATAGATTAAAAATATCAAAACAATCAATGAAAATAAAATTTGAAGGAAGGCAGCCTATGAATACCAGATTTCAAACTATATATTACAAAGTGATGATCATGAAAGCAAGTTAGTACTGGCTGAGAAATAAAGAGATGGATAAGTGGAATAAATTAGTTACACAATACACAGTAGTAGATGATCATAGTAACCTAGTGTTGGATAAACCCATATCCAAACTTTTGGGGAAAGAATTCACTATTTGACAAAAATTGCTGGTAAAACTGGAAAGAAGTAAAGTGAGTAGAACCAGGAGAATATTGTAACACAGCACACAGTAACAGCAACATTATAATAATGATCAACTCTGAAAAACTTGGTTAATCTGATAAAGACAATTATCCATGACAATTCCAGAGGAGCTTTGATGAAGCATACTTTCTACCTCTAGAAAGAGAACTAATATACTCAAAATGGAAAGTGAAGCATATTTTTTACTTTATTATTTTTTGCAGCCCAATTAATGTGAAAATGAGTCTTGCATAATTTCATTTGTATAACTGATATGTTGCTTGCTCACATACATAATTGATATCATATTTCTTGCTTTCTTAATGGTTGGGGGAAAGCGAGATTTAAGATTTAAAATTTTAAAAAGTTGATATTAAAAATAAAGTTATGGAATCTATATACATTTAACAATAATATGACTGATTCAGTTAAAATGTATTAGGGAAGATTAAATTAATAGATTAAATCTATGGATTAAATCTGTGAAAATGGTGACTTGGAATTGACACCAAAGTTGGGAATCTGAGTATTTAGTAGAATGGCAATGATTTTTTTTTACTTTATTTTCTTTTATTTTTATTTTTTTAATAACGTTTTATTGACAGAACCCATGCCAGGGTAATTTTTTACAACATTATCCCTTGCACTCACTTCTGTTCCAATTTTTCCCCTCCCTCCCTCCACCCCTTCCCCCAGATGGCAAGCAGTCCTATACATGTTAACCTCCCTCCAGTAGATCTTGGATACAATATATGTGTGCAGAACCGAACAGTTCTCTTGTTGCTCAGGGAGAATTGGATTTAGAAGGTATAAATAACCCGGGAAGAAGAACAAAAATGCAAGCAGGTTACATTCATTTCCCAGTGTTCTTTCTTTGGGTGTAGCTGCTTCTGTCCATCCTTGATCAATTGAAACTAAGTTAGATCTTGTCTTTGTTGAAGAAACCCACTTCCATCAGAATACATCCTCATACAGTATCATTGTTGAGGTATATAATGATCTCCTGGTTCTGCTCATTTCACTCAGCATCAGTTCATGTAAGTCTTGGAATGGCAATGTTTTTAATAGCAATAGGAAGTTTGGAAGAAGTGTAGGATGGGATAGTACAAGGAAAATAATTAATTTTGTTTTGGACATGTCGAGTTTGAAATGCTTATGAGATCTCCAATTGAAAGTGTCCAGTAGGCAGATGGAGATATGAAACTAGGGCCCAGTAGAGTCAAGTTGTATTATTTTGTGGACATCTGCTTAGAATATGATTGAAGCTCATTGGAACTGAGGAGATAACCAGAGAGGATATAAAAAGAGAAATGAAGAGGACTGAGGACAGAACTTGAGACATCTACAGTTGGAGGATGGTATAAGAATGAAATAGAAGATGCAGGTGAAAGTGGGATGGAGGGGAAGAGTATGACATTGACCAACAGCTTATTTTTCTGAGAGGAAGACACATTTTTAAAACTTTTGTACTCTGCAAAGTTTTCTGGAAGAATTTCATCTTATTTTTCACACTGAAGTACACTGTGTTGTCTTTGGCCTGGTAACACTTACTATAGCATATTGGATCCTGATATTATTTTAGGGGCTGGTTATGTGTGTTCCATTAAGCTTCATTGTATTTTCAAATGTAAAGTCTTTCAGGGTGTTTGGCTTTCTGAAGGTTGCATATTGCCCGCCATTTTTTAGTGAAGAAAACAGACTTTAGTAAAATCACTGAATTCAACTGGGGATGGGATAGGATATGGAGCTGCCATAATATAAATATTCTTAGAAGCCAAAATGGATGCCACATCCATTTGACACATAAATATTAGACATATAGTGACTGGGAATTCTTTTCCACTCATCTATATGTGAATTAAATGAGGATATTGGGATAGCGTATGAAAGCTTGATAAGTTTAATTTCTAAGAGACAAGTAGTTGAGTCCCAAAGAAGAATACAACTTAAAGGAGCCTGCTATAAATTTGAGAATGGTTTCCACTGATTTGATTATTTTATGCTTTGACTGGCATAGTTCATACAAGTCAATACCATATGGGTAAATTCTTCAAACCCTACTAGGACTGGTAGAAAAAGGGAATAGACAGGATGCTATTCCTGTGAATGAAGATGGGTAGCTGAATCCCTTATATGTCAGACAGGGAACTCAGAGTCATCAATCTGCTATCATTGGTTCTATTGTGTGACACTGGACAAATGGTATAAACTTTGGGGATATTATTTTTTCTATGGTTTATAAATGTTGTATATACCATATCTATTAGGTACATAGTTACATAAAGGCAGTTTATTGACACAATGGCTCTAGGGTAAAACTTGGAATAAGAAAGATCTAAATTAAAATGCAATCTGAGATACTTGTTACCTATATAACCCTAAGTCACCTAACTTTTTTCAGCCTCAGTTTTTTCATCTGTGAAATGAGGACAGTAACAGCATAAACCTCACAAAGTTGTTGTGAGAATCAAATGAGATGAAATATAACATACTTTGCAAATTTTAATGTGTCTATAAAGACTAGTTATCATTATTGTTGTTATTATTATTATTATGCCTATTGATTGTCTTCACAGGAGAAAAGCATAAATAAGGGCAACTAGTCAAAGCAACAGAGCTCAAATCCAGGCCCTATTTATATGCTACTTATAGAATCTCTTGGTGAGGTAACTAACCATCCTGAGTCTCATTTTCCTCATCTCTAAAATGTTGGGGTTGAATTTGGTGCTCTGTTTCCTTTCTTTCAGTTTTAGAGCCTATGAATATTTTGCAAATAATTTAGTTATAGTATCAAGGACAAGGCTATTGGTGTCACAGTAGTATTACTTTCTCTCTTTTTCTCTTCATTCTTATTGTTGTTTTCTTAATTTATGTTCTGATAAAATAATTTGTTCCCTTTAAAGATTCTCCAGCTCTAATCAGTTCTATACATATATTATTAGACCAACCTTCCTATGATGGTATTAGTCTCCTGCGCCAAAATCTTCAATGCTTTTCCATTACCAAGTATAATAATACATTATAGCTATATTTTGTTTCTCAGATTTTAATCTTACAATCAGGATTATTTATAATTTGACCTTATTTTTTAAAAGATAAATGTGTGATGTGTTTGGTTGATGACTTTTCCTCTATTAATATAATTGCATGATTTTTATTGACATGTTAAGTCTAATATTCCTAATGTTATATCATGTCTGCTTTCCTGACATTAATCAAATCTGGTCATAATGAAAAATCTTTTGAATACATTGCAGTTGCTTTTTTGTCAATATTTTAAATCAGTATTCATTTATGATACATTCTATAGTTTTATTCTCTGCTTTATTTCTCTGTAATTTGTACTTAAGGGTCATTTTTGTGCCAGAGAATGAGTGTTGATGAGTTATCTCTCTCACTCTCTCTCTGTCTCTGTTTCTCTTTGTCTCCATCTCTGTCTCTGTCTCTGTCTGTCTGTCTGTCTGTCTCTCTGTCTTTCTTTGTCTCCCTTTCTCCCTCCCCCTTCTCTTTTCCTCTCTCCCTTTCTCTCTCTCTTTCCCTCCCTTTCTCTGTCCCCCTCTTTTCCTCCCTCTCTCCAAATAATTTAGAAATATAATAATGAATTGCTCTTTGAATGATTGGTAGAATTCATTTGTAAGTCCATTTGGGCCTATAATTATAATTATATTCAACTAGAGTTATATTGTTTTCCTTTCAGTGATTTTAGGTAAGTCACTTAAATTCTCTTGCCTCAGTTTCCTCATCTGTAAGTTGGAAATTGGACTAGATGTCCTGTGAGGTTCCTTCTATATTTAAAACTACAATTTTCCTTGGAAATATTTGAAAATGTTCTTCTTAGAGTAGGGCCAGCCTCTGCTCTTAACACTCATTCAGAAGTTCCCTAAGAAAGAGCCAAACTGATTCATTCTGGATTCTGTGATCTAGATTGTTTTCCTCTAAAAGAAACATATCCTTTGTCAGGAACAATTAAATGCCTAGGTAGTGTAATAGGTGGCCACTTCAATTCAATTGTGGTATTATTAAAAGACTCCCCCAACTCCAATCCTTTCTAGATATATACTACAAAGTTACTTTTCCTTCCACGACCTTCAAAGATCTCCTATTACCTGAATTAATATTAAATTATAGTATTATATAGTGCTTTCTAGCTGAAAGACAACAAAATGTAAATTCTTTAACCTTGCATTCAAGACCATGTTTGGTCTTGGTGGATTTGGTGACAGAAATTCCACCTCATAGTAACAATGTATTTTTGGATGAATGACAATCCTTATCAGCCTCAATTCCTCTTCAGTAGAACAAGAGGTTGAACTAAATCACCTTTAAGATTTCAGCCTTAATTCTATAATTGTAATTCAACAAACTTTTGTTGTTATTATGCCATGGTATGAGCAGAGAGAAGCTTTAAAATTTATTTTAGTTTTTTCAATTACAATCAAACTTTCCTTCTTCGACCCACAATCATGGGGGGTGTTGGGGAAAACTGCAACAAAACAAACCCTTGAAACAAGTACAGATAGTCAAGTAAAACAAATTCCCATACTGGCCATGCTAGTACCCTGAGTCCATCATCTTTGTCAGGAGGTGGGTAGCATGCTTTAGAATTGAGATTGTTTAAGGTCTTACTGTTCCCTTACTCCCATAAGCTCCCCTCTAGACCTTCCATGGTTCCCATATTTCTAATAATAGAACTGCTTCTTTGTGGAGAAATTTCAGGGACATATATTTCAACAAACAAATCTTATTTGGAACAACATCATAACCTATTCTTAACCTTCAGTAAGAATTAGTTTTTCAGTTAAATTCTCACTATCTAAAAGAAGTGCATACAGGTCAGTTTTGACAGGGCTATAGAAAGTTCAGAGCCTAAGAGTTTTTCTCTAGGGAGTTCTGTTTGATAGTCTGGCATCCAGAGAGAAACACAAGGATAATTATCTAGTTTGCAGTCACTCCCACCTCCTCTGAAGACAGTAGGCAGCAAGAAGCCAGTCGAACACTTAGGATTTACTAGGGAGCAAATTTTATACAATTTCCAGTGTGTTTGGAGCTGGCCATATACTCATGTGTAATGTATATGTAAAGGTGGAGGCCTGGCATCATGACTCATTCCTATACTAGGGAGCCTGGGACTGGTGTACCTTTTGGGTTCAGAAGTTCTAAGCTGAAATGGACTATGATTACTGGGTGTTTACACTAAGTTCAGAATTAGGTGGAGCAGGAGACAACCAAGTTGCCTAAGTAAGGACAAACCAAACAAATTACCTCTTATCTTGATCATTAATGGGATGATTCCACATCAGTACCTCCAGTACTTCCAGTTTGGGCAAGATAAGGAGACCCAATCTTTACAAAAACCAAACAAATTTAGAGATCAATTGATATTTTGGTGAATGACACACCTAGGACAATGCTTGTTCTAAGGCTTGGGGTTTACCCATAGGTCAACTTGACTGCTTCCAATGATTCCCTTTACCATTTAACACCACCATTTTCTCTGAGACTCACCTCATTTGGTAAGTCTCCACTGGATCTGTCACTTACTAGCTGTTCCAGCAGTCAAATAATGGTACCTTGCCATGTAGACACTTTGAAAGGCATTTGGAAAATATGGTTTGTCCTTTCTGAACTGGCGACTGATTTGTGGAAAAGGAGGGAGTAGGAGACATTCAAATCAGAGATGTCTAATTGAATTAGTTGTGGTACTCTCCTTTCTTTGGGCTTGATGGGCTGAATCAGAACTGGGGATTATGCCAGGGAAATCTCTCTTGGGAGATACAAAGGTGCTCCATGACTAAGACAGGGACTAGGCTGTTGGAATTTTTGAATCTTCTTTCTTTTACTATTGCTAGTTGCTAGTGTTCCTTATTGAGAGTAGCTCATATAGCAATACCTAATAAGTTATTCCTGAAGCCAAGAAAGCCACTAACAAACCAACAATAAAACCTACTTTTCTAAGGCCATGAAGGTAGAAATCTAACAATGCAAAGTTTATATGGGTCAGGAATCATGTAATAGACATTCAACTGTTTCAAACGTAGAAGGCTGTTCTTAGATTTCTTGGCCCACACTTATTCCAAATTCAGAATACTGACTAGTCTCTCTGAGAAGTCTTTTAGTTTTAAGTTGCTTAGGCTCAGGATCTCAGCTAGATTTTCCTTATCAAGCAATCTCTTCCCAATTCCCCTTTTCCTACTCAAAAAAAAACACCTCACCAAAAACTAAAATGAAATGTCTGTTCCTTTCTTAACTTCTAATGAAAAATATATGTTTCTATTTACTTATCCAAGACATCTTCTTTTGCCTTTCATCTATTATTTGCTAAAAATTGGAGCAATGTGATTTCATTTAGATGAGCCAGAAAAGGGTCCTTTAAGTAGGAAAACTGATCTTTTTAAACTAAGCAAATTATAGCATCAGAACAACTGGACTTTGGTGCTGATTGATATGTGTTGTTATTGTTTGTTCTTTGTTTCCAAGAGGTAATGGCAGAAACAACTACAAATACATAAATCAAAAGTGAATGCTTCAAAATTATTAGGAAAAAGCATGACTCCAAAGAAGAGATATGAAAAAATTTTCCCACCTCAGCGCTTTGCATGGGTAGGAGTTTTACATATGTGGTATGTTGCATATATTTTCAGTTTTTCTATATGCTTTTCAGTTTTCTGACTTCAGTTTTTTAAGTCACTTAACCTCTGTCTGCCTCAGCTTCCCCAATGTAAAATGGGGATGACAATAGCACCCAGGTTGTTGTGGGAGTCAAATGAGATTATAATTGTAATAATTGTGCATCAAATAATAATTGTACACTGTACTAACATAGTACATACTACATATTAAGTACTGTATGAATATTAATTATTATTATATAACTTAAGAAATGGCTCCAAAACATAGTTAAGGATAGAGTATTGGGCCTGGAGTCAGGAAGGCTTGAGTTCAGACATGGCCTTAGATGACTACTAGATTTGTGATGCTGGTCAAATCACTTAATGTCTGTCTATTTCACTTTCCTTAATTGTAAAATTGAAACCATAATAACATCTATCTTCCAAAATTTCAAGCATCATATGAGATAATAGATATTTTTAAAAAGTAACTCCAGCTCAAAATGGAAAAAAAAAAGTTACTTTCATTTATAAAATGTGCAGATATACACTGGGATAATTTATGTTCTTTTAAAACCAACAGTAACAAACTTAATTATGTCACAGAAGAAGCACAGATCTTCATGGTACATCCAAGAGAGTCCAAGAGTAGAAAAGAGTAAAACGGAGATACCAATTCAGTGAGTAATAGGTCCAACAAGCCAGATATATATATATATATATATATATATAATGTTATACTCCACAAAGAGCAGGTCCAGTGAACCCAGTAGAGTAACTTTCCCAAAGTGGTTTTTGGCCTAGCAGAAATCCTACCGACTATGTAAGAGCCACAGAATTCTAATCCAGTGCTTAGTAGAAGGAAGTACCCAATGTCCTTAGGTCTCTCCCTCTGGTAGGATGGTTCCTTCCAGAACTTCAATTTAAAGAAAACCATGTCTCATTCTTCAGGGCTCCTTCCTACCATGCCCCTTTATTGAGTATCTATGTCCTTTCTCCTCCCCTCCTTCTTGTTTCCTTTTATATGCTATCTTTCCCCATTAGAATATAAGTTCCTTGAGGTCAAGGGCTATCATTCTACTTATATTTGTATTCCCATCACTTATCGGGCAATACAGCAAGTACCTAACAAATGGTTGTTGACTATTGGCTCATTGAGAGAAGATCAGCTTGACAGTATTAGAAGCGCAAGTTGCCTTTTTGCAGATGATATGTGAGTTTCTCATGTACATCTGTACTCTCTCTACCCTCTTGTATATTTGTGAGAGAATGTACCTTGTTGTGTGAAAAAATTTTTTATAAAAGTATTTCTTTAAACATTTTTGCTTTAAACTAATTGTGTCTTCTTGTTAATGAAAGGAAAATTGAATAAGTCAATGGGGGCTTATGTATTACTCTGTAAATAGATGTGTACCCATAAATTTTTTTTGTACCAAGGGTAGATATTCTGAAAGCTATATACCTGGGAAGGTGGCTATCCAGGAATAATAGTCAATCAATCACTCAACAAGCATTTATTAAGTGCCTACTATGTGCCAGGCACTATACCAACCTGGAAATAAAAAGAAAAACAAAAAAAGTCCCTATTCTAAAGGAAGAATAATCAATATAATCAATTAACAAAATTACTACTATAGCATCTCATTAGCACAATTAACATAAATAGATAATATGATTAAAACATAATTAACTCACTCTGACCTAAAATACATGGTACCTTGGAGTAAAAAATTCCAGGTTCTAACACATACAGGCTTTGTGATTTGGGGGAAGTCACTTAAACTCAATTTCTTGCCGCCTTCCTGAACTACAAGGATGGAGGCATCTGTCTGCAAGAACTATACTCGGATACTTTCAACCTGGACAGAATACCAAATAGGACAGCTCATCCCTTCTTGCCTAGATTACTATAATATTTCCCTAAAGAATACCCTTGCTTCCAGTTACTCTCCTTTCTAATCCATTCTTCAAAAAATTCTTCATAAAATATACAGCTAGGGAAAATTGAAAATTAGTATGGCAGAAACTAGGCATTGATCCATACTTAAGATAAGGTCAAAGTGGATTCATGACCTAGGCATAAAGAATGACATTATAAATAAATTAAAAGAACATAGGATAGTTTACCTCTCAGACCTGTGGAGAAGGAAGGAATTTATGACCAAAGAAGAAGTAGAGATCATTATTGACTACAAAATAGAAAATTTTGATTAAATCAAATTGAAAAGTTTTTTGTACAAACAAAACTAATGCAGACAAGATTAAAAGGGAAGCAACAAACTGGGAAAACATTTTTACAGTCAAAGGTTCTGATAAAGGCCTCATTTCCAAAATATATAGAGAATTGACTCTATAAGAAATCAAGCCATTCTCCAATTGATAAATGGTCAAAGGATGTGAACAGACAATTCTTAGATGAAGAAATTGAAACTATTTCTAGCCATATGAAAAGATGCTCCAAGACATTATTAATCAGAGAAATGCAAATTAAAACAACTCTGAGATACCACTACACACTTGTCAGATTGGCTGGAATGACAGGGAAAGATAATGCGGAATGTTGGAGGGGATGTGGGAAAACAGGGACACTAATACATTGTTGGTGGAATTGTGAATACATCCAGCCATTCTGGAGAACAATTTGGAATTATGCCCAAAAAGTTATCAGACTGTGCATACCCTTTAATCCAGCAGTATTACTACTGGGCTTATATCCCAAAGAGATCTTAAAGAAGGGAAAGGGACCTGTATGTGCAAGAATGTTTGTGGCAGCCTTCTTTATAGTGGCCAGAAACTGGAAAATGAGTGGATGCCCATCAATTGGAGAATGGTTGAATAAGTTGTTGTATATGAATATTATGAAATATTATTTTCCTGTAAGAAATGACCAGAAGGATGATTTCAGAAAGGTCTGGAGAGACTTACATGAACTGATGCTGAATGAAATGAGCAAGGCCAGGAGATCATTATATACGGCAACAACAATAGTATATAATGATCAATCCTGATGGATGTGGCCCTCTTCAACAATGAGATGAACCAAATCAGTTCCAAAAGAGCAGTAATGAACTGAATCAGCTATACCCAGTGAAAGAACTCTGGGAATTGAGCATGGCCCACAACACAGAATTTTCACTCTTTCTGTTATTGTTTGCTTGCATTTTTTGTTTTCCTTCACAGGTTAATTGTACACTATTTCAAAGTTTGATTCTTTTTGTACAGCAAAATAACTGTGTGGACATGTATACATATATTGTATTTAACTTATACTTTAACATATTTAACATGTATTGGTCAACCTGCCATCTGGGGGAGAGTTGGGGGGAAGGAGGGGAAAAATTGGAAGAAAAGGTTTTGCAATTGTCAATGCTGAAAAATTACCCATGCATATATCTTGTAAATAAAAAGCTATAATAAAAAAAATACAGCTATGTCACACTACTGCTCGAAATTATTTCATGATCCTTCTGTCCTTGAATTTCATATTTACTTAAATAATTTTGCATTGAATTTAAGTTCCTTAGTGAATACGAGCTTTCTGAGGGCAGATCCTCTTTCCAATTTTGTTTCTCTGGCACCTAGCATGTCATACAATAAACACTTAATAGAGATTTGTTAAATGGAATTACGTTGAGGGTAATACCACACACTACTTCCTTTTTTAAAAGGGATGTTTCTATTTTGGATACAGTAGTTATAGCCTGCCTACTCTTGTCTTTAAGACAAGTAATCTTTGGAAGGATCTGCTATAATCAGCTCAGGTAGATAGTTTGCAAAGGTGAAAACTAACTAGGTTCAACATTGCTTAGAAAGTGTTTTATGGGAGAAATTCTCAATGTTTGAGAAGGGGAACTGTCATTCCTACATTTCCTGTCTCACTGTTCAGATTAGCTGTGCTACAAATGGTCCTCAGCATCAATATCCAAAAAAAAAAAAAGATTATTGTATGATGGACTATGGAATATTCTTCAGTGAAAGAAGATGGGATCCTTTTCTAGAAGTTCACTGTCCTAATTTACAAATTATATAGATTATTTTGGGTCATGTTAAATCAGACAATTTCATTGGGTTCAAGTCTGTATTATTTTACCCATATTAGAATACCTTTCATCTTGAAAATGTCTTTACAAACAGCAAGAGTAATGCAGTTGAGTACTCTTTTCTAGTTAAGGAAAAATGATTCCAGAGAGTGGGAAGTAAGCCAGAGTATGACTGGTTCAGGGCAATAAGCATTTGTGGACCATAAAATCCAATTAAAAACCTTAATAATTAGGAATTAAAAGACATACTCTAAAGTTAATAGTCTATAAAATGCTATACCCTGTTCCAGTCACCAATTAAGGAGCTCAGGAAAGAAACCTGCAGGCAACTGGAACCCTAGAATACCTCTTTATATAGGCTTTTTCTTTCCCCTCTTTTCTCTTTCTTCTTGTCTTCTCTGACTGAATCTCTATCACATTCAGGCTAGAAGTACAGTGGTCACTCATGGGCTGCTTCCATTGCTGATTGGTACAGAAATTTTGACCTGCTTTTTTCTGACCTGTACTAGTTTGTCTCACCTTGCACAACCTTGCTGACCCCTATCTCTCAAGATGAAATCACTTCTTTTGCTATTGGACTTAATGTAAGTAGGTACTGAATTAGCCCAGACCTCCTGAACTCAATGACCCACCAGATCATTATATACTTATATACTACCCAGTATATAAGCACACCTGGTTAGTCTAGGACTTCTCTGTCTTAAGTGGGGTACACAACAAAAATGGTAATTCTCTGATACTTAATAAAACAGCTTAGTCTATAAGATGCCTGAGTTATGGTCTAGTATATAAAGTCCTGAGTAGAGCCATTCAGGATAAAAGGGAAGGGAAGTGATAGGGCACACATAGAAAAGGGAAGAAGAGCTAAATGACACTATAAGTACACAGAGTGCCAGGCCTGGAGTCAGGTAAACTCATCTCCCTAAGTTCAAATCTAGCCTCAGACATTTACTCTATCATTGGACAAAGCACTTAATTCTATTTGCTGTGTTTCCACATCTGTTAAATAAGCTAGAGAAGTAAATGATAAACAAATCCAGTATTTTGGCCAAGAAAGCTTCACATGGGGTCATGAAGCATTGGACACAACTGAAATAACTAAATAAGAAAAAAAAGGGAGAAATGGATCCCAATTCTATGCTAGTTTTAGGAGGGCATGAACAATTCTCTTTTTTATTTTTTATTTTAGCTTTTTATTTACAAAACATATGCATGGGTAATTTTTTCAGCATTGATCCTTGCAAAACTTTCTGTTCCAAATTTTCTCCTCCTTCCCCCCACCCCTCCCTTAGATGGCAAGTAGTCCAATACATGTTAAATTGTTAAAATATATGTATATATATATATATATATATATATATTTATACAAGATAAGATACAAGACATATTTTCACAAGAAAAATTGGATCTAGAAAAGAAAAAAAACCTGGGAAAGAAAACAAAAAATGCAATCATACAATAACAGAAAGAGTGAAAATTCTATGTTGTAGTCCATACTCAGTTCCCATAGTCTTCTCTCTGGGTGTAAATGGCTCTCTTCATTACTGAACACTTGGAACTGGTTTGAATCAACTCATTGTTGAGAAGAGCCATGTCTATCAGAATTGATCATCATATAGTATTGTTGTTGAAGTATATAATGATCTCCTGGTCCTGCTCATTTCACTTAGCATCAGTTCATGTAAGTCTCTCCTGGCATCTCTGAAATCATCCTGGTGGTTGTTTCTTATAAAACAATAATATTCCATAACATTCATATATCATAATTTATTTAGCCATTCTCCAACTGATGGCATTCATTTACTTTCCAGTTTCTAGCCACTGCCAAAAGGGCTGCAACAAACATTTTTGCACGTGTGGGTCCCTTTCCCTCCTCTAAGATCTCTTTGGGATATAAGCCCAATAGTAACACTGCTAGGTCAAAGGGTATACACAGTTTGATAACTTTTTGAGCACAGTTCCAAATTTCTCTCCATATAATGGTTAGATTCATTCACAGATCCACCAACAATGCATTAGTGTCTCAGTTTTCTCACATCCCCTCCAACATTCATCATTATCTTTTCCTGTCACCTTAGCCAATCTAACAGGTGTGTATGTCAGCCTTGTTGTAATTTTCATTTCCCTGATCAATAGTGATTTGGACTTGATTTCTTATAAATTTGAGTCAGTTCTCTATATATTTTAGAAATAAGGCCTGTATCATAACCTGTGAGTGTAAAAATGTTTTCCAAGTTTATTGCTTCCCTTCTAATATTGTCTGCATTAGTTTTGTTTGTACAAAAACTTTTTAACTTAATATAATCAAAATTATTTATTTTGTGATCAATAATTATCTTTAGTTCTTCTTTGGTCACAAATTCCTTCCTCCTCCACAGGTCTCAGAGGCAAACTATCTAATATTCTTCTAATTTATTTATAATATCATTCTTTATGCCTAGATCATGAACTCATTTTGACTTTATCTTAATATATGGTATTAAGTGTGGGTCATTGCCTAGTATCTGCCATACTAGTTTCCAATTTTCTCAGCAGTTTTTGTCAAATAGTGAATTCTTATCCCAAAAGCTGGGGTCTTTGGTTTGTCAAATACTAGATTGCTATCATTATTGACTATTTTATCCTATGAACCTAACCTATTCCACTGATCAACTAGTCTCTTTCTTAGCCAGTACCAAATGGTTTTGATGACCACTGCTTTATAATATAGTTTTACATCTGGTACAGATAGGCCACCTTTATTTGATTTTTTTTTTCATTAGTTTCCTTGAAATTCTTGACCTTTTGTTCTTCCAAATGAATTTTGTTATTTTTTCTTGGTCAATAAAATAGTTTCTTAGGCGTTTGATTGGTATAGCACTAAATAAATAGATTAGTTTAGGTAGTATTGTCATCTTTATTATATTTGCTCGACCTATCCAAGAGCATTTGATATTTTTCCAATTGTTTAGATCTGACTTTATTTGTGTAGAAAGCGGTTTTGCTCATATAGTACCTGACTTTCCCTTGGCGATAGATTCCCAGATATTTTATACTATCAACAGTTATTTTGAATGGAGTTTCTCTGTATCTCTTGCAGTTGGATTTTGTTAGTGATAATTTATGTGGATTTATTTTGTGTCCCACAACTTTGCTAAAGTTGTGTATTATTTGTAATGGCTTTTTAGTTGATTCTTTGGGTTTCTCCAAGTATACATCAAATCATCTGCAAAGAGTGATAATTTGGTTTCCTCATTACCTACTCTAATTTCTTTAATTTGTTTTTCATCTCTCATTGCCAAAGCTAGCATATGAACACAACTCTCACCAATGCATAGGTCACATGTAAACGCTTCTTCTTCCTAACAAGAACTCTTCAATGCCCTACTTGTTACTGTGCTGTTACTGTGCTATTTCTGTGCTCACAAAAACACAGAACCCATACATCTCCTACCAAAGGAACTACTACTCAGGTAGAGCCTCACTTTTCACAAACCACCATTACACCCAATACAAAATATTTCTGATATTGTACCTATCATCTTCAGAACATCTCCACAACCAGCAAGGATGATATGGATGCTTCTTTTTTACAATTCAAAATATATTTTTAAAAAGTGATTACAGAAAGATGGACATAAATAAGATAAAGACTGCTTTAGAAAAAAAAATCAATGTCCTTCCCTAGTAACTCATTAAAGTTGCTTGAATCAATTTGTGGAAGAAACATAGAGGACATGGGCACTTGGAAATTCTTAAAGACTTGAAGTAGAATTATATTTTACTCAATTGTAGTTGAACATAAATAGGAGTTGAACATCTATTTTCAAGACTTGAAGAATACTATTAAACTCACAGTGTAGAATTTTTGGTATTGTTTTAATCTGAAGAGGAAATAATTGGAATATATATTTGCATAGGATAACCCATAAGAAGGGGGAAGTATTATAGAGATTGGTACAATGAGGTGGAGAGAGCATCAATGACACTGGAGAGTGTGAAGTTACAATTAGACAAAGAGATGGGGTGACTCAGTCTCTAGAAAATCTGACTTTCAATTTCTTAGGCACTTTGGGGAAAATGGGGACTAGGAGAGGTCACAGCTAGAATACTATGGGAGCAGTGGCCTGGAAGTAACTCTCCTGCTGGTGCTAAGGAGATCAGGGAGGTAAATTTCGGTAATGTTCAGGTTGACAGTAGTTTTTGGCAGTCATTTATTGATCTTTTATTGAATTCTACTCAAACAACTAAGAAAGTTTATATAACTGAAAATCTCTGTGGAGCTAGAAGGCTGAACTTTCCTCAACGTTGTATATGTTTAATAATTTCTAACAAAACGTCTAAAGCTAAATTATGTGGTAAAATACTTCCAAGAAGCTACATAAATGTTGGCATATCAAGACAGTTGATGATATGATTGCTGTATTTCACCATTTTTTCCTATTTAACATATTTTCTTCAAAGTGAAAAGAGATATGTCTGGCTTATATACCATGTTCTTTTTGTCATAACATTCTCAAGGAAGCTGTGAGTATGTGAGTTTATAATGTGATGAAGCTTTGAGAATGGAAGATTTTGAAAAGATTGGGGAAATTCTTATGAAAGGTCAGGCATTAATAAATAACTAAATGAAACAGGGAAAGGGAGATAAAAAAATGGTGGTCATGAGATACCAGCTTATGAATTCAGCATCATTGAGCCAGTCTTGAGGAGGTAGGTGCACAGAGAATCTGAGCTTTACATGATGATGAAAAGCACATACCACATTCAGAAATCCAGTTCTCCCAACAAGTTTTGGTAGTTTTGTGAAAGTACCTCATATCTCTTCCTCTTGCTATCCTAAGGATATAGAGTAATGAATTGGGAGCTGGGTTTCCTGAAGGATGCATTAGTGGTGGTTGTCAGTTGGGGATGGGCGTTAAGAATTTTTAATACTTTTTTCAAAATCTTTGCTATCACTTACTAATTAGTTTTCATTAAATCATTCCTATTTTAAACATATATTTAGAGGATAAAATATACAAGAGTCATGAGCCTTGGTTTGGCCACTTTGGTGATTATAGTAACTGTGAATTATATAAGCTTTAATTTTTGTTCAAAGCATTATCTTAAGGGTGTGCTAAAGTTTATTGTTTGTTGTTTCAGGTTGTCAATGATCCCAATCTAAGTTTTCTTGGCAAAAAATAAAATGCTAGAGTGGTTTGCCATTTTCTTCTTCACCTCATTTTATAGATGAAGAAACAAAGGTAGACTTAAGTGACTTCTCACAATCACACAGTTGCAGGTGTATGAAGCCAGATTTGAACTCAAAAAAAGGAATTTTCTTGATTCTAAAACCCTTGTTTTATATATCGCCTCAATTAGCTTCTCAGAAAAGTTGTTTTGAATCTCCTCTATTTCATTCATTAGCTCTTCTTGCTTGTTTTCTTGGGAATAAATCTTTTAATAATTTCTATTAAATGGTTAATGGGTTAAATTAACCCTTAGAGATAAAATACTTAAAAGAGATATTTGTAAATCAATTGGCACAGTCCCTAGAACAAAGTAAGTGATTAAAAAAATCCTTTCTTAAAATTAAAAAATTCCTTCCTTACATCTTGTCAAAGTAACATTAGACAGCTAATACTTATTAATACCTTGATTAATTCCTTCAAGCAAGAGCAAATCTTTGTAGACTTTATAGTTTTGACCAGGGCTGAGTCTGGTTTGATAATTTATGAAATAATTTTGTTTGAAAATTACATGAAAAGGAAATAGGCTATCTCTAAAAGGCCAAAGGCATATTTCAGAACCAGAGGATTTATTGCTATCCTTTTCCTCCCAAAAGACAATTTCCCCAGTTTGCGTGCGATTTTGCAAAACAAATTCCAAAGCACAATGGGATAGGTCATATTTTTCTAGGTGAAAAAAGGTGTGGGGGGCAGGAAGCAACTTTCTATGATTTCATTATTTATCTTGCTTCTAAACATTCCCAATGGATTTTTTTTTCTTTTCTAGGCCAATGTTCTCAATAAAACAAATGGAACTTTGGACATAAAATTGGTCAGATCATTCAGGGAAAATTTGCATTTGGTTGGTCACTTAATCTCTTTGTGCCTCAATTTCCTCAACTACAAAATGAAGGGTTTGTATTAAATGATGTCTGAGATCCCTTTCAGTTCTAAAAACCTTTAATCCCATAGTCTTTCATGTGACTCAGTTCAATTTACTGATATTTAGATCATGTTAGACTCCAGAAAGTTGTTTGTTGCTACTCCTCTCAGGGCCTGAGGGTTTTCTAATACTATTACTCACAAACCCTCACCCAAATAGCAATAAATAAATTAACATTTCCCCAATATCAATAAGCTAATTCATATCATTTATCTTTTACAAAGCAACATTCACTGAAAAAAGTATAGCAGGGAATAAAGTATAACAACATCCCATTAAATCATTGTGCGTTCTTCCCTCTATACTCCTTGTTCATCTTTTGTTTTTGAAGAGGACTAATGACATAATGGGATAATATCTTAACGTGTTCTTGATTTGAATTTAAGTAAGGCAGAGTTACCAAAGTCTTAAGCTTCACTTTCTCAGCCAGAGTCATCGAAATCCACTGGCAAGGCATAAGTCAGAATGACTAATGGTGGTCCAGAGTACAGGAGCTGACTCAATATCTTCAATATTTAACTAAGCTCTCAGTGTCTAAGTGTTCTATAATATTTGCTTCAACTTGATCCCTGGAGAGAATGCACTCATATTTAATGTTCTCCTTACAAAATGTTACCTTATCAAAGTTACTTCTGAATCCAGCATAACTAATAAATAAGTCACTTGTCTGTAGGATATAATGTTTAGCCATTGGGATTCATTTATTCCTGGGATAGATAGAGTAAGTTCAGTCCTCAGGGATTGTAGGAAAGAATTAAGATAAGAAAGTCAAAAGGAACAGAGATGCTATATACACCACTATTGTCAGTGGTAGTAGTGAGGAGATCCCCTTCTCCCAAGTACACAAGGAATTATTTCTCCTCAGAAACCATCAAAGTAGAGAAAGAGAATTCTTTTAAATGAACTTTTTATACATGAATAATTCTGACTGAAGAAGCCAATTAAAAGGCTCATTTTATCACAGAATAAACTGATTTAAAAATCAATATATCTGGAATGGGGAGGGAAAAGTCTTCCCTTTCATGTATTTTCTAGAAGATTCACCAAGCCTCTATATGGATTGAGAACAGACATTGAATATTGTCCATGCTCTAAGTATGTGTCTGATGGCTCGCCATATGACATAACTGTAGAATCTACCTAGTGAATCCCACCTGAAGACCCATCCCCTTATATCTCCAAGCATAATCAGTCTGCATGTGGATAGAATATTCTTTTATTGCACTCATCATTATTTGCAAAAACCACAGAAAGGATCTCTGAGGTCTTCTAGTCCAACCTGTGCATAAACAGATGTTTCTTTTATAATATCCATAATGGTTTCCTGGTTCTTTTCACTTCACTTTGCATCAGTTCCATAAGTCCCAACATTTTTTTTCTGAAACTATCCCCTTTGTCATTTCTTATAGTACTCCATCATAACCATGTGCCACAATTTGTTAGTCACTTCCCAGTTGATGAGCATCCCCTTATTTTCCAATTCTTTGCCACCACAAAAAGCTGTTATAAATGTTTGTATATAAAGGTTCTTTTCATTTTTCTTTGCTCTCTTTGGGGTATCAATATATTCCTGATAATACTGAGTCAAAGGGTAGATATATATATTTAAAGTCTTTTTGGCATAGTTCTAAATTATTCTCCAAGACAAATGGATCACTTTACAATTCCACTAATAGTTTATTAGAAGCATTCTATCCACCTTTTGCCAATTTTTATAGGTGAAAAGTGGTACTTTAAAATTGTTTTAATTTACATTTTTCCAACTAATAGTGATTTAGAGCATTTTTGTATCACTATAAATAGCTTTCATGTCTATCTGAAAACTGCCTGTTCATATCCTCTGACCATTTATCAATTGGGGAATGATTTGTAGTCTCATAAATTTGACTCCTTATTCTATATATCTTGGAAATGAGGCCTTTATCAGAAACACTGACTATAAATTTTTTTCTCTGATTTGTTTTTCTTTTAATTTTGGTTGCCTTTGTTTTGTTTCTGCAAAACTTTTTTAGCTTAATATAATCAAAATCATCCATTTTACATTTCATAATGGTCTCATATCTTGGATGGTCATACATTCTTCACAGACAAGTAAATTATTCCTTGCTTTCCTTATTTGTTTATAGTATAACTCTGTATACCTAAATCATGAACCCATTTTAAATTTATTTTGGTATGGGGTATGAAATGTTGATCTATACCTGGTTTCTGTCATACTATTTTCCAGTTTTTTTTCAGCAGTTTTTGTCAAATAATGAGTTCTTATTCCAGAAGTTGGACCCTTAATGTTTATCAAACAGTAGATTACTTTAGTCATTTGTGTCTCTAAACTCTTCCACTTATCTACTCTATTTCTTAGCCAGTAACAAATGGCTGGAAAATTGACAATTAGTTCTAGTATGGCTAAGCTACCTTCCTTTGCCTTTTTCCTTTGATATTCTTGTTCTTCCAGATGAATTTTATTATTTTTCTAGCTCTAGCTGACATTTTGAGTGCTAAAAATGCTGAATAAATTAATTTAGGGAGAATTATCATTTTTATTATATCCTAGCTTATTCAGTTACAATTGATATTTTTTAATTGTATAGTCTTAACTATTTTTAAGAAAAAATGCTTTGTTAGTTATATTCACAAAATTCCTAGTTAACTGCTAAGTATTTTATACTGCCTGTGGTTATTTTAAATGGAATTTTGTTTCTATCTCTTGCTGCTAGGCTTTGTTAGTGAGCTTACAACTTTCTACCTTGGAATTTACACAAGTCCCTAGAGACTGTCTTAGAGTTGGCACTTGGAAGTGAACATAGTAATAAAGTTGTCCATAAGGGTCAGCTGCACCCAATACCAACAAAGAGTTCCCTGTAATCTTTTTTTGGCCAGTTGTTTGACCACCTCTGGTCTGAGAGTTCCACAAGATGTTGCTGCTGCCACTTTCATGACCACTTCCATGGGGCTAAAGCTCCCACCCCAATTTCACAGATCACTCCTGTCAGTCTCCTAATTTGTAGCAAGTTGAAAAATGACTTTTTTTTTTTTGTTCTGATGATTCAACATTTTGATTGAGGAGCTATTTAAAGCTTTTTTTTTTTTTTTTAAGAGGGGAAAGTTGGGAGAGCTCATCTGTGTTGCTGCCTGTATACTGTTCCATTCTACCCTATCATTATTTGTTTGTCTCTCAGTCTATCAAATTATCTATTCAATATTCTGTTCAATACAGAAGTGCTATCAATAGAAGCTGACATCTTTGTAGCCATTTCTTTTTAAACCACTTTAAAACTTACTTATTCATTGTTTTACTTCCTTTTCCACCCACAGAATGGCAGAAATAAATGGCTTACTGATAGGGATGTCTAAATACTCATTATTTCAATAGTGGGAATAAACATAAATAAACTAAAATTTCCTTCACTTAAACTAAGAGAATGGAATATCCTTGAGATCTGGGTTTATCTTTCTATTTGTCTTCCTGTCTATAGCACCTAACATATTACTTTGCACATAGTAAGTGTGTAGTAGGTAAATATTTGTTGGATTGATTTCAATTGGAAGATGATCAGTTCTGTAGCTTCCTTTTTCTACTTTGTGTTTATGCTGTGACCAAAGCAAAATGTGAGAATAAATGCTTTCAGGCCGGGAATAAGCTTGTAGTCTCAATGACTGTCTATTTTTTTTTTTTTTTTTTGCTTCAATTTATCCTGCCTGCTGTCATTCTTTGTAACAACTCTGGGTGGAGATATTCCTTCCTGGCGCCAAATATGGAGGGGAAACCTGAACTATTTTCCATTAATGTTGGGATTAGTTTTGGCTTTTGGCCCAGGTGTCCTTAAACTTTTAAAACAAGCAGAGTATCAATGGCTTTGCTTGGTCTTCCCAATTTTCATTGCCCCAATAGATTTTGCATTTTCCAAGCTTGACCCTTCATAGCATTCCCTTCACATTCTTTCAAGGAAGTTTCTGAAAATGCCTTTTGGAAGCATAATGCTCTGAAGAGAAAAGATTAAAAATCATGGATTGTTTCAGTTTTGTCTCTCTTTCCCTGTATGAGTCAGACAGCATCCTTCCACTTTGTGGTTAGAGAGGGGAAACCTGGTCTCAGATGACACAAATGCTTCTCTCACAGAGCCATGGAATCAAAATGCTCTCTAGAGACAAGCCACTCATGCTTCTTAAACTCTCAGGACCCATTTACACTTCATTTTTCATTTTCCTGTATTCCTATTTAATCTTGTACTCCAAACCCTTATTTCCAGGACTGCACTTAAACTGTCTCAGAAAACTGTCTAATCTTGAGAAGGTGATTCTCATGTACTGACTCATGTTATGGGCTATTCTCCTTCATTTGTATTTTCATTTTTAGAAATTGAGATCTTTGAAGGTTAAATAAATTTCCCATGATTATAATTTTTTTCTGTTGCTGGATAGATAAAAAAGGGCTTCCTTTTGCCATTCATAAGATCATAGATATAAAACTGGAACTTAGGACTGATTAGGGGACCATCTCTACTTTTTTTCTTTCTTTTTAAAAAGTGTTTATTTGAAACACAAAATTGAAAAAAAACAAAAATAAAAAAATTATCATGTGCACAAGAGAACATAATCAGAATATGAAATGATTAATTTTCATTTCAAGAAAGTATATATAACAAATACTACATATGGTGCTTAGAACTGTCCTTCTTTTCTTTGCTACTTTGCAGGATTTTTTTTCCCTCTGTTTTTTACTTTATTCTTTTTTACTCCTTTTCTCTCCCACCCCTAAATAGGCTATAGTTAAGCATGGGTATATTTTATATTCATACATGAAAACATATATATATATATATAATACATAATATACACATACATATAAATAAAATCACACACACACATACACACATACATACATACATATATATATATATATAAGTTTATATCATGTTTGTTTATCTTCTGTTTCTCTGAAGATGGATTACATCATCCTTTTTAGGTCCATGTCTTTCCATATTTTTCTAAACCTACTAACTTATCATTTCTTATACTACATTAATATTCTTTTGTTTTTTGGATTTTTTTATTAAAGCCTATTTATTTATTAAAGCTTTTCTGGGTAATTTTTCCAACAATGGCCCTTGCAAAACCTTTTGTTCTAAATTTTCCTCTCCTTGCACCCATCCCCTCCCTAGTTGTCAGGTAGTCCAATACATGTTAAATATGTTAAAATACATATCAAATCCAATATATGTATACATATTTATACAGTTATCTTACTGCACAAGAAAAATCAGATCAAGAAGGAAGAAAAAGAAAAACTGAGAAAGAAAACAAAATGTAAGCAAATAACAACAGAGAGAGTGAGAGTGTTATGTTGTGTTCCACCCTCTGTTCCCACAGCCCTCTCTCTCTCTGGGTATAGATGGCTTTCTTCGTAACTACACAAGTGAAGTGGTTTGAATCATCTCATTGTTGAAGAGAGCCACATCCATCAGAATTGATCATTGTTTAGTCTTGTTGTTGCTGTACCACAGCAATATTCTAACTTAATACTATCTAGTTGTTTTAAATACTCTATCATGCCTGCTTCTTTATTGGTAACTACCTCTCATGGAATATTATTTTAGGCAGACTTCATATATGCTTCACTTAGATCCTATGCCCTACTTCTTAGAAGTCTCACTAGCAAAACTACTCCAATTCCCTACTCATTATTTCAGTTCCTCCACACTTCTTCACTATTTTTGGAGTTAGAGAAAAACCAACTCTGATTTTGTTCCTGAAAGATGTGTGTCAGTCTATTTCCCACTGGTCCCACTCAATATACCTGTGACATTCATTGTTAAGTTTTTTCCCCCTGGCCATCGGTTCCTTAGGTGTATTGTCTCTCCCTATTAGAGTGTAAGTTCCTTAAAGGCAAGCAATGTCACTATTTTTGTGTTTAAGTTTGCAATGTTTAATGTAGTACTTGGTACACTAGTAAATACTTCTTACTGATTCTAGAACTGGTCCTGGAGTCAGGAAGATATCAATTCAAACAAGGCCTCATACCTTTATAATCTGTGACTAGGGATAGATTGTAACAAATTTTGTGATAGACTTTGAAGTTCAGTATGTCCATCAATCCATCACTTGCTAAGTCTAGACAATGAACAAAACAATAAATCAAGCCCTGACTTGGTCTTTTTAAATTATTAAGGTGTAAATGCTGATACTAAAAATTTAACAGTTGACTCTCTAAAGCTGGATGCATTCCCAATGAGATCAGGGGTGAAACAAGGATGTTCATTATCACCACTATTATTCAACATTGTACTAGAAATGTTGGCTTTAGCAATAAGAAAAGAAAAAAAATTAAGGGGATTAGAATAGGCAACAAGGAAATAAAACTATTGCTCTTTGCAGATGATATGATGATATACTTAGAGAATCCTAGAAAATCATCTAAGAACCTACTGGAAACAATTTACAGCTTTAGCAAAGTTGCAAGATACAAAATAAGCTCACACAAATCATCATTTCTATATATTACTGACAAAGACCATCATTGAGATAGAAAGAGAAATTATATTTAAAACAAATGTAGACAAAATAAAATATTTGAGGGTCTACCTGCCAAATCAAACCTAAGAAATATATGAACAAAATTATAAAACACTTCTCACACAAATAAAATCAGATCTAAACAATTGGAAAAATATCAATCATTCATAAATAGGCTGAGGTAATATAATAAAAATTGCTATGCCGGAGAAACTGAGTCAAGATAGAGATTAGAGAGTTTTTAATATTTCATTTGAAAGGGAGAGATTGTGTTGGGGGCATGCTGCTCCTAGGGCTGATGTCTAAAGCATCCAGAAGGGAATGTGTGTTCTCAATGACATATTTTATACACAGTAGCTAAACAAAGGCAGTGAGGTGGAGCGGTAAGCAGGAATCTCCAGTCAGGAACCATCAATCCGGTTCTGACAGGTTGGGGGGTAGCATCAATTAGGAGAAGTTAGAAGCGGAGAAGTCTGAACTCCCCCTTATCTTGAGTTTACACATTGACAATTTATAACTGTAGAGTAAGTATCCCTGAATAAATCACTGGGAAAGAGGGGGGTGGGGGGGGGAGGTTGCAACAAAGGGGATTGAGGCAGAAAAATTCAGGGAAACTGAGGCAGAAAAATTCAGGGAAACTGAGACAGAACAATTTAAGGAAACTGAGGCAGGACCATTACAGAAACTGAAGCAGTACAATTAGGAAAATTGAGGCAGGGCAATTAGGGAAACTGAGGCAGGACAATTAGGGAAACTGAGGCAGGACAATAAAAGAGAACTGTGGCACAACATTATGACAATTCTGCCTAAATTGGTCTACTTGTTCAGTGCCATACCAATCAAATTGCCAACTTTTATAGAACTAGGAAAAATAATAAAATTCATTTGCAAGAACAAAAGGCCAAGAATATCAAGAGAATTAATAAAAAAAATTACAAAGGATGGTAGCTTAGCAGTACCAAACCTGAAACTATATTATAAAGCAGCAGTAATCAAAACCATTTGGTAGTGACTAAGAAATGGAGTGGTGGATCAGTGGAATAGATTAGATAAACATGATACAATAATCAAGGCCTATAGTAATCAAGGCCCCCCAAATTCTTATTTCTGGAATAAGAACTCACTAATTGACAACAATTACTGGGAAAACTGGAAAATAATATGTCAGAAATTCAAAGAATACCTACATTTCATATCCCATACCAAAATAAGCTCAAAATGGGTATATTATTTGGACATAAAGGATGATACCATAAACAAATTAGGAAAGGAAGTGATAATTTACCTATCAGATTTTTGGAGAAGGGAGGAATTCATGACCAAAGAAGAACTAAAGAACATTATGAAAGTCAAAATAGATAATTTTATTACATTAAATTAAAAAGATTTTGCACAAAGGAAAACAACAGAAACAAGATTAAAAGGAAAGTACAAAACTGGGAAAAAAATCTTATATATAAAGAACTGTGTCCAATTTATAAGAATACAAGTCATTCTCCATTTGTAAAAGTAGTCAAAGGATATGAAAAGATAATTTTCAGATGATGAAATTTAAGCCATTATATAGTCATGTGAAAAGTTGTTCTAAATTACTATAGATTAATGTAAATTGAAACAACTTTGAGGTACTACAGGAAAAGATAATGATACATGTTGGAGGGGATGTGGGAAAACTGGGACACTAATGCATGGTTGGTGGAGTTATGAAATGATCCAACCCTCCTGGAGAGCAATCTGAAACTACACTTAAATGGCTATCAAACTGTGCATACCCTTTGACCCTGCAATGCTTTCAAAGCCTTCAAACCCAAACCTTACTTTCAAAGTTTTTCTTTTCCCTCTGAATTTCTCCCCAGAGTTTGTATACACATGTGACCTCATTTGAGGTAAAAAGGAAGATGAAGATCTCTTTTCACCCAAGTTCTTTTGATATCTCTACCATATACCCAGGCAAGCAGTTTTGAGGAATTATTCTCTTCACTAGTAAAAAGAATCTTATACAAATTTTAACCCCTGGTTACACAAGAACACTCTGTCTACTTGGCCATATTGGCTCTTGGGTTAGTATAGGTTGCACTAAATTTCAGATCAAAGAGTCATAGACTTACAACTGGAAGGGACCTTAGAAATAATCACATCTGATCCTCTCAGGTACAGATAAAGAAAATGAGACTCAGTGAGGTGAAATGGCTCATCTAAGTTTATATACTTAATAAGCACATGAAGAAAGAATTGAATATAAGTTTTTCTGTCTCAAAGTCTAATGCTGTGTTATACCATAACATACTGCCTATTATAGAAGCTTCCTGAAAGGCTTTGACAGAAGAGCGTTTAAAAACAGAAAACAAACAAACAAACAAAAAAACATGGTTTATGGTGGTGGACCAAGCATCACAATCACTAACAGGTTATGACCAAATCTGAGCATTTCCTTGGGACTCCTCAAAACTCTTTTCTGATCCCTAAGGAGATCCACTGAACCATTGCTACCATATTACTTTATTGTATTAGAAATTCCTAAAATGTGTCTCAGCTTTCAGGAACTGCCTGGAGAAATCTGGTTTGCATGGACTGGCCCTGATTCTTAGACTCTTTATATTTTATAAGGCATTGCCCCACCAGGGTGGCCCAGTAGCAGAAATCACCACCTTTAAAGGGGTATTTATTCCCTGGTGGCCCAATTCACAGGTGGGCACAGCCAGGGGTCACACCTATCACATTTTAGAGACTGCTGCCTTGACACCATCGATCAGATGAGCTTAGTTGCTCTAGGGTGTTGAGTTGCAAATGTCTGGATTTTGCTTCCCCAGGCAATGGCTCCAGGGATAGAGAGAAAACAGCTTATAAATTCTTTAACGATTCTTGGAGCCAAGAGCAGCACGCTGGCTGGTTTTGCAAGGCATATTATTTAAAGAGTTCCAAGGGACACGAAGGTAAATAGCTTGAAAAAATAGTAGGGAAAAGTTATTTCTTTCCTTCTCTGTGGACATTACGGAACTACAATTAAACCCTAGTTAAATTCTTCTGATGATTGTCAGATAGAGTGAAAGTTATTATGCCAGGATGTCTGGAATTCCCTTCTTGGGGAGACCGCACATTGTCAGAGATGTTTACCATTCTGTTTCACTGCTTGTCCTTCTTTTTATAAACATGAGTAAATTAGACTTTTCAAAATTTCCCTTTAGTAATTTTCAAGGCAGTAAATTTTGTTGGACATATCTAAACATTAACTATGAAATGGCTGCTTTGGAATGGTAGTAGGGGTGGCTAGATGGATAGATGGATGACTGCAAAGAGCATAAACTAGCTTTCACTCGGTCTTCAACTGAGCCATATTAGGATCTATATGAGGGAAGAACACTTCAGCATCATTGGGCCAGCACAGAACTGGGTTAACCCTCACTTTCCATAGTTACTTGCTTCCTATTTTCCTGGTAAGGGATCTGTGTCAGCTTGAAGGCAAGCTGATAATTCCAGAAGCATTTAACTAACTGAAGGTGTGCATTGATTGGAAATTTCTATCCCTTCTCTACCTCAATATACCAGAATGTTCTTGAAATCTTCCCTTATTATTTGATGGGATTGGAATCTCACCAATATAAATTATCCCTCCTATGGTACAGATCGCAGCTTATCCATATCCTCCAATTTTTAGATGCATACTCAACTATTCAAAAGGATTTTTTCTTGTTTATGTTTCCTCCAAAAAAGTAGTCCACATGGGCAGCTAGGTGAGCAACCTAGCTCAGCTATCCACTGAGCAGTGGATAGAGCAACATCTCTGAAGTCAGGAGGACCAGAGTTCAAATATGGCCTCAAACACTAAACACTTCCAAGCTGTGTGACTGTGGGCAAGTCACTTAATCCCAATTGCCTCAGCAAAAAACAAATAAATAAGTAAAAATAAAAAAGTAGATTACAATCCATATTTTCTTGATCTCCCAATCCATTCATCTTTTATGTAAGTCATAAGCATACTATTTGGGTTGCATTTTGACCTAGTTTCTCCTGTAAAATTGTAAACTTCCTGAAAGTAAGAACAATAACTACTTTTTAATCTGTAATATAATCATTTAGAATCCTGTCATGCATAGAATCCTCAATCTAGAATTAGAATTTTCAGAGGCTATTTTATAATTATAATGTGGCTGTTAAAATGACCTGTGGCTTTCTAGGAATGACTTCTGATCAACTATATACTTCATGATAAAAGAGTAGATATGGTAAGACAATGACTTCACATTATTTCCATTCTGCTATGGTGGGCTACCCAATAAAATGCTGTATAGGTACTAATCATGGGTTCCATTCAAGATCCTTCAACTCATTTCTAACAGAAGTTTGAGCATGACTTTCAGTCTTCAATCTCCTACACGATGGTTTTCCTGAAATGGTATAATGGGGGATCAGCCTGAAGCAACCATTTCTGAATTCAACTCTTCAGGTCAGACCTGATGAGACAAAAGTTTTCTTTTTAAAAATCTGGAAATTTTAGTGTATTGCAAATTCAATATGAGTCAGTAGTGTGATTTAGCAGCCAAAAAAAGCTAATGTGATCTTGGGAACACTACAATGAGGATACGAAGATTACAGTTTTTCTGTACTCTGCTTTGGTCCAACCACACTTGGATCACTATGTTCAGATCTGGCTGGCACTTTTTAAGAAGATCATTGAGGCAGCTCTGTGTCTCAGATACGATAGAGTTCTAGGTCTGGAGTCAGGAAAACATAAGTTGAAATCCAGCCTCAGACATTTACTATTGCTAAGACCTGGGCAAGCCATTTAACATGCATTTACCTCAGTTTCATTATCTGAAAAATAAAGGTAATAACAGCACCTATTTCCCAGGAATGTTGTGAGAATCAAATGAGATAATATGTATAGAGAACTTAGCACACTACCTGGTACATAGTATATGCCTAATAAATGCTTGTTTCCTTCCTTCCTTCCTTCCTTCCTTCCTTCCTTCCTTCCTTCCTTCCTTCCTTCCTTCTTCCTTCCTTCCTTCCTTCCTTCCTTCCTTCCTTCCTTCCTTCCTTCCTTCCTTCCTTCCTTCCTTCCTTCCTTCTTTCTTTTCTCCTTCCTTGCTTCCTGCCTGCCTTTCTTCCTGCTTTCCTTCCTTTCAATCATTTATCTATCTATCTATCTATCTATCTATCTAATCTTTGTATCCCCAACACTTAACACATTAAGAGAGAAAGATTCCTGCTCCACATAATATGGCCACTTTGTAAATTAATCTGTCCCAATCAGTAAAATTTATCTTGTAGGCTTGACCTTTAAATTTACATTGATGCTTACCCTGAGGATAATAAGTGAAATTATTTCAATAAAGTGCTCTCTTACTCAGAGAGAGCTATAGAAACACATCTCTTCTCTGTAGCTAAAGGATTCAGACCCAATGAATAGTTTGAATAGGCTTTAATATCTCATCTTCCTTATTCCCAAAACAACCAACCTGAATTTTTAAATAGGAAATTGATGCTGAAACTTTTGATGTACATCAATTAACTACTTGATGATAGATCCAAACGTGAATTGAATCTTAAATACCCCATTGGGACAAAGTTATGAGAACTTTCTATGAAAGTAAGTTGGGCATTAGAAGTAGTGAATATTAGGGTTGCTTCAGTAAGATCTGGAACAGGGGTTTTTTAAAAATGTCCTTTGATGTTTGGATTTGTATACTTTACAATTTGTTATATATCCTTTTATGTTTCTTGCTGTTGATGATGAAGTAAGCCTATAAAGGGAGATCTTTTTAGCCAGGATCAGCCTTTGACCATTATAAGAGACTAGCATATGAGACAGTTTATAGCTAAATTTTATTACACTCAGACTTCACAGAGACATTTATAAACCTTACTGCTCTCTAATATGAAATGAATCAAGAAAGGTATTTTTGATTTTATAGGAATGGAACTTTTCATTGTACGGAACATTCTAGTTTCTGTTGAAGACCAGAGTTCAAAGAGAGTGATTTCTCAAGGTGGTTTCTCCAAGCATATTTATGGCTTTAAAAAATCCTAATAGCTTCTGCATTTTGAATCGAAAGGGTTTTTTTATTCTTTTTTTTCTGAGAAAACATTTTCACTTATAGCAAGAGGAATGTACACTTTGTGGTTTAGTATGTATTGTGGTTTACTATGTGTCATGGGAGGAAGAAAATACCTGTACAGAATTAGCTGATCCATATAAAAAAAAAATTAGGAGAAAATTTCCAGTAGACAGATGCCCATGCCTGGTTGGACGTTGTTTAACCTCTTCAAGGTCACAGATTCCTAAAGATGTTTGATTTTATCTCTAGGCTTCTGCTTCCCCTTTACACCTCCTACTCCCCTCAAAAAAACCTATTTTATAATATCTATCCTTACAAGATCTATTTGGAGATGGAGATGGAGATGGAGAAGACTGGAAAAAAGTTCTTGTGTGGATGATACTTGAATCAAGCAAGGAGTTCTAAAAAGTGGAGGTGTGGAAGGAGAACATTCTAGGCAGGATGGCTGGCCTATGCAAAGGCAAAAATGATGGGATACAAGGATAGCATATAGTGAAGCCAGGATGTACAGACCTAAAGGAGAATTCTTTGGAAGCAAGAGTGCAAGGAGGCTCCATTATCCAAGGAGGATGACGAAATTCCCAGAGCAAGTAAAACCAAATTTTCTCTACTATGTTACCTTAGGCTAGCTCTAAAGACCAATCCAAGTCTCCTCGCTATAAAAAATCGGGCATGATCAGCACAAAAGGGACAGTCAGAACGCACATTCTAAAGACACAGCTGAACTACAGTGACAATCAAGGAAGCATTGTCTATATATCCACAGCACTCTAGGTCATGCTTTGGGCTTTTCAGTCACACTTTCCCATGGAGACAACACCATTAGTAGTATCTTTCTTGAATGTGCAGGACAATAACAATTTATACATACATACCCATGAATATACACATACACATACATATGTATTTAATAAATATATACTGTCGGAAGATAACGATAGGTTATTGGGTGGTCCCAAATATTCATTATGATTATTTGTATATTCACTACGAAACAGACCAGATTAAATATAAGGTTTATGGATATAAATAATCAGGATCTAGATTTGGGACCACATGGAAGCTGCTTTTGATATTTTTCTGATTATATCAGATAGGAATGTGGTAATGAAATACTGTAGCTACCACTTGATTTTGAGGGGGAAAGTGGTCATGTTGGTACAAAACAGGAAGTACCAGGAGGTTAACCAAGGAATCTTTTGTATAATTTCTTTTACAAGTTCAGGCAAAAGAAAAAAAGAAAACACCAAAGTTGATAAATGTTGGAAACTAATTCATATAATTTGGACAAGAGCAGTTCAGGTTGGGGTATAGAGTTATGGATGAAACTGAGTTCATGTAACCATAATATAATTAATAAGTCAAGTTTAGAGTCATGTAGAACCTAATGAAGATAGGATGCCTGATTTCCTTTCTTTATGGAGAAGGATGCCATTTTATAATATAAATTCAAGAAAATGTTTTAGTGATCAAAATAATCTCATTTGTAAATTAATTTCAGTCTTTGGATTGTTCCTCCCCTTGTTTCTGATGGCTAACATGCTACTGCTTCCCCCCTCACTCTTCCCCCAACCTTTTTTTTTTTTTTTTTTTTTTTTTAGAAAATCCATATAACCTAAAAGCTTTCTTTTTAAAAGAAATGAAAAGAAAGAACTGTTATCTTAATGAAAAGTTCATAAGTTGGAAGAAGCCTTAGGGACCATGAATTCCAAGTCCCTCATTTTACAAATGAGGAAACTGAACAAAAGAGAGGTTAAGTCGTTTGCTCAGCATCACAGGAGTAGTGTCTGAGGTGGGATTGAAACCTGATCTTCCTGATTCTAGGCTAAGCATTCTTTCTATTCCTCTATCTTGCCTCCTTAATGACTTAAATCTGTTGGAAATTGGATTTCAGAATTGTAGATTGGAAGGGAACTTTGAGACCAGTTGGTTCAACCTAGGATAGGAATTCTACTTACACCATCCCCAGCCAGTGGTCATCCTGTTTTGCCACTAAGATCTCCAGTATTTGTGAACCTACTCCCTCCCAAGGCAACACTTTGCACTCTGGGAAAGTGTCAATTGATAGGCAGTTTGTTATTTCTCCTCTTGTATTGAGCCAAAATCTACCTCTCTGTTACATGAATACCATGCTACTCATGTTTCTTCTTGCTAAGCACAACAAAACTGATTCTTCTTTTACATGACTTTTTTTCATTAAGCTTTTTATTTTCAAAACATATGCATGGATAATTTTTCCACATTGACTCCTGCAAAACCCTGTGTTCCAAATTTTCTCTCCCTTATCCCTACTCCCTCCTCTAGATGGCAAACAATCTAATATATGCCAAACATGTTAAAATATATGTTAAATCCAATATATGTATATATATATATATATATATATATATATATATGTATTTGAACAATTATCATGTTGGACAAGTAAAATCAGATCAAAAAGAAAAAATGAGAAAGAAAAAAATGCAAGCTAAGTTGTTTCACATGATTTTTAAAGACATCTATTATATCCTTTATGACAGCTAAGTAGTATATTGGATGCAGTATTGGTCTGAAGTCAGAAAGACTTATTTTTTCTGAACTTAAATTTGTCCTCAATAACTTACTACCCATGTGACTCTGGGCAAATAACAACTGTTTGCCTCAATTTTTTCATCTGTAAAAAAGACAAATCACTTTTAGATTTTTGCCAAGATAAATCCAAAATGGTATTATGAAGTATTAGACACAACTGAACAACAAAATTATCTCCTTTTCTTCACCCCCCCCAAATCTTCTCTTCCAGAGAACAGGCACCCTCAGTTAACTCAATTCATCCAAGGTCTTTGGTCCCTTCATTCCCCTGGCTACCCATTTCTGATTATGTTCTTGGTTATTTTCATTAAATTCCCATGAATTTGTTAATTCCAAATCTACACAACAAACTCTAAAAATATTTTTGCTTTTCTCTTTCTTGTAATGACACGTGGATCTCCCAGAACCATGAACAAAGCAAGAAGCATTAATCAAAATCTTATTATATGTGAGACACTGGGCTAGGAATAGTCCTGCCATTAAAGAGCTTACATACACACTTTTGGAGGAAATTTACCTATGAATAAAAAAGTGAGTTCAAAATTTATATGAAATTGATAAAAGTAACTGGCTGGGGAGAAGGTGAGAAATAACAACAGGGTGGCAGAAATTAGGTAAGTTTCCTTTAGTGCTAGTAGCACTTGAGCTTTGAAAGAAGCTTGGGATTTTATGAAGTAGTCATGAGGAGGAAGTGCTTTCCAGTAATGGAAAACAGCCTATGCAAAGGCATAAGAATTGGTGATAGAACATCATGTCCATGGAGTAGCTAGCAGGCCAGTTTGGCTGGTATGTAAAATTCATAAGGGAGAATAATGTATAAGGAATCTGGAAAGGTGGACTGGAGGAAGTCCATGAGATTATGACTCCAGTGCTTAGAATTGTGCCTGGCATACAGTAGATACTTAATAAATGCTTATTGATTGATACGTGATACCAATGGTTTTCTTTGTTGACTTTCTGCGAAAATGAACAATACTTATGAAGGAAATTGGTACAACTTTGGCTTTCCCTGTAGGAGTCAACACTCTATAAACTCTATAATGAAAACATATTTGCAAAAATTCCTTAGCACATTGGGTTATAGGAGCAGCATGACCAAGGCTTGAACCTGTGTCCCAAAGAACAGAAAGTCTTCTTGGTTCCCTGTATTAAGGCAAGAGAGAAGTTCTGTTTTCCTTTTGGAGTAAAAAAAAGTGGGGGATGTTTTGCAATTTAAAAAAAATGCTCCTTTGGCCGTGATTGAAATATGTGGCTGTCGGTCTGAGCCAGCTCCTCTGTACATCTGTGTTTGGGACTATACTGCCAGAAAGGCCATTCGTACAATGTGCTTCTGTGTCCAGGTTGAGTAACGGCCATATGATACTCCCAGACATACCTTCCCAAGCCACATGACACAGTGCCATTCTGAGCACTGAGAGACTATATATTTCTTTATCCTGTTATTACAAATTCCACACAGAACTCCAAAGCAATATGGGCAATGGCCTGTGTGCTGGATGTAAGCACAAGGAGAACAAGCCTTGGGGGGGATACATGTTAAGCCACAGAGGGGAAAAAGAGAGAGAGAGATGAAATCAGACTTACAACTTTCATTTCTCCTTTCTAGTCAGGAAGTCAGGAAGATCACTGCTTATATCTTACCTGCTGCTTTCATTATACCAGGGGGAGGATTTGCTAACTGAATGTAGAGAAGGTGCAGTCCTAGCCTGCCAGAGCCTTACCATCAAAAAAGAGAAAAAAAAAGATGATGAAAGCAAATATAGCCTTAAATCAACAAGTAGAAGCATGCATGATGTGGATACAAATACCTAAAGATGTATGCCAAAGACAAAGAACTTTGTTTGCGTGGGAACATCCTCCAGTACGTACTTGTCCATAGCTTAAAATCTTACAGAGTGACCTTAAGTGCATAGAGGTTTAGTCATTTGTCCAAGGTCACATAATAAGTGTCAGAGGGAAGATTGCTTTGGATCATACATCTCAAGGTAGAAGAGACTTCAAAGGCCATGTAGTCTAATCTTCTCACTTTACAGATAAAGAAACTGAAGCCCAAGGAGATTACTCAAAGTAATAAAGGTGATATAAGCAGCAGAAGTGGGTCTTGAAATTCAGACCCTAAGTCTGGCATTATACATTTACGTACAAATAATAAACTTTTTTAAATAGCCTTTTATTTACAAGTTATATGTATGGGCAACTTTACAGCATTGACAATTGCCAAAAATCTTGTTCCGATTTTTCCCCTCCTTCCCCCCACCCTCTCCCCCAGATGGCAGGATGACCAGTAGATGTTAAATATATTAAAATATAAATTAGATACACAATAAATATACATGACCAAACCGTTATTTTGCTGTACAAAAAGAATCGGACTCTGAAATACAAATAATAAACTTATGTGTATATGTACATACACACAATAAAGTTTTATATAACTTCCCCCCAAAAAATATCTAAAAGAGAAAAAAGGAAAACAATTCAGTTCCAGTTTTGAAATAGGTTATTTTAGAGGGAGTTTTTGGAAGCAGTTGGGGTTAAGTGACTTGCCCAGGATCACACAACTATTAAATATCTGAAGCTGGTTTTGAAGTGAGGTCCTCCTGACTCTATGACAGATGGTTTCTCCCATATACCACTTAACTGCCCCTAGGATTTGAAAAAAACAAGAAAATTATTATTTTATGCATCATAACAATTAGCCATCTGTAATCAGACAAAACATAGAACTGAAGTGACTTGCAAAAAGTATTATGCATTGGTGTAGTTTGTCACTGAGTTCAAATTGCTATAATTCAAACTATCTAAGGAAGAAAATTATGGGAAGATGGAAGAAGAAAAGAGAAGGGTGGGCTATGAGATAAACCTTTTCTTTTAACAAACTCAAGTGAAGAAAAATTCACATCTGAGAGATGTATTGTTGCTCAGTTGTCTGGTTGTGTCTTACTGTTGGTCACCCCCATGTTAGTGCTTGTTAGGGTTTTCTTGGCAAAGATACTGGAGTGGATTGTCATTTCCTTGTCCAATGAATTAAAACAAACAGAGGTTAACAGAATCATATAGCCAATAAAAGTCTGAGACCAGATTTGAATTCAGGACTTTCTGACTTCAGACCCAGTGCTCTATTCATTGAACCACCTAGCTGCCTTAGAAACATGTCTATTCCCCAGTTCAGGCTGAGTTTAAGCTTAAAAATTAAAATATGCAATAGAGTGACTCATTTGTGACTTGATAACTTTATTGGAATTATGTCATTATCAACAGTAACAAAACCACAGGCATATATATACACATATACATAATCACATGAATATACAGTACATATCTACAGACAAATTCATTGCAACTGTACATAAGGAATTCCAAACTGAGAAACTTACTCTATCAGTGCAAACTGGCAGCTTTTCTGCTTAGGGAGTCTCTTAGATTCTCTTAGAGAGTTAACAACATCAGGGAGAGTTTGAGTGACTTCTTTAGTCACACAACCAGTATGTTTCAGTGATAAGTCTTAGTCCCAAGTTTTATTGATTTCAGGTGAGCTGTCTGTCTCCTATACCACAATACCTCTTCTATATCCATGTAAGACAAATGGACTGTCTAAATTTATATGAATATATCTTATGGAAGACATGGAGAGATGTTGCTGATATCTTTGGAATCTGACCTTCCCTTCTCTAGGAGACATAACTCAATAAATATTTATTAAGCACCAACTATATTCCAGGACCTGTGCTAAATATCCCAAGGATACAAATAAGATATATGAGTCAAGCTCTCTTTAAGTGGAGTTTTAGTGTTCATGCTCCCATCCTTTAATCACAGAGGAAGAGGATAATGATAAGGTGAAGTACCAAGGCTCATGAGATATTATGAGATGAGAAGATTATCTCCAAAATAAGCTTCCTGGGGTTTGGGGGAGAACTCAATTTGAGAAGTCCCAAAGTAATGCAACCAGGTGAGAAATGAGATGTTTCTCTCTAAAGGAGATAATTTGGCTTTGAAAGAAAAAGAGTTCTAGATGGGTTTTTTCTCTTTTAAATTAACTTGGAGTAACTAGGTGGTATCGCTGCCAAGAAAATCCCAAATGGTGTCATGAAGAATGAGATACAAATGGTATGACTGAACAACAAAAATTTTATTTAATTTATATTTGTTCTTCCTCCCTCTTATATTACTAGACTAGGATTACAACAGATTTAAAATAAAAGATCCTTCCTTAGTTGCTAGTCCTTAGGTTTCACTTGTCAGCTTAACCCCTCTCCATTAAATGTTAGTTACACAAAAAGAATCAAATATTGCAAATATCAAGCAAAACAGCCATCAAAAATTAGAGGAAATACACACACATAAGTGCATCTTTTGTTGTTGTTTGCTTGTTTCAGTTGTGTTCGACTCTTTGTAATCACACTTGGGATTCTCTTGGCCAAGATTCGGGAACAATTTGCCATGTCCATCTCTAGCTCATTTTAGTGTTGAGGAACAGAGGCAAACAGAGTTCAGTGACTTTCTCAGGGTCACATAGCTAGTAATGTCTGAACATTAGGACATCAGGACAGATGAGTTTTCCTGACTTCAAGTCCAGTACTTTATCCATTTCTCCATCTAACACACACACACACACACACACACACACACACACACACACACCATGATGTCAACAGCTTAACTGCATAGATTTTGAACTGAAAGGAACTTTACAGGTCTTCTAGTTCCCCTATTTCCCTTTTCTCTTTATAGATAAGAAAGGTTAATTCAGAGAGATTAAGATTACACAGATAGTAATTCCTGGAGTCAGATTTAGAAATCAGACTCTAACACGCGCGCGCGCGTGTGTGTATGTGTGTGTGTGTGCATAACTAAGTGTATCTAAGTGGATTTTGAAAACCTTTGAGCATTATAGAGTAGTCTCTACTGCAGGATCTTTCAACTCACCTTCCTCTTTCTCTATTTTTAGTCTCCTTTGCCTTTCTTAAAGAGCATTAGTTGAAAGCTTATATCAGGAAGCAGAATATAATTTCAAAATTTTTCATCCAGGGCCTATCTACTGTGAAATTAATCTCTAAAGAGAAATCCAGCAAAATGTCTCTTCATAAGCGGTAGCTTATGAAGCCCCTCAGGGAGGGGCTTATGTGGTCTGTGTGCCTCCTGCTAAAGGCAATATGGCCCGTCTCCATGAAATCCTACTTATTCCCTGCCTACCTCCTCTTTTCTCTTTGCTTTCAACTCTTACCAAGAATGTCTTTCATTGCATTTCATGCTCATTTCAAAAAAAAAAACAAAACAAAAAAACAAACAAACAAACAAAAAAAACCTTCCACCTTGGACAAATCACCCTTTATATCACCTTCAGATTTAAAAAAAAAATGTCCTTTCTGATTTAGATTTTAAAATTCCAAAGAAAGCCACAACCAACTTAAAATCTGAATTTAGTCACTACTGCACTTTTCATAACTTTTCTCATGCACAGAATATCTACTCATTTTATTCCCATTCCTAATGTTCCTGAGAATCTCTGATGAGTTCTACTGCCTTTGAGGTATACAGTTAACAACCATTTTTCACTTGGTGGTTTTTGCTACATGAATCTACTTCCAGCAAACATATTTCTTTTTGTTTTTAAGGAGAGTTTTTCTTCCAGAACATGATAACAAATTTTCAATAATATACTTGGCACATTAAATTTATTAGACCAATGACAATAAACAAATTGCCCTTTTATTACTTTTCAAAGGCAACCATGATTAAAAATGAAATTTATTTTCCATTGACTACATTTAATATTTGATTTCCAGGGAGGGAAGAGAGATGTGTTGCTCTCAATGTTTTTCCTCTTACCTATTGGCCTTGTACAATCACCTTGGCCCTAATGAAAATTACAATTGGCAAGATACCATAAGGACTGCCCATCCTAAACTCTACTCCAAGAAAGGAAAACAGCCTTGTTTGCAGAAAATAAGGCCAATTCCAAGTTATCCAATCAGGATCAGGTCTGATGTTATGTTGTCTCTGGGCAAGGCACATATTTTTCCATAAGTATATTTGCTTCTCTTTAAGTCTCACTTCTGGCATCTGGGAAATGTTAAGGTGCCATTTTCATTTTTATAGCAATGTTTCCCCTCCCATCTAAGCTCTGGAACTCCCTTCACAAGAACTCATTAATTTCCAGCAATGAACAAAAACAAAACTCCTTCTCCTCTACTTTATCTGATTGGAAGGTAAGAAATGCCAAAGAAATAAGAATTCACAGCATACATGACTGAATGAAGGAGTACTATTTGTGCTCATTTTAGCTTCTGAAGAAGCATGGGAAAACAAGTTGTGTAGATGACAGAATTTTAAGTCAATCCCATATGTCATCTACTCCTTCCCAGGTCTGGATGGGTTTGGAAAATACATATGTAAATAGTTAAGAGCTAAGTAGACATACTAACCTGGTGTTCTGTGTGTCCAGGGCTGGTGCTAATGGGTGTGATCATGGAAGGAGGAGAGAGCTTGTTCTTTTTGCCCCATAAAATCATGATGTCAAAATCTTAGCTTCATAAATCTAGAGCTGAAAGGGATCTTACAGATAATCTAATTCTCCTATTCCCACTTTCCTTTTATAAATGAGAAAGATCAATTTCAGAGAGATTAAGGAACTTGCTCAAAGTCACTGGTAAATCCCAATCAGATTTTTAAATCAGGTCTCTGATTTTAGCTTCAGCTCAATATATTGTGCTTTGTCCAAAATAGACTAAGAGTTTCCTACCTACTTTTTTTTTTGCATTGACTCAGACATCAGGAAAATCAATAGCAACAGGCTCTTTAAAATAGCTAAAAGTCTCAAGTCCTTTAACTTGATAACTTGAAGAGGAGGAACCAAAGAATACTGATCTACATTTGAATGGTGTTTGTTATTTAGTTATTTTCAATCATATTTGATGCTTTATGACCCATATGGGTAGTAAGTGTCTAAGGCTTGATTTGAATTTTATTCTTCCTGATTACAATCTTAGCATTCTATCCACTGTGCTACCTACCTTCCAAGGCATTCCCAGAGTACCTGAATTTGAACCCAGGCTTTGTCATTAAGGTAAGCTTGGTAAAGCTTCTGTGAGCCTTAAGTTATTTCTCTATAAATGAGAGATAATTAGACTACCTATTTCATAAATCTGTTGTGTGAATCATATGAAATATTTCATAAGTAATACCCCATTTGAAGCTACTCACTCCAACTTAATCATACTTATAGATTAGATTCCCAGAGGTACTCATTTCAACTCAATCATATTCACAGATTGGGTCCCCAGAGTGTTGGCTGCTACTTTTTTAAAAGATGACCCTGTGGTTTGCTCCTTCTAACGCTGCTTATGAGCTCTTATCAATGAGTAAGAAGAATTAATTAGTTTCTATCAAAGACATTTACTAAAATACTACATAGGAAGTCGCTATTGGTGTACAAAAAACATGACTTTGGTGTACACTTCTACGTACACACAGGGTGCATAGGAAGACATTTAACATGTAATAGTAATGAGACATATTATAGGATAAACACATGGCAAAAGGTGACTCAAATTCCAGGTGTTTCAGATCTTGAAGATCTTTTCTCTTTACAAAGAATTTTCACACAGCTCATGTTGCATATACCGTGCTGGGTGGATGGCTTCATTGGGCTTCTTGAATCTGTTTCTTCCTTGAATTCACAGTTGGAACTCCTCTGTGTCATAAAGGATCATATTCCTTTAATCTCTTTCCTCTTTCAGGTGGAAGTTTCTCAGAATCCATCAGTCCTTGATACATGTCTCTTTGTCCTAAGAAATGTATTGTCTTGTATTGGTCTGGTCTGTCTGATGAGGTAGTGATTAAAGGGGAAGAGAGGAAAGAAAGTTTGTTCCTTCATATCCAAGATCAATTACGTCTCCAGTTGTTGCTCCCTCTACTTCTGGCTCCAATTTCTGAATTGATAAATTCTTCCACCATTGACCTGCAAATATATATGAACTTGATTTTATTGTTTAATTTATAATGCTAGGAATATAACTGATTTGTCTTGCCAGTCACAGGGTATTTTCTGTGTGGTATCATTCATCCACAAGTCAAAACCATGCAAACCTCCGTGACCTCATTTTTTAAAAAAGTCCTTAACATATACTATTTTGTGATTACTTCTGTGACTATATCAGGGGAAGTGGGAAATGGAAACTTTCTTCCTTACAATAACTATATTCAGGGACATTTAGGATTGGATCAATTATCATTTGCGAAAGGAAGGGAGGAGAAATGGAACTCCCTCTGTTACATGCATAAAACTCTTTGCAAACCTATAAGATTTTATAAATAGAAACTGTTATTATCATTTCCTCTACTTCTTGAGTTTTTCTTCCTTCCTTCCCTCCCTCTCTTTTTTCCTCCCTCCCTTCCATCCTTCCTTCATTTTTTCTTTTCCCCCTTTTCTCTTGTTTTTTTTTCACATTTGTTAACCTAATTATTTATTTACATTTTTGTTTTCAAATTTAAGTGATTTTTATACTGCTATCATTTATCCTTAGACTAGCCCTCACAGACTCTTCTCTCATAACAAAGAAAAAATAGCAATCAGATATTGTTATCTTCTCTGTTGTTAACTTGAATAATTACTTGTATCTTTTATTATTAGTTAGCTTGTTTTCTCCCAAATTAAGTTGGGAGCTAGCTTTTCAGATCTCTATTGAATTCCCTCTTGTATACTTAAAGGGAATGCATTGTCATCTGTATATTGCTAATTTGTTTCCATTTTACTCAGCAAAATATTGCTCTGAAAAAATGATTGCCATCCAAGCAACTGAAGAAAGTCTTTTCCACCCTTTTTCTTATGAACCTGGAAAGTCTCTTTGGCTGCCAGACGGCAAAATTGAACCTCAAAAGATTTATATTTGGCTTGAAATCCAGGATCCCAGAGGTTTTGGTGGGTTCTTAAGGTGGTCAAATAAATTTCCATATTACTGAAATGGAGGGAACATAGGAAGGAGTAAGAGGAGTGGATGATGGCAACACACAAATGAAACAGCCTGTATTTTGGAGGGTTTTGACATAAAGCAGATTCCTCTTGCATGTGGAATATGGTAATGAACCTATTTCCTAGGTAAGCAAACAGAGACATTGGGGTGTGTGCTATGATCCCTTCAATAGTCAGTCCTTCAGAGAAAAAGCAGTATCCATTATTTGGCATGACTACAAGGGCTAGTCTCTGGCCTGAAGTTGAGACTCCAGGGAAAAAACAGCAGCCATTAGTAATATGCCAATAAAAGAACTTTATGTATCTATGCAAATTCTGTAGAAATGTTCCCTGCTCAGTGAGTAGTGTAGGAGAAATAAACAAAATATTGAAATAAAACTCAAGTTTTAAAGAATGTTTCAAAGTGACTTAGAATAGAATATAGCTAGATTTTAATTAATAATGAATCCCCTGAAGTAGTCACATCATTTAAATTCCTACTGGATATTTCCATTGGCTGTAAACGATGACCATATTTTACTTAATTTTAATTTAAAAAATGTGAATTTGAATATTTAAGCACTTAGTAGATTCATTATTCACACTAAACAGAACCTAGTTGTCCAACAAACATTTAATAAGTGCCTGTCATGTGCTAGCTTTGAAAAGCATTCTTAGTAGTAAATGAAACTCCAAATTATGCCTGACTTCAAGGAGCTTACACATTGTAGGTGAATGTATCATTTGTTCAGGTAAGTATATACAAAGAATATACAAAGTAAAGCAAAGTTTCAAGAGTTAAACAACACTTTATAATTGGAGTAAACAGAAATGACTTTAAGAAAGATGGCACTGGGGCTGAATATTGAGAAGACTAGGGATTTTATAAGGTAGAAGTATAGATGGAGTTCATCAATGCATAGGAGATTAGTTGTTCAAGAACATGAAAGAAAAAGATGGCATATGATATGACCAGAATTGCTTGTTTGCCACTGTGATGGGAATGAATAGTACAAGTCACCTCTTCCCAGTCATCCAAGTTTAGAACTTGGTATCATCTTTGCCCACTAAATCTCACTTTAATCTATTGCCAAATAGTGTACTTTGCTTCATATTCTCTTCTCACCAGTCATACATATATACTTCATTCATAATCACACTATCATTATACATTTAGAATATTACAATAGCCTCCTGGTTATTCTCCCTGCCTCATCTCTGTCCACTCCAGTCCATCTTCCACCCAGCTGTTAAAATGATCTTCCTAAAATATGGTTCTGATCATTTTACTATCCCCCATTTAATAAATTCAAGTTGCTTCCCATTACCAGTATAATGTCAAAGTCAGAGGACAGAGATGGAGAGGTGGTATATGAAAGGTTTTTAGTAGGTAAAACTGTCAAGACTTGGAAACTGATTTGGATATAGAAAGGAGGGAGGGAGGGAGGAAGGGAAGAAAAGAGACAGACACAGACAGAGAAAGTGAGAAACAGTGAGATAGACAAAGACACACAAAGACACAGAGAGGAGGGAGAGGGAGGGAAGAAGAGAAGGAGGGAGGGAGGGAGAGAGAGAGAGAGAGAGAGAGAGAGAGAGAGAGAGAGAGAGAGCAAGCCAAATTTGAACTCCGTTCTTGACTCCAGGCCCAGCACTCTCTATGACACTACCCAGCTACAAAAAGTGCAAATGTCACCTCTCTTAGTGGTGTCTTCTTTGAATCTGAGCTTAAATGGAATTTATTAAGTATCTACTATATGCCCAGGACTGTGCTGAGAGTTGTAAAGACAATGCTATGTCTAAATTAGATATCAACATAATAAAGATAGATTAGTTAAATTGTGTTTATGGTAAAATACATAATACATAATACAGTAAATATATAATTTCAATTTAAACTATGTGAAAGCTAGAAAGTATCATCATGGGCTATGCTGATTATATATTGTTTGAAGCAATATATTTAAGTAAGCTTTAGAAAAAGAATAAATAAGACACAATGGGCCATGAGGGAGTTTGGAAGGTCACTTCTACAAGACTCTCCAAAGCTTCCCAGAGAGATCATCATATTTGAAAGGTAAATCTGTGGGATTATGGCTAGATGATTGCTGGATACCCATGTCAAAGCCAATTCCCTTCTTCTTTAGGTCAAAAGGACTGGTACTTAGCACTGGATAAAATAGCAAGAAAATGTCCTCAAGATAGTTCTCATTCTATTCTTGTTCACAAGCCTGGGAATTAACTCAGTTATCCTATAGTTCTCCTTTCAAGGTTTCATTCATTTCTTTCCACATTTTGACAACCTAGAGAAGAGAATGATAAGTTTCTCTGCCCTTGTTCAAGACTATGAAAATAGTCTTTGGGGGAGTCACCAATTTTAGAGATTTCTTTCCAGATCAATGCTGAGTGCTTTAGTCAGGCAGATATATCTATTTTTTTGGGCAGATAGACTTTAGATTAGAACAGTTCTTAAAACAGGCCCCCAAAGACCCCTAAACCAACTTCCTTGGCTCATACTCCTGATTTCTTCATGGCATGTGCAAAATTGTATATAGAAATGGATTTTTTATTTTAAACTTGAAATGCCTTTACTTCTGGAGTATTTAAGTCACTGGCTAAAAGGTAAATAAAATTCTGCATTTATATGCCCTTCACTTTGAGGCTTTCTTCCTTCGCCACTAGAATTTTTTCTCTTCTTATATATGCCTACACTATTGCCTAACCCCCAGGCATTTGTATCCTCACTCAGGTTTTTTAATTTGTTTTTTTTCTATGTATTCTTCTATGCAAGGGTGTGCTAGTAAATCTTTAACAAACTGCTATCCTGAAAAAAGACAGGAAGCACTTTCTAGTTTAAACTGCATTATCAGCATTATCTCCCATCACTTTCTTAATTTTCTAGAAAATCTACAAGAAATAAATCAAGCTCTGCTCTATAGTGTTTGCCAATTTCTGAGGTATAAATGCTCACCCTGAACATATAACAATTGATTCTTGGGAAATAGATAAGAGCTAAACTCAGGATATCAATTCTATAGTGCAGGAGTTGTTAGCTAGATCACAATAAACCCGTTTCTAGATTTAAAAACAAAGACACAGGAAATTAAAGGATTTTCCCCCCAGGTGCAGAGCAAAGGTTAATTGAGCACGACACAAAAAAAAGTCCAATTTTTAGTCTAAGTATGATCTATTCTGCATCTGGATGACATAGGGGATAGAGTTCTAGCCCTGGAGTCAGGAAGATCTGAATTCAAATTGGGCCTCAAGCACTTACTAGCTGTGTGACATTGGGCAAGTCACTTAACTTTGCCTCAGTTTCCTCAGCTGTAAATTGAGCTGAAGAAAGAACCCTTTCCAGTGTCTCTCAAAAATGAGGTCACAAAAAATTGGACACAACTGAAACTATGAACAATAATAAGCAGTGATCTATTCTTGATATTCTTGGTTATTTAGATATCTTAGTACACTTGGAGTTATTGGTTGTAATTTTTAAGGCTTTGTCAAGTATAATTGAACAAGTATATCACAGTGAATTGAAGCAGTATATCAACACTGAGAGCCATGTGGTCATGCTATGAACATTTCTTAGAATCATAGATTTAGAACTAGAAATTCATCTACTAGAACTCATACATTTTACAAATGATGAAACTGAGGCAAAAGGCAACCATGACTTGCTCAAAGACATACATAGTTTAATGGCAAAGCCAGAATTTGAACTCAGGTTATCTCTTTCCCAAATCACTGGTGTTTCTACTTTACCACATTCCCTTTTGTATTTTGTGTAGGATCAAAGCTATTGTGAACAGCTGAAGCAACATCTTTACAGATGCCTCCAACCCCTAGCTATTGTGTTTGGGTTTTAAAGTTTTATTTTTTCTTCTTGTGTTTTGTTTTGTTTTGTGAACCATTGGCAGATTTCTGGAAGCAATGTGTCCTAGGGTTTTATATTTATAGATCGAAAGTCATATAGCTCACTCTCATTCCCCATTTCCTCTTCAAACTTTCTTTCACTTTTTTCCCCCCATATGAAATTGAGGTTCAGAGAAGTTAACTGATTTCTCTAGAGCCTATGGATAGTGAATAGTAGCTCAGAGACCCCTTCAAATTCAGTGATCTTTCTACTGAGTTGCACTGATATCAGTAATACTCATTCTGTAGGGCAGTCAGAAGTGTACTGGTTACATCAGAAGGTTTGGAAGACTAGTCTTCATGAGTTTAAATCCTGCCTCAGATCCTTACTAGATAGTTGACCCTAAGCAAGTAATTTAATGTTGTTTGCTTCCATTTTCATATCTGTCAGACATGATTGAAATACATTAGAACAACATTGGATATTTTTTTAAAGTGAAATTATTAATTCAAAAATTTTAAAACAAAACTGCTGAACAACTACTGAGATCTTCCTTAAAGAATAATAGATCATTACATTTTGAAGTATTTGAGCTCCTAAAGTCCCATTCCTTCATTTTACATATGATGAAATATGCCCAAGACTAGCATACATGGGAAGAATCTTTGGATTTCAAGTTCAACACTTTCCTCCTTATATCCATATGTTAGCTATAAATCTCCATGGGGAGAAAGAAGGAGAGAACAGTTGCTGACATTTTTATTTTCCATTCCATTTGAATTTCTATTTGGAAGTACACATATCTACTATAAACCAATCTCTGAGGTGAAATACTCATTTAATAAGGAGAGTCCCCAGGACAGAATGTTTTTAATTCCCGGTCTGTTGACTATGTGTAGATTCGTTCTTGTTCCCCACAAATGACTTGGGAAAATCAAACAACTTCTCTTCCTTCTCTTCCTCAAAAATCAAAAACGACCCAGTTGTTCTCTTCTTCCAGCCCACAGGGTTCATCCTGAATGTTTGCCATCCATACTGCTTTGATGTCCTGCTGTTTCTGAATCCAATAGATCACAATCAGCATTCTTTCCATTTTTATTATGCCATTTATAGTATCTTGAGAGTATTTCTAGGAAAACACCATAAAGTTCTTCAATAGCTAAGAGATGATAGTTTAAAAAAAAAAGTTTCTTTAAAGAAAAAAAGGACTGAAAATTCAACTTCTCCCAAAGGATTTTTCAATATCAATTGCCTGTTTATTATTTATTTTTTAAGCTGTGAAGCTTGATTTTTTTTATTTTTCTGCCTGCTGTAAGCTCAAAAGAGTTTCTTCTTAATGCCACCCTCACCTTCTAAGACAAAAATACTCACTATTTCTGATAGGAAGGTGTGGGAGTGGAGGTTACCATAGCTGATGGCTTGCCACACAAGAGCTGACTATTTCTTCAAAGGACTTTTTTCATCCTGCAACAGCCCTGGAGAAAAACAATATTTATTCTTCAATTTACTTGACTCGAGGTTTATTTCCTTTGCTTTATGCCTAAAAAAGAGGTTGGGGTGAAATGGAGCATGTGAGGACATTGCATTTGTTCTGGGGTAAGTTTGGACTTTTAGCTCAGTGGGTTGGAATAGGATGTCTATGAATCCAGTCATAAATATGAGACCCATTGTAGAGAGATTAGCTAATGCCTGTTTTCAAATTCTTGCTCTTCTGTCTACTTCCTATGTAATATTTAGGTTCCTTTCCTCCTTAATTTCTTATCTTTAAAAGGAAGGGATTAGACTAGGTAGTTTATGAAGTACCTTCAATCTTTCCATCGCTGGTGTTTTGTTCCCAAACCTCTAGAAAGCCATAGATTAAATAATGGCTACAATACATACATATACATATACTTATACATATTATACACACATACACACACATATATACATACATATATGTATATATAAAATTTAATATTATTATTTTTACAAATGTATTTTCTCTACCTTATCTTCCCTCCTACCATTGGGGGAAAAATGGAAAAAAAAACTTCATATCAAATTAATATGTTCATGTTCATGTTTATGTTCAAGGGAAAAAAATCTCCCATTGGCTATATCCAAAAATATGTCTTATCCTTCATATTTAGTTTTCTGTGAAATTGTATTTTTTACTATAAAATATATTTCTAACAACATCCAGCCTTCTTCAGAGTATATCACAAAAGAGACAAAGGAACAGTGCTGTATGTACTATACTGGTGGTTAATAATAATATCTAGTATTTATATAGTACTTGCTTTAAAGTATACAAAGTCCTTTATAACTATTATCTTATTATATAGACTCACAGCATCCCTGGGAGGTAGGTGCTATTTTTATCCTCATTTTATGGTTATGGAAATTAAAACAGATAGGAGTTAACTGACTTGCCCAAGATTACATAGCTAATAAGTATATAAGGCAGAATTTGAACTCACCTTAGATTACATAACTAGAAAGTTATTTGAGCTCAAGTCTTGGGCTTTTTTCCACTGAGCCACTTATATCTACACAACTCCTATATTTGAATTTCTCATGGCAGAATGGCATAGGTATTTTAGGTGGAGGAGAATATCATGCTTTTCTTAGTTTAAGCCCCCATCTAGAAATCTGAGAAAAATTCTCTTTTGGACAACCTAGTAAATCAATTCTAAATCTTCACTTTCAAAGGTGTAACTCACAATATGCTTGAAGATTTTAATAAAAGAAACAATATATATTCAACATTCAATAGTAATAACATCTAGTAGAGTGTTGCAATATTTCTGTCTTGTTAGAAAAGATGAGTTGGTTGATTTTAGAGAAAAATGCAATAATGAAGAGTGAAATGAGCAGGACCAAGAGCCCTTTGTATACAGTATTGTTCGATATTGTTCAAGTATTGCATACAATACAATATACAAATATTGTATACAAGCAAGTTATCCTGAGTATTATAAATACTTCGAATCAATCACAAAGGATCTATGAAGGAAGAGCTATCTATCTCCAGAGAAAGACTGATAAATAGAAATATGCATAAGATGATTCTCTCTCTCTCTCTCTCTCTCTCTCTCTCTCTCTCTCTCTCTCTCTGACTCTGTCTCTCTCTCACATTATGGCCTTTTTGGGTAGAGAGAGAGAGAGACAGTTTCAAACTTAAAATACAACAAAAACCTCAATAATAATATCATGACAAGTCAAAATCATCCCAGTTCTCATAATGAGTATATTCTTGTGTCCCTTAAAAACCAAACAAAACAGAAACAGATCTATGAGTTCCCTGATATGGTGAGCTCTCAGGGAGTAACTTCCTTTCCCATCAGACACTAATGTCTTCATTTTTATTTACAGTGAGAAAAGGGAGTGGATTTCAGACATACTGCAAAGATGAAATCAGTAGACTTTGGTAACAGCCTGGATATAGGGGGTAAGGGATAGGAGTTCAGGATGACACCTAGGTTGTGAGGGTGCAGGGAATGGTTAGGAGGGGCTATAGGATTTTGGGAAAAGATAATGAGGTCTGTTTTAGACATGTTGAATTTAAGATGTCAGACATTCAATTTGAGATGTTTGAAAAGCAGATTAGAGATTGGCAGAGAGGTTAGATTAGGAAAACTGCATTTGAGAATCGTCAGCATAGAGATGGCATTTAAATTCATGGGAATGGCTAAGATCTCCAAATGAAGTACTATAGAGAGAAAAGAGAAAAGGACCCCAGGATAGAGTCTCAAGGGACACTTAGAGTTAGAAGGTATGATCTGGAAAAGAGGAATTTCAGAATGACCTAATAAGAATGCATTTTAGAAAAGTCATTTTGGCAATTGGGTAGAGGCTGGATTAGAGAAAGGGGAGACTTCAAGTAGAAAGACTGGTTAGGAGACTATTACTATAATCCAAAGGATGTATGAGGAGGACCTGAATTAGGGAGGTAATCCTATGAGGAGACAGAGGAAATAGAGTGGGAACTGTTGCATAAGGAGGAATGATGACATGACAACTGACTGGGTATGAGGATGAGGGAGGAAGATATAGGAAACACAGAGGATGAGAATAACTTTAAGATTGTGAATTTGGGTGAGTGGGCTAGTCCCCTAATTTCAAGATTAGTGCTATTTTGGCAGTTGGGTAGAGGATGGATTAGAGAAGGAAGAGACAAGTAGGGAGATCAGTTAGGAGATGATTACAATAGTCCAAGTGAGATGTGATTAGGGCCTGAATTAGGAAGCTAATCCTGTGAGGAGACAGAGGGGATAGTGCTGCACTCTCTCTGGAACTGAACTGAATTGAATCACATTCAACAGCTGGGAAAGTGCTAATTCAGAAGTTCTTAATTCAGCTTCCTTGAATTAAAAACATTTTTATAACTATTTCAGTATGATTAGTTTCTTTGTGATACATATATTCATTTAAAAACTTTATTTTGAAAAAGGTTCCATAGATGGCACTGTACATTGAGTTTGCTTTAAAAATTTATAAAGCCTTTCCATTTAAGTCTGTGTTGGACGAGCTAAAGCAAACCTAAGTAAACATTTTTCTTTGTTCATTTGTTTTAACTCATTTAAAGGAAAGAATACAGGTCCCCACAGACAGGGGGCTTGTGTTTACTATTCTCTAATTAACAAAATTGCTTAATGAATATAATATTTTAGTCTGATTTCTTCTTGCTATGTTAAAGAATGGAAGTCAACACTCTTGAGAGCCAATATAAACAGAAAATTCAATGGAGTTATTCAGAAATAACTTGGGTCACTACTAAAAGTGCAGCTGGATTTTAAGGCTCATTGAGTCAGTCTGGTAGCAGCACAGGAAATTTCAGATTCCTGTTCTTTTTGTGAAATTAAAGGCACTGACAAATTTCTATTTATTTTACATAATTATTTAATTAATAGAGTTTGATTTAAAAATTCTACTATATAATAGTTTCTATCTTGCAGCATTCTACTATATACACTTAATAGACATAAGAAATATACTTCATTAGTTTCTTTTGGAAACAAAACACTTTTTCCTGTTAGGCATTAAGATAATAGATATAGAGCTGAAGGACACCTCAGAGAACCTTAATTTTTTAACTAAGGAAACTGAAACCCAGTAAGATTTACCTCATGTCACAAAGCAGTATCAGAGATAGAGTTTGAACCCCAATTCCTTTATTCTAAATTCTTTACACTTATTGTCTTTCCACTTGTATTGAAATGCTTCTATTTAAGAGGGACCCTTTCCAATTTTTTTATGTTGTTTTTAGATTTAGATTTTCACTTTTGTCTTTTTTAAATAAATGAAGCAGTTCAAATATCTTTATGTATGTACGTGTGTGTACAAAAACACAAACTCTCTGCCTCTCTCTCTCTCTCTTCCCTTTCTTCCCTCTTTTTTTCTCTCTTCCTCTCCCTTCTTTCCTTCTCTCCCTTTTTCTTTTCCTTCCTTCTTCCCCCTCTTCTCTTTTAGTCTGTTTGTCTTTTAGGTGTTTGATTACTCCTTCTTAATTTTCATTGCTGTCTCATCATTTATCACACTTCCTAACTGTATGGCCAAGGGACAGGAGCAGGACTCAGAAAGTCCAGCAAAGAGTTGTTTTGTAAGGAGAGAGGAAGTAGGGCCTCCCAGAACATGATGACATTTCCTTGACCAGGGTGATGAAAAACCCTGCTGAAAATCCCAGAAGTCTTTGAAGCTCTAAACCACTCCTTCTACATGTAGGTTACTCAAATCTGTCTACCCAATTCTATTTCAAAGAGTGCACAAATAACAATAACAAAAATAAACAGAGTAAATTTTATAGTCTCTACACTTTTGAGCCAATTACATAGCTATAAAGAATATGGTCTACTATGGAATATTATTCATGAAAGGCTTTTTCATATTTTTATCAAGGAATCACCTGTTATGTAAGTAAGCACTTATTGTTATCAAGAAATAAGTTATTATTAAGAGCTTACTATAATTTAAACACCATGCTAAGTATTAGAGATACAAGGTAAAATAGAACCTACCCACAAGGAGCTTGCAATCTAATGGGGAAGACAACATGAAAACAACTAGAAGATTAGAAAGGTAAGAAAGGTAAAGTTTTAAAAGTCAAACAGAGAAGTTTATAGTTGATCCTAGAGATAACAGGATGGTACTGGTATTTTTAAAATTGGGCAGCAACATGGATAGATTGTGCTTTAGAACAATCACTTTGATAGTTAGGTGAAAGGTGGAGAGAGATCTAAGTCAGGGAGAAGAGCTAGTAGGCTGTACAGGATGGTAAAACTGTTTGGGACAGAGAAGCCCTATAGGAGAACTTTATAAAGAAGAATTACGAGAGTTTGGCAACAGACTGGAATGGAAGGTGACAGTGGCTGAAGAGTTGAAGATAACACCTTGCTTTTGATCCTGGGTGACTGGGAATAAGAAGATGTCCTTGACAACAAAAGAGAAGATAAGAAGGGAAGATTGTGAGGAAAACTTAAGTTTAGATCTAGCTCTGTTGACTTCAAGAAGTCTACGTGGAGGCCAGCCAGGTGGCACAGTGGGTAGAGCACCAGCCCTGAAGTCAGGAGGACCAGAGTTTAAATCTGGCCTCTGACACTTAACACTTCCTAGCTGTGTGACACTGGGCCCGTCACTTTACCCCAATTGCTTAAGAAAAAAAAGAAGTCTAGGTGGTATACAGTTCAAAATCCAATAGATAATTGGAGATTCAAGACTGGAAGTTTATAGAAAGTTTAGAGCTTGATAAGTAGATCTGAGAATCATCAACATAGAGATGGTAATTGAATCCATTAAGGCTGATGAAATCACTAAGTAAAATAGAAACAGAAAAAGAAATAGAAAGGAAGAAAAGAAGGTCTGGGACAAAATGCTGGAAGATCATGCATGATCATCAAACACAACCTAGGTAAAGATGCAACAAGAGTGATTGAGAAGGCATGGTCAGACACAAAGGAGGAGAACCAGGATAGAGTCATATCTTTAAAAAGATTTTGGAAAGAATTTTAAATCATATATTTAAATCTTAATTTTTAATAATATACCCTTAGGCATTGAGGATCTAAGAGTATTTGGATGCCACTTTCTCAAACCAATAGATTGATAGAGGAGGATCCTCTTGCTGGGCTACCTTCATTTCATTTTTTTTCCATTATATTTTTAACAAGATATAGAGACTTTAGATTACTTGGATTACTCATTTTCCATCCTTTTCTTTTCTAGGTGATTAAACCACCTTCTTGTTCAGTTTCACAAGTACTTAATAATATTCATAAAAAATACTTGTGTACTGCTCAGTATTAGTAATACTCTATAATTTGTTTCTTTCCAGAATGAGTCTCCATGTTGGTAGATTATCATGAGTGGAAGGAGAGAAAGATAATAGGATCATAGGTCTTGAGATAGAAATGATCACTAGTCCAGGAGTCATAGAACTTGTGTCAGCAGGTCAAATCCAATATATATTTTGTTTGTTTGGGTGTTTGTAATTTTTTCCTAGTATGGCATACAATATAAGAATGTGTGTGTTTTTTTTTTACTTTTTAAAATCAGAAATGGCCCTGATTGAGTCCTTATTGTTATTCAGTCATCTGAGTCATGTCCAACTCTTCGTGAGTCCTTTTGAGAGTTTTCTTAACAAAGATATTAAGATGATTTGCTGTTTCCTTCTCCATCTCATTTTATAGTTAAAGAAACTGAGGCAAACTGGATTAAGTGCTTTGCCCAAGGTACATAGCTACTAAGTGTCTGAGAATGGCTTTGAATTCAGTTCTTCCTGATGTCAAGCCTTGGTACTCTATCCACCATTCCACTTAGCTCTTCGGATCTAGTCCTACTCCCTCATTAAAAAAAAAAAAAAAAAAAAAAGCATGGAAACTGAGACTCAGTTAGATTAAGTGACTTGCCCAAAATCCTGCAGGTAGTAAGAGGCAGACTTGAAATTTGAATTCTGGTCCTCTGACACTAAATGTGGAACTCTTTCTCTTACAATCAGATTACTTTGTCCTGTATGTACCTGTATAATCTTGAGTAAATCACTTACTTTCTAAGGACTATAGTTTCCTCATCAGTAGAAAGTGGGTGTTGGACTACATGAATCCTAAGGTCCTCACAGCTCTCGATATATTATTTTATGATCTGAGCAGCTTTTATCCTCTCTTACACACACACACACACACACACACACACACACACACATCTTTAGACCTCATTTATTCTTCTGTCCTGTGTCTATTGTATGAAGAACTTAAGTTAGAATCATCATTTTGTCTGACTTCTTGCTTCCTCTGGATGATTCATTGCTCAAAAAACGCATGGAAATTGGGGTCTCCATGACTGATTCCATCATGGACATGTGGATGGTGGCTCTCCTGGCTCACTAACACTGATAGATGCTTGGTGATAAATCTCCAATGTGATGGCAGCTTTTGGTGCCTTCTGTTTTTCCAGTGTCTCCCAAAGCACTTGAGTTCGGGTGCTGTGTATGTGTGTGTGTGAGTGTGTGTATATGTTTCCTTTCTTTGGATTCCTAGACAAATCAGCCAGGAGCAGGCTTGGCAGTCCAAAGCATTTCCTCTCAGTAACGACATGCCTGTCTGCAGAACAGAACAACATCTTTGAGATGGGCTGTTTGTCTGGGCAACCGGCAGCCTGGGCAACCCACGGGGCCCCCACCCTTCAAAGGGATTGCTGACTCGGACTCACCTGATGAAAGCTTAGACTGTATGTGCTTGACTTGATTTACAGGGTAGGAGCCAGCTCATTAGGCACACACCATACCTGATGCAGCCAGCCAGCCTGTTTTCATAGCTTCTGTGGTGCCCACAAGACTGGGAGTCAGAATACAAAGGGTGTAGTGATAAGAAGTTTCAGAATCAATGTTTCACTAGGGGAATGTTAACTTCTCAAGAGATTGCTATCCAGGGTGCAAAAATCTTAAAAAAAAAAAAAGAGATAAAATTAGTTTAACTCCAGTCAGCAGAGAAGTAGGCTATCTAAGGTATGTTAGAGTGAAGGACCTCACAATTCAAAGGGCAAGTCTCAAGGGGAAATAAAAGGAATATGATGGTTTTATATTCCCCTTCCCCAATGATTGGTTTATCCACAGGAAAATAATAAGCTGAATTGTTATCATTATTTTAGTGATATATGTGATAGATGCCTGGCAATATTCTAATGGATAAATCATGAAGTGTAAAGAGATTGAATTTTGATTGGTTTCTTTCTCATTTTTTTTAATATAAAATAGGATCAACCAGTATCAGAGATATTTAGAATATCAGTGAAATAACTAATGAAGATATTCCTTGTATATTTTCGTTCATTCATTTTTTTCTTTCTTTTGATAATTTACTCAGAAAATAGTTATTGGGAAAAATTTTGCAGATAACTTTGTAGAAAATACCAGGAGGAGATTTAAAGATCACATTGTTGTTAAATGATGGTGATGCTGCTGCTGGTGGTGGTGGTAGTGGTAGTGGTGAAGATGATAATGATAGCTAACATATAGAAAGTGCTTTAAAATTTGAAAAGCATTTTAAATGCATTTTCTCATTTGCTCATCACAACAATCCTAGGGTAGAGATTTTATTATTATCCTCTTTAAAGTAGGGGAAACTGAGGCTGAGAGAAGTTAAATTATTTGCCCAGGATTTATACAGCTAGCAAATAACTGAGGCAGGATTCCAAGTCTAGTCTTCCTGAATCAAACTTAAGCACTCTTATTGGGGATGGGGAGAGAATTTAGTCCTGGATGATGGGCAATGGACAGGAAAATAGTTCTTCACCTGCAGGGCTCCTATAAAAACTTTCCACACTACTGTTCCCATTTTCCAACGTGGTCACTGGAACATAGTTTCTGGTACATTTCCAAATCTAAGGCATGAACTAGAAACAGGATACTTCTAGGTGGTAAAAGCAAAAAGAAGCCCTTTCCTCTATATTTGGTAAGAGGCAAAATGTCCTAGGTTTAGTAATATAAAATAATAACTCCCATTTTCTTCTTTTGAAAAAACCTAGAGATTTATGACAACTCAACTTCCATCTGGTAAATGAGAAAATTTTGTTGAAAATACATTTAATAAAATGAAGTAATGATGTAATTATCACCAATGATGAGCATAACCAGTAGGCATGAAGATTTAGGGAGCTGTCTTCCAAGTCTTGCCTTTTCCAAACTTCGTTCCTCTTACGTTTTCTTCGCAGGCTCTGAATTCTATTTCTTTTGATTAGAGTGTAGCTTCTTTACTCAGAGATCACAGAGTTATAATTTTGAGAGCTGGCATAATATAGGAGATAGAATACTTGCTTTGGAGAGGGGAATTTGAGTTCAAATTCTGATATAGACATTTAACAGTTTTGTAATCTGAGACTATTTAGGAATAATGTCTCCAGGCTTTGACTTTCTGATCTAAAAAACATGCCATTTTAATTAGATAACCTCTTAAATTCCTTCTAGGTCTTTCATGATTATATTACCTGTGCTTTCAAGAATGTGATAATAAATATTTAACAGAAGGCTCCTGAAAAAAGTTAATTTTAATTTGCACTAAATTTCTCCCTAAATTTATTAAGTCTAGATGTTCAAGAAAAAAAATAGAGCAAAGCTTGATATGTAGCACTGAACAATCTCTAAAGTGGAGATGATCATTTTGAAAATTTAATAATCAATTCTTTCATGTTGGTTAGAACTGCCTCCAGCATTGCCTATGTGCTTATCTAGGTAACTAGGTGACATAGTAACTAAAGTGCTGGATTTGGACTTAAAAAAACCTGAGTTTAAATTTGGCATTAAATATTTACAAGCCATGTGATCCCAAACAAGTCACTTAGCCTTTGTCTGCCTCAGTTTCCTCAACTATAAAATGGGAATTATAATACCATCTACTTCCCAGAAATGTTACATCAAATGAGATATTTGTGAAATATTTAGCACAGTTCCGAGAACATAGCAAGTGCTTAACCAATGCTTATTCCCTTCTTCCCTCAAAGCTCATTCTTCAGAATCCAGTTCAAATTGCAACCAACATAAAAGTGTTTCTCAGATTTAACTTATTACATTTCTGTGACTGATCACCTCACTTAGTCAAATATGACTTTGGATTGGTAATTTGCTATTTCATGTGGGTATATCTTCTCTCTCAATATAGGATATTATTTGGAGCAACAATAATATACCATAGTATGGTCTTTGAGATGGAAAAACAAAGGTCCAAATCTTACTTCTGATACAGCCATTGACTGTGTGAATCTGAGGTAGTCAGACTTTCAGGGCTAAAGGAGAATGCCTACGACTAATTTGCAGAAGGATGACCTGCATTGAGAGGGAATTTTTCAATTATATGCTCTCTTCATCAATAAAAGCACAAGAACCAGTCTCTACCTTTAGAGGAGTTTACCATCAAGCTTTCTTCACCAAAGACCTGGAGATAAGGCAATAAAAACAATTTTCAACCTCATTTTGGATTACTGAGCTCAGAAGAAGATTAAGGACCTACCGAAGTCAAAAAGTTAGGATTGTAAATGTAAAAGTCAGAACTTGAATCCAGGTTTCCTAAGTCAAAGTCCAATTTTCCTTCTGGGATGCCATCTTGCCTCTCTTTTTCTTGCACAATCTACTGCCACTTAGGGCAGCTAGATGGCACCATAGTGCACAGAATGCTAGGCTTGGAGTCAGGAAGACATCTTCCTGTGTTCAGATTTGACCTCAGATACTCCCTAGTTTGGTGACCTTGGGCAAGTCACTTAATCCTATTTGCTTCAGTTTCCTCGTGTGTAAAATGAGCTGGAGAAGGAAATGGCAAACTGCCAAGAAAACCCCCAAGTGGGGTCACAAAAAGACACAACTGAAATGATTGAACAAGAACCAAAATTTTAAAAAAAGCATTTAGCATAACTCATATATCAGAACAGCAAAAATTGCTGAATTGGAGTGATATTCTTATCACAAACATTGTAAAGATCTTCCATGACAACCTTCCTTTTCTTCTCTAATCTCTTTTCAGGAGTCACTTCTTTTTCTTTGTGAACCAAAATCTTCCCATTCTTCCTTTCCACTGTTCTGTTCCTTCTCTTCTTCTTGGCTATTTTTCTCTTTCCTTTCTTTCCCAGATTCTCATTCTTTCTTCTCCCTCTCTTGTCTTATCTTTACTCCTCTCATCCTCCTTCTCCATTGCCAGCAACACATACAAACTTAAGAACCCAGCTGATGAGAACTACTACATTGTGACAATTAGGTACTATATAGGAACATCAAGTTATCCAAAAGGGTAGGAGGAAATGAGGCATTAAATCCAGTCCAGGTGTGAGAAAAGCAGTTGAATTCTGGCCTTTGATCAACCTAGGGATTTTCTGCCACTGAACCCAAAGCTTGGCCAAGGAAGGTGTCAGAGGGAGAAAATCAGGTTCTTTATCTCACTTATGTGAGTTTTCTCTCTACTGGTACAAATTCCAACCCACCTACTACTCTCATTCTATGTTATTTTAGTCCCAATGTTATTCTAGGGCCATGTTCTCCTATATATCTTGTACAAAGGATTCTATCATGTTGTAAATCTTCTTCTATATCTTATATGTCATGGGTTTCAGTAGAAAATTTAATTTAAAGGGGGAATTTATAAGATGTTTGGGGAAAATTTTTCATTTTTATTGATATTTTATATGGGTTTCATTTCTGAATGTCTCTTCTCTAGCAAATAATCTGTTTAACAAAAAATATATAAAAAGAAAAGTGGAGAGGTAGAATATTGATAAAACTGAATCATCAATTGAGTCTGACATTATATACTTATCATCCTCCAGTTCTACCAAGAAGGAAAGCAGGGATATTTTTTCATCTCTCTTTTGGGATCATGTTTAGACATTGGATTTTACATCATATTCAGGATGTTTATAAATGCCAAATATGTTCTAAATGTTGTGCTAACCATTGAAAATACAAAGAAAAGCAAAATACAGTCACTCCCTCAAAGAATTCATAGCCTAAAATGGGGGGTAACATACAAATGCCTGTATACTAGCAAATTATATATAAAATAAAGTGGAAATGGAAATAATCAATCAAGAAAAGGTACTAGCCTAACATTAAAGGAAATCATAAAAGGAGATTTCATAAGAGGTGATATTTTTGTTGTGACTTGAGAGAGGGCTGGAGGCAGAGAAGGAAAGGGCAAGAATTCTAGACATGAAAGGCATCCAGTGAAAATGTCCAGAATCGAGTGTCTTGTGGGAGCATATTGCAATATGTATAGGGATGGGAAAAGTAAGGTGTAACAAGAAGTAAGTGGAAGGTGGAAAGAATAAGTTATGAGTGGCTTTCAATGACAAATAGATTTTATATTTTATTCTAGAGATGGTTCATAGGGGATCCATTGGAGTTTGCTGAGTAATGGAGATGTCATGGCCAGAAATATATTTTGAGAAGTCATTTTTGGCTGGATGAAAGATGGATTACAATGGGTAGTCCCCATTTGATATCATGAGTGCCTGAACCAAAGTGGAATCTTTCAGAGAAGAGGAGGTATCTATGAGAGACTCTATATTAATAAGATTTATCAACAGACTGGATATGAAGAGGAATAACAAAGATAATGAGCTGTTAAGGATAACACTTAGGTTCCAAGTTTAAGGGATTAGGAATATAATGTTACCCTTGAAAGTAATAGGGAATTTTGGAAGAGGGGAAGGCTTTGGGAAAAGTTAATGAGTTCAACTTTGGACATCTTGAGTTTAAGTGTTTTTAGACCATCTAGTATGAGATGTCTAATAGCTGGAGATTTGAAATTGGAGGTAGAAATGGTTGGACATATATAAGAATATTATGAAATCATGAGCATAGAAATTATAATTTAGCCTATGAGAACTCATGATCATGTCAAGTGAAATAACATAGAGGAAGAAGAAGAGATTCTAAGACAGACACACCAAGGGGACAACAACAGATGTGATCTGGATACAGATGCATGATTTTTGTTTTGTCCTTTCACAATTTTTGGTCATCTACTTCATTCCTGTTCAGCTCTTGTTCGCACAGAGTCATTTGCATGTTGTATCCTCTGATAGATTGTGGATACATTGAGGGCAGGGACTATCTTTTGTTATCTATATAGGATATTCTTTTGATCTTATTGGTAGGGGTCTCAGGTACTGCTTCCAAAATACTGCTCTCCACTCCCTATCCCCTTTGCAGTTACAACTTTACCACAGATAAGGTTAAGCTGGAAGGGAAAGTTGCAAGTTCTTGGTCTAGCTTCAGAAAAAAGTAAAAACCTAGATGAGGAAATAGGGAGAATGTATGGGTATTGGTGGGAGGCCACCCAGTGAGGGATTCCCAAAGTGAGTAATTGCAAATCCAAATGAAGAGGGGACCCAGATGGGGTGGGAAACATTGAACAATTCTTCCTTATACTTTTGCCACAGCAACTTATAAAGATAATCTTTGCAGGGGAAGTGGAGATTGGGGTGGTTGGGATAGATTTATCACTTGGGAGTGATGAAGACATTGATAAAAGAAGAGTAAGAGGCAGTATGAGCATGTAAAAATGTATAGCAAACCAGGTTGGTGTAAGAACACTAGACACAAGGTAGAGGGATGGAGGGCAGATGTTTCTGGAGCAACAGAAGGAGGGAGAAAGATTATATACCTTGATATTGATATCCTGAGGTTAACTCTGTCTTTCTTGCAATGTTGCTACAATCTGTATTATTTGTAGAGTAATTGGGTAAGTGGCATTTCTATTAATGGAATTCTAGCTCTTTTCAATTATTAAAGCAGGAGGCCATGACATCTTTTTTTTTTTCATAATTATAACTTTTTATTGACAGAACCCATGCCTGGGTAATTTTTTACAACATTATCCCTTGCACTCTGTGTACTCACTTCTGTTCCGACTTTTCCCCTCCCTCCCTCCACCCCCTCCCCCAGATGGCAAGCAGTCCTATATATGTTGAATATGTTGCAATATATCCTAGATACAATATATGTGTGCAGAACCAAACAGTTCTCTTGTTGCACAGGAAGAATTGGATTCAGAAGGTAAAAATAACCCGGGAAGAAAAACAAAAATACAGACAGTTTACATTCGTTTCCCAGTGTTCTTTCTTTGGGTGTAGCTGCTTCTGTCCATCATTGATCGATTGAAACTGAGTTAGATCTCCTCTTTGTCGAAGAAATCCACTTCCATCAGAATACATCCTCATACAGTATCATTGTTGAAGTATATAATGTTCTCCTGTTTCTGCTCATTTCACTTAGAGGCCATGATATCTTACTAAATTGCAGGTTACTTCAGGCAGATATTTCCCCTGCCCCTGAACATATTCTTTGTATTCTCCACAAAATCTATAATAGTTTTGAGAACAGATGATTTGTTGACATGACATGAAACTATTCTAGCATTTATTCACAGAGTTATAACCTTTATATTTTCTTTCTGGATGATAAGTAGAATCTATTGCACCTCATCCAATCATGAATTTTAAACAAGGTCATGAAATGTTACAGTTACTCATCACAGGCTCCCTAGATCCAGTTTCTTCCCCCTTCAATCTAGGATTGTCCATAGATTTGACAAATTGACATTTCTCATGTACATGTCCAATCGTGTCACTCCCTTGCTCAAGAAAATCCAAAGATTCCTTGTTACCTTTATAGTTATAATTTAAACATATTATTATTACTCCTCCCATATATTCTACTCTAGCTAAAGTAATTTGCATATTGTCCCTTGTACAGGATGTTCTATCTCTCACATCTGTGTCTTTTCATATTTTGTCCCTCATTTCTGAAATGTTCTTCTTCCTTACCTCAATCCCTTAGAATACTTAGGTCTCTTAAAGTACCAATTCTTTTTAAAAACCTTTTCTAATTTCTTCCCCAACAGTTACTCCCCCTTGTCTAAATCACTGTGTATTTATTTATTTGTTTGTATATACAGATATATACACATATTTATAACACATACATGCATGCATGTGCGTGTGTGTGTGTGTGTGTGTGTGTGTAAACACACACATTTATCCATGAAATGTTGTTTCCATACACTTAGGCAGAATCTGTCTCACATTGGTAAACATAATACTTATACGTACATATGAGAAGCTAGGTAGTAGAGTGGATAGAATGTTAGACTTGAAGTCAGGAATACTTTAATTCAAATTTGACCTCAGGCACTTACTTGGACAAGTCACTTAAACCTGCTTCCCTCAGTTTTCTCATCTGTAAAATAAACTGGAGGAGGAAACGGCAAACTATTCTAGTATTTTTGCCAAGAAAACCCAAAGTGGTGTCAGAGTCAGACATAATTGAAATAACTTATCAACCTAACACAAAACACATATGCATATACATGCATTTTAGAGAGATATATGTATATCTACCTCCTTCCCTTCCTCCCTCCCTACCTGCTTACTTTTGAATTCATTGTATCCATCTGTCTAATAAAATTGGACAGGAACTGTCTCAAGTCATACCTAATCTCTACCCCTGGCATAGTAGGCACTTTTGTACCTTGTAGACATTTGTAGATTGGTAGAAACCCAGGATATTACAAAAGTTGCCTTTTTACTGTTTACTCTGTTCTTAAGACATGACATTGGAAATCCAGAGATAGAGCTGTCATCCTTTGAGAGAAGTGGTCCCTTTGTCCTCAAACTAATAGCCCTTGTTCAAGCCTTTTGGGCTCCAGGAAAAAAATGGTTGTGATGGGACGTAAGCAAAAATAACACTCAACTCTCTCCACTAACCTCTAAGGGAGAGTTAAAAATGATGCAGGCACACACAGGCTCTTTGTAAACCCCATATGTTAGTATCAGTTGTCTCCTCTGTCTGGCAAGGCTAAGTGACAGAATACAATGAATGTTCAATTGGACTGAATGGAGTTGGTATGGACAGGGGATACATTTTATTTAAAGAAAGTCACATTGTGTCTCCTGCCAAGCTGAGGTAATTTCCTCCTTTTTTTCTTATACTTCCTAGCCTCGCAGATTTATACATTTTTAAAATGGTATTTGCTCAAACTCACCTGAAGAAAACATTTCTCAAATTAAAAAAAGGAACCTAAAGGAAATATTTTTGTTTGGAATCTAGACCCATAAAGAATAACTACTATAATCCTTAAAAAAAACCCTAGACCAATTTTACTACTAATTTTTCAAACAGAATAAATAAATAGGCCAGTGTTATCTAATTGAATAAACGTAGCATAAGTTGGTACTTATAACCCAACTGTAGTCTAGCTAATTTTTCAAACCAATTAGAGGGTTTCTTGTTTATTTGTTTGTTTCGGATAACAAAAGCATTCTTTTTTTGTAAAAAGTGAAAATTATTGAGTATATTCTAATACTTGCTCTCGTTAGTCTTAGTATAGTTTTAAGCTTTATTTAACATAAAGATTTTACTTAAATAACACTTAGAACTTCTGCGACACTGTATATATATGTATCCTCACAGACTGGAGAAAAAAATCAGGTTTTGTTTACATCTTCCACAGTGATAGTCAGAATTCCAACAATAAAAAGATGAGAGCTTTTTCTTTCTCCTCAAATATATTGTCAAGCAACTTGGAACAATATGATTTTCATATGGTATAGGAACCTAGGTGCTAAAGTAGAAAGAGTTGTGAGTCAGAGTCAGAAAGACTTGAATTCAAATCCAGTCACAAACACTGACTAGATATGTAATCCTTGGCAAGTTATTTATCTTCTTTCTGCATCAGTATCGTCAGTCATAAAATATACCTAATAATCTTATTTACCTACTATAGTTGTTGTGAAGTCAAATAACAAAACATGTAAAAGTGCTTTGCAAACCCTAAAGGGTTATGTAAATGCTAATTCATACTATTGTTGCTACCAATGCATATTATTATAATTATCTTTTCAACCTCCTATTTTGCAGATGAGGAAAATATTCCTTAGAGAAGTGACTTGCCCAGGTCATAGCTCAAAAATTTTAGAAGCAAGATTTGAATCTAAATCTCCATGGCACCAGGTCTGCCTAGTTGTTGTACTTCATTCCTGAAGATTACCAAAATGATATCACTATGTCAGAGTCTAATTACAGTGTATCAGACTGTCTCTGATCAGATCAATAGGAGCCTGGAATACTCTGCTACAAGTCGGACCCAAATAGTCCATATGAACATTTAGGGTAGCTTCTATTTTGTGCATCTCGCGTTTCTTTTGGGCTAATTAAGTTCTGCTTTGCTTATAGAACACAGACCCTTTGATGAAGACATATCATGCTGGGTAATCTTGTGCCACTATCTCCCATGTCATGCAATCAGTTCTAAAGGTTTTAAGAGAAACCTTGAAAATGTCCTTGTATCACTTTTTCTGAGCACTTTCCTGTGTGAGTTCTCCATAATTTTTTTTTTTTGGCAAGCATACATTTGACATTTGAGCAATGTGGCCAGCCCAAAGGAGTTGTGCTTTCTGCAGTAGAATTAGAATCTTTCAAGAAAGGACCTCAGTGTCTATCTCATCCTGCCAGGTGACCTTCAGAATCTTCCTGAGATAATTCAATGGAAGCAAGTCAGTTTCCTTGCATGGCACTAGTATGCTGTCCATGTTCCACAGGCACAAACAATGTGGTCAGCACAGTGGCTCTGTAGATCTTTAGTTTCCTCTCCCATTCTTTCCTTCAGAGCCTCTTAAACACTGAGTTAGCTTTGGCAATGCATGTGTCAATCTCATTATCAATGTGGACATCCCTGGAAAGTATACTGCCAAAGTAAGAGAACTTATCCATAACATTCAGAACTTCATCACTTACTGTAACTGATGGTTCCACATATGGATGGTGTGGTCCTGGCTGATAGAGGACTTATGTTTTATTTTTACCTTAATTGTTAGGCCAAAATTAGCACAAGTAGCAGAGAACTGATCCATACTTTGTTGTATCTCTGCTTCAGAGGCTTCACTGAGTGCACAATCATCAGAAAACAAAACAAAAAAAAAATCATGCACCAACACTTCTTCCACTTTAGTTTTGACATGTAGTTTTTTCAAGTTGAAGAATTTACCATCAGTATGGTAGCTGACTTTGATCCCATGTTTGTCCTCATTGAAGACATTTGACAATAATCTACTATCTGGATCCCAATGATAGGTCATCTATAAGAATATGTCTTTGTCATCTGTTAGTTATAATCTTTCCTCTCAATGGCAGAGTAAATTCTAAGGAGTTTCAATCCAGGTATCTGTTTTTTTCTTAGTTCATTTGTTAATCTCAAGAGTAGGCTATTATTCTTGTTTTGAATAAGGAAAGTCTATCATTCATTGTTGGGTTAATTTGTTAGAACTTGTCCAATATTGAATATTGTATTATAGGACTTGTGAGTAGTAGGATTATGGTCTTCTTTTCCACTAGGTTTTTAGTCCACTAAATCAAGCTATTTACTTCCTTTGGATAGTTCCTAAGATTGAAAAATATTCATATTGAGGGATGTGATTTTACTCTATGTTACAAATATTCCTCTTTAATGAAACCATGTGACCATCAGTGAATGGTGGTCCTGATTCCTGGACTTAATTTATGGGATTATTTTCCTCCTCATAAAATACCAGATTTGGAAGTCCCAAATGGCAACATTATAATGTAAACCACTGTCAATAATTTGACAAATACAGTAATAAAGTCACAAACACCTTAGCCATTTTGGATTTTATCCTGAAATTATAGAAGTAAAGACTTTTCCTTTCTGAGAGCAATTCATTAGAAAGAATATTTCTCAGTCACTTGGCTCTTTTTAAACTGAAGAGTAAAGCACTGGGACGTGTGGTATGGAAAAAAGAACAGGAAATCTGAACTCTGAATTTGAGAGGAAGTACCAGTTTTGCCATTCTACTTGTATGAATGAAGTTAAGTTATTGGACCTGCTGGGTTTTAGTTTCCTAATATGTAAAATGGGGATAGTAAGTTTTATATTTTCCCCCTCACAGAATGGAGGTAAGAAAAGCACTTTGTAAATTATTAAGTAGCTAATAAATGTTAGTTTCATGGACCATTGTCATTTAATGGCCCACCTGCTGTAGTTAGGTTCTAATATACTTAGTTTGTTTCTTGAACTGTGGTTCTTACCATATTTTTCAGAGTAGAATTTCTTTGTCATTACCCAAAGCAGGAGTCTTCCATGCATTTCTTTTTAGGATAATTCCATATTAAAGACAAAAAATAATTAGTAAATAAAAAGACCATATTATTCTGCATAGAGAATTGTTGTTCAGTTGTGACCCATTTGGGATTTTCTTTTGTTCATGTCATGTTTGACTCCTCATGATCCCATTTGTGGTTTTTTTGGTAAAGATCCTAGAGTGGTTTGCCATTTTCTTCTCCAGCTTATTATATAGATTAGGAAACTGAGGCAAACAGGGTGAAGTAACTTGCCCAGAGTCAAACAGCTAGTAAATGTTTGTGGACAGATTTGAATGAATGAAGATGAGTCTTCCTGACTCCAAGCTGGGCACTCTATCTATCCACTGAGCCACTTAGCTGCTCCATAAAAAGAATAGCTGGATTTTATATACAACTTGAGAGTTTGCAAAGTTTTTGTATATCAGTTGATCCTCATAAAAACTTTGGGATATGAATACTATTATTATTCTCATTTTACAAATGAGAAAACTGAGGCAGACAAAGGTTGAGTGATTTACCCAGAGTCACAGAGTCACACAATAAGTCAAGTGTCCAAGACAGGATTCAAACTTAGATATTCTTGGCTTAGATAAACAAGCTCTGTGTTCTACTTTCCACCAACCTGCCTTTCATTGATTGAATAATCACCTAAATAATTTATTCTTCAGTGCTGAGTTTTGATATTTGCTTTAAAAATATCATTTCCAAACCAATGATAAAAATCCCCTGGTTTTCAGTTGAATTCAATCCAATTCAACAAATGTTTTAAATTATTAATTTACAATTACTTCATATGAAAAAAAACTATTCTTGTTGCTGACATTTTTCACAGTGTAATTTTCAAAGTCAAGCAACTATGATACCACCAAATAATAACTAGCACTTAACTGTCCTACTAAAGTTTAAAAAGTACTTCTCATAACGAATATCTTAGTTACGTAGCTCTCTCAGAAACAAGTCTATCTTGAAATTGGTTATTCCCTAGGATGTAAGTAGTTCAAATTATTTCAAACAATTGATATTAAGTATTTACTTACTAAGAAATTATGAGTCTTAGGGAACCTTCTAACAGAAAAAATTACAAAACAAGTTCCTCATTGGAAACTCCCACACTGATGAAATCAAAGGTTTAATATTTATTTATTTATTTTTGCTGAGGCAATTGGGGTTAAGTGACTTGTTCAGGATCACACAGCAAGGCAAGGAAGTGTTAAGTGCCTCAGACCAGGTTTGAATTCAGGTCCTCCTGACTTCAGAACTGGTGCTCTATCTACTACACTACTTAGCTGCCCCAGTTTAAGATTTTTAAAATGTACGTACTATGTGCAAAGTTCTGTTCTTAGCAGTAGAGAAGGTATAGAAATACCAATTTAATGCTCTCAAAGAACTTCTAATCTAGAAATATATGGAAGGCATGCATATGAAAGTGGATAATAAATAAAGAGAGCTTTGAGTTGACTTGAGGAAGACACAAATAATAGAATAAGGAAAAAAATGAGTATGGTACAAAGAAAAATGAAAAGTCAAAAATGCAAAGTAAGTCTATGTGGTAGTGACATATATAAACAGAAATGGAATATCTATGAGAAAAGGCAGATGGTAGGTTTCTTCCTTGGGGAAGAAGGGATGTTAGAAAATATAGATTGAGACCTGGAAGACTCTTAGAGGTCATTTATTCCAATACTACTATTTTACAGATGAGGAAACTGAGTTCCCTCCCCGCAAGCATTAAGTAATTTGCTTGAGGTTATACAAGTAGTAACTTAGCAGAGTCAGAATTTGAACCCAATTCTCTGACTCCAAAATGAGGACTTTTTCTGCTATACCATTCTCAAAATTCATTTTAGTTTTTGTCTATTTTATAAATATTGCTTTATCCATTATACCTCAATTTTTAAGACTTCATGATTTTACTGGTATCTTTCTCTGATACTTTTAATACGTTAGATTGGTGATGTCAAACTCAAATAGAAATGGAGGCTACTAAACTTGACTTAGCTTTGAAATATAATATTATTTATGTTTTGTATATTTTTATATTTTGTTAAATATTTCTCAGTTATGTTTTAATTTGTCTTTAATATCATTTGAGAGTTTTGTGTTTAGATTTTCTGCATTAAGTGATGATCTTTAGGAGTACATAAGCTGAGAAATGTAATCACTACATGGTAATCTCACTGATGATGACTTTTTACCCATGACAGATCTGATGCTGTGGGCCCATACCTGAATCCTTCCTCATTAGACAGAACCTGCCAGTCTGTTTTACATTGACATATCCATAAAGAACCTTAGAATGATTAACTTCAGAACTTTTATTTTCTAACTAGAGATACAGCATGTTGCTATAGATAGGGCATTGCAGTTTAAATCTTTTCTCTGACTCTTACTAACTATGTGACGCTCCTCTCAATTTCCCTATCTATAAAATAAAGAATGAGTTTGGACTAAATGTACTCTAAGATTTCTTTCAATTTTCACACTATAATCCTTTGTAAATAGGTTCATCCACAGGTATATTAGTTTTCTTTAGTCCACCAGATTACATGCCTTTTGAGGCCAGAGATAATACCTCCTTATTATTTTCCTTAGTCCCCTACAATTCCAATCCAAGTACTAAGAATGAAGTAGATAATATATATGTATATATATATATATATATATATATATATATATATATATATAATTATATTGCTGTTATTCAAAGAGTTAATTCATCTCTGCAGGGCAATGGAGAAACTTGCTCACCAACCTGGGCAAGGTTTTCCAAACCTCTGAGATGAGAAAGCAAACCTTCTTGATATAGAATGTGTGCCTTGGATTCAGCATTTCCTGGCAATGATTTTAGTGGTAACATATCAATCAAATCACTGTCTAGTTCATTAAAAGTTACAGATCTTGACACATCCAATGAATACTTATGGATTCACTGACCACAAGCCCAGTTTGTCTACTCTTTACTAGAGCCAAACTTATTAATAATTGTAGGATCAAACACTGAGCTGTATAAAATTTCATGCTTGCAGACAATAAAGGATTCCGTTATACTCTGGTGAGTTCTGTTGATTTTGTTCCATACATTCCTTCTTGGCAGACATGTTCTATTTACTCTCCTTTAGGTTTTCAATCTCCTGCAGATAGGCAGGTTGTAAGATTTCAGAGCCACTTTTTGAATCTGTTTGGTTAATTGCATGTTTTCTTTAAAGGAGATTTCTGGATGTTTTTCTATCTATTAATACCAGCCAGTGATCCCTACAGTGAAAGTCTGGGGTGACCATACAATTAATGCATTGAAGAAATCCAAACAGTAAAATAGTCTGCATTTAAATTTTTAAACAATGGCATTTTCCAGGATATCTTCTAATTTTAGAATTTATTGTCAGTGTGATAACATTTCCTTACATTTGGCCTGTCTATTAAAACTCTAGGAAAATTTTGATGCAAAATTTATGCCTGATTCAACTAGAATAACAAAAGGCTAAAGTCATATCAGGAGGCTTGCCATTTATAGAAACCATAACCTCACTGCAGTTTGCTTTTCTAGAACTTATTACCCATTACACCCTTTTACTGTTGTCTCTATATTCCCAGCATCTAGAGACTTGGCTCAGATCCTGTCCTGAGTGTTTACCGCATGTAACCAAACAATTATTACTAAATCACCCTCAGCCTCAGTTTCCTTGTTTGTAATATAAGGGACTAAGTCTACATCATTTCTAAATGCATTGCACATGGTAGGTATATAATATATGCTTGTTATTGATTGATTGGTTCTCAAACTCTCTTTTAGCCAAAATGGATTATTTACCATTCCCCTAATTCTACATTCTGTCTCTATACCTCTGACTGCACAGTTTTTCTCCAAACCTGGAATTCCTTCCTCCTTTCTCTCTACTTCCTTTGAGAAACTCTAAATTCTGAATAGGCCAGGAAAAGATTAGATTGTCTCTAACGTGTCTTCTAGCTATAGAATTCTGTAGTTCAGTGATCCCCCTAAATTAAACATAATATATTTTAATTAAATATTTATTCAGAATCAAATGGCATAATTTGGTGTATTTGATGTGCATTGAATCAGATAAACATAAACTTTGAGCTGAAGTAACCTAAGGGATGATCTTGTCCAACTCTCTTATTTTACAGACAGAGAAACTGAGGCCTGAGGAATTTAAATAACTCTTCCAAACTCACAAAGCTCATTTAGAGAAAAATTTGAATCAAGCCTCTGTAATTCAAAGTCATCACTTTTCCTATATACTACATGCTAGAGAAAAGACTTGGCCTCCTTGACAGTTGTAAATTTGCATTCTTAGAAGCTAATCTTCAGGATGCTAAAACAGCAGGGTAAGAATCAAAGAGTCACTTTCTATGACTACCTTTTTCACTAATTTGACTGAAATGATCTTTTATTTCAGCATCATGTAAAAGCATCCTTATACTGAAGTATATGCTATGGAGCTGTGGTTTCAGGGAATTTAGGAAACCAGCCATGTTTACTAGGTACTCAATTATGTGAGCCCCAAGTTTCATTTTTTCCCTTTTTGGTTCTAGTTAAAGACATTTTTCAAGTTCCAAGTTTCTCTTAACGGTTTTCCCCTCTCTACAAGTTATCCCACATATGCTCATGTATTTGCAAGCCCCATCTCTTAAATAGAATATAAATTCTTTGAGAGCAGAGACTTTTATTTTTATGTTTGTATTTCTAATATTTAGCACAATGGCTTATTCAAAATAGGTATTTAATAATTGATTATGAGATAAAAGTCATTTAACTTCTATTTAACTCTAGTTTCCTAATCTGTATGGGGAAGATAATAAAATACCCATTTCTGCTATAAAATTCAAAAGGGGAGAATGTATAGTAAGTGCTTTAAAAACACTATTAAATAAATATTGTTATTATCATCATTACTTTAGAGAAATACTAAATCCATGGCCATCATTGATTTCAAATATCCAAGGTATTATAAACATGCATACACACAAACAAATTTACAGATATATGCGCAGGTATCTCTAAAATCTTAGGGCAGTTTTAAACTACATAAAACACCTGTATGTATGTATACACACATGTTGTATATATTTATATGCGAAATATGTGTTTGTGTGTGCAAGGTTTTATAAATCTTTATATGTTATGCATTTAAGCACATATTTAAACATATGTATGTTTAGTTCCAAAAGTCATATGTCATGCACATAATTTTTGCATCAAAGTATCATATATAGAAATGAAATTAGTGAAAGCAAATGTTGTGTAGCAACTGTTTTAAGCTTGAGCCCATTTTCCCAGGAATTGAAAGTGTATGTACAAAAACAAAGGCACCCCAATTAAAGGATATGTATTTGTAATTTTGTCCTTGCCACACACATACACACACACACACACACACACACACACATATACATGCAAATATATGTGTATGCATAAAGTACACTCAGAAAATATTTATATACATACACATATACTTATATGTACCCAATATACAATGCATGTACATATATATGTATAAATGCATGCATATATATTCAAGATGTATATATGTATATGCATGACAATTTGGAATATATTTTATGTATATACAATATATTTATATATCCATACATGTATATAAGACTTTCCCAATATACTTTACAAGCATATAATACATATGTGTGCATATACACACAATTTTTACACAAATATTTATACATTTAAATAATAAAGTGCCTTACCTTAAATATTACATTGAACCTAGTCCATCAACCCTTTGACAATTTATTTCCCAAATTCTTGGCTATATTCCTCCAAACTTTACTTTGGTTTGATATCAAATTCATTTTTTCCTTGGAAATTCAGAAAAGTGCTTTATAAGTTAAGTAAACTTCTTCCAAATTGCTCTGGGAAAAGGAGAGGGTGAGGATTGCATTTTAAGCAGGCAACTGGTCACAGAAAAGAAACACTTCTCCATTTAGAACCAAACTGTGTTGAAATGACCTTTGAGTCATCATCTTTGTAGCAGAGATGGGGGGACCTGTTTGAAAACAGGGAGTGGCTTAGAGATTAGACTGTTGGAATATGAGAATTCCCCCCAAAAGATGATGTTTTTCCCTCCAAGACATGGAATTGAATAGGGTAAGTCTAAGAAGGAGACTCAAATAGCAGCAAGCTCTGTAATTTCAATTTCAGGCTATGAGAGAGATGGTTTACTAGGCATCGTAGAAAAAGCACTCATCACCCCTACATGCACTGATGAGGTACATCTTCGGTAGTATTATCAGAATGTATTCATCATTTATTATATTGTATTCATGAAATACACAAGGCAAGAAAAGCATTTTGTAAACCTTCAAATGCTTGATAAATGTCAGCTTTCATTTATGTATATATGCATACAAGATATCCACACACACGCATGCATGCACACACACACACACACACACACACACACACACAAGTGGCAGAAGTATATGTGAAAGAGGAAACAGTGAAGACCAAAAGATGTATGTTCAAATTCTATTTTGGCTACTTGACTGAGAATGGGGACATGTCACAATCTTTTGATGTCCCATTACAACTCCAAATTATAGGTACATTGTGAATCTGCATCAGTGCAGTTTCCTTAACAGGAATTCTCCACATGAGGAAGTCATTGTCTTGTACATAAACACTTAAAGTACCCATGTAATACACACATACACACACTAGTATATATGAGTTAGTTCTATGCTCACATTTGTCCCTTGAGCCTAACAGCCAAAAAGACATCACTGATATTAAATTTCACCCTTATAGGCTTATAGGGATCATCTAGTCCAATCCTTTCATTTGTTTCTTTATATGATGAGGAAACTAAAGGAAGAAAAGAAGAATTTGTTAAATACCTACTATGTGTCAGCACTACACTAAGTAGTTTTACAAACACTATCTCATTTAATTCTTACAATAACTCTGTGACATGGATGCTTTTATTATTTTTGTTTTGCAATTGTGGCAACTGAGGCAAATAGAAATTAAATGACTTGACCGGGGTCTCATAGCTTATAAGTATCTGAGGTAAGATTTGGACTCTAGCTTTCCTGTCTCCAATCTCTGTGCTTTATTATACCACTTAGCTACCTCTTATCTGAGGAAGAGAATAAATGATCTTATGAAAACAAAAAGATTTGCAATATTGTTTCATCAATGAACACCATTAATTAGTTTAAGCTAAGGCTTAAATTCTTTGTTCACATAATAAGAAGACAGGACACATTGGAAAAGACCCTTATTGGGAAATATTGAAGGCAAAATGAAAAGGGGATAGCAGAGGATGAGATGGATAGATTGTGTCATGAAATAATGAATATGAGCTTATGAGATAATAGAAGATAGAAGGACCTGTCAAAATATAATACATGGGGGTCACAAAGAATCAGACAAGATTGATTGAATAAACAATAGCAATGAACAATCTTTGACTACAAATTGAACAATCTTTCGAATGTCTCTCTAAAACTGAATTTTGTCTAGCAATTAACAGTAGGCTTATGGGCTGATGACAATATAGCTAAATTTAATATTTTTATGTTGGTGTTTAATACATATATGGACATGTAGTTTTCTTGCTATACTTTGTCTCATATTTATTTACATATCAAAGGAAGAAACACTGTAAATCTTTCCCTTTCCTGGTAAACATGTGGCCATGAACTCATGGTGTTGCTTTTTTCCCCTGCCTTTATTGTATTCCTTTTTTCCCACCTGTTCTTCAGTGAATGAGTGTCAGAGAATAGAATGAATGATTTTAGGGAATTTAAAAGTTCCTATCTGCAACCTGAATTGGTAGCTGCTCCCAATTAATTTAGTGAGATGGCAACCTTAAGGAAAGACCTTCATGACCTAGGATATCAATGAATTAACCAAGCAGCTAAAATATCACATCCTGAAAGCAAGTGAGCAACTTATTCACCAGTTTTTCACTCCTAGAAATGAAATAATGGTAGTGCTAGAGGGAGAGAGATTCTACATAGCAAATGCTTTAGGGTTGAACTTATTTTCCCAAGTACTGAGTGTATATAGAAGTATAGGAGATAGTATTCAAGAGGAGTATTTTTATTTTTATCCTTGCCATAGTCTTTCAGCAATATTCTTTTATAAAAGCTAGTTTTAATGTTGCTTAGTAATTGATATTGCATAGTGATTATTGGTCTATTGATATTGAGAAGAGGTAAATTGGTCAAAATTATAACAGTAATCACTGGTTAAATGATATTGGGGAAATATTAATTTAAAAAGTTTTGAGCATAAATATACCTAATGGGGATTTGTGACTATTAGTATGAGAGGAAATATCCCAAATCTTAGGATCACTCCAAGAATTCTAAGAGAATTAGCTAGTCATACTCTGTGGATCCAACATATTTGTTTGGAAGAGTGAATCCAGAATCTACACACACTACAATTGCATTTCATACAGGGCTATATACCAAACAAATACACAGTAACTGGGAGAGGGAGAAAATGAAAAATTAGCAATTGTGGGGATCAGGCCAAGCTTAAGGTAGAAAGTAATACTTGAGCTGAGTTTTGAAGTAAACAAAGGTGTCTAAGAGACAAAGTCAAGAAAGAGTTAGCTCCAGGTCTGGGGGACAGCCAGTGCTGCCTGGTCTTTGCCAAGAGTTGGGAGGTACAATATTAGGTGTGAGAAGCAACAAGGACAATTTGACTGTGCTTTAATGTTTGTGAAGGGAAGTACTGCAGACTAATAAGGTTGTAAAGAAGCAACAGGAAGCATGACTACTCTAGTACATGAAGCCACTGACTTTTTGTCCTTGTTGTCATAACTTGCATAGAAAGATGAAGGACTAGTCCTGCTTTTGTTGTTTTCAGGAGGTACTCTCAAGAGAGAGCCATGTACATCTTTCATTTCTAAGAAATGTCAGATATACAGTCATTTTATTTTGCCCGAAGCTGAATAGGAATGTTCTAGTTGCCTGTTTCCTTGTGTTGATGCTTGAAGAGAAATTATGCCAAAAGTAGTATCCAAAGGACATAAAACTTGTCTTAGCTGGGTCTACTTCCTAAATCCTGTTTTTCAGCACATGACATTTCTTACCATAAAAAGTTAAGAAGTCAGAAGTCTAAATGACATATTGACTTATACATTTTCTTTCTGGTATCTGATTAATCTTTATTTTGTGAGAAGGCCTTGAAAACTATTTAGTTCTTTCAGGGAATGTGGATAAGTATCCCATTTAGCAATCTACTTTTTCCAGTATCTATTCTCCCTTTCCCTTACTCTCTGCCCATGGCAAGAGCCCGCACTGAAATCTTGATCCTTGGAAAACGATTTTTAGAGCATCAGTTTCTTCATGTCTAAAATGAAAGGGTTAGACCAGATGATATTCAGGGTCCCTTAATAATGTATATTTTCTGAGTGTTGCAAAGAGTTTCCTTAAAACCATTCCTACATGGAAAAAAAAACTTTTTTATGTAGGAAATAGAGACTCCACATGGTCATAAAATTCTAATATTCTCTGATGCAGTGAGAGGTGTGTATAGTCTAGAATATTAATATTAACTAGCCCTTATATTAAGTTTTAAGATTTGCAAAATACTTTACATATGTTGACTTATTTGATCTTTATTACAGCTTAGTAAGATATTATTTCCCCATTTTACAGATGAGGAAATTCATTTACAATGAGACTGAGAGCTTAAGTGCCTTACCCAGGATCACAAAGCTAATAAATGTCTCAGACAGGATTCAAATTTAGTTCTTCCTGACTCCAAATTCTTCTGTCTGACCAGAGGTTAGAGGTCTTCGAAAACATGTTTTTAACTTGTTTTCAAATTTTGCCCACCACTTAAGGGCCATCATCAGGTATAATTCCACTATAGTCTTCCTCAATAGATCTTCCCATTCTCTGATGTCTTAAGACACTTATTATTCCATTTAGTCAAGTCACTTGATTCATCCTGAGCTCTGCCCATATTCTATTTTACTTGGAGGGTCCAACAATGAAGATAAATAGGTAAACAGATTAATCCAAGGAAAAGACCTCAACCCATTTTTGTGTATCTTGCTTAGACTTCTAAGGTCTTGAGATGCCTGAAGCAAATTTCTGGTTTCCATGGGCAAAAGCAGAAATAAAAAAATTCTAGCCCCCTACACTTTACATTTGTCAGTTTTATTTCATTGTTATTGTAATTTCCCGATTACCAAAAAAGTTTTTCCTTTGAAGAAATTCTCCTTTTCAACCTAACATTCCTTTTTGATCAAAAAATTTATCTTCCCACAATTAGTTTTTTAAGTAACAGATCTGTTTTTTTGTTTTCTTTTGTTGCCATCTGACCTCTATCATGGGCTCTTTTTGGGGAAAGGAAGTTCAATGATTCCCAGACCTTAGGAGACCTTAAATTAAGTTCTGTTTGAAACTAGAGTAAATTTCATCAATGATGTTCATTGATTGAGTTTGAGTTGAAGTCAGAGAATATTGGTTCTGACCTTTAAATGCTGTGATAAAAGGCAAATATTTCTTTCTTTTCTAAAAAAAAAATTATTTTTAATACATATTACTTTATGAATCACATTGGGAGAGAAAAACCAAAACAAAAGAGAAAAAACATAGAAGAGGGAAAAATGCACACAAAAAAGAAGTGAACATAGCATGTGCTGATTTACATTAAATCTCCATTGTTTTTTCTTGGGTGAAGATGGCATTTTCTATTCAAAGACTATTGGGATTGCCTTACAATATTAAACCACCGAGAAGAATTAAATCTTTCATAGTTGATCATCACACATTCTTCTTGTTATCACATACAATGTATTACTGGTTCTGCTTGCTTTACTCAGCGTCAGTTCATCTAAATCTTTTCAGTACTTTCTAAAATCAGTTTGTTCATCATATTTTATGGAACAATAATATTCCATTATCTTCATATACAACAACTTATTCAGTCCTTCCCCAATTGATGAGCATCTACTCATTTTCCAGTTTTTTGATACCACAAAAAAGAGTTGCTACAAACATTTTACCACATATGAGTTCTTTTCCCTCCTTCATGATTTCCTTGGGATTCAGGTCCAGTAGAGGCACTGCTGGGTTTTGACCCACAAAGTGTATGCAGTTTTTATAGCCCTTTGGGCATAGTTCCAGATTGTTCTCCAGAAGATTTAGATGATTTCACAATTTCACCAACAAAGTATTAGTGGACCAGTTTTCCCACATTCCCTTCAAAATGTATCTTTATCTTTTCCTGTCATCTTAGCCAATCTGAGAAGTGTAAGGTAGTACCTCAGAGTTGTTTTAATTTGTACTTCTCTTATCAATAGTGATTCAGAGAATTTTTTCATATAACTCCAGATGACTTGAATTTATTCATCTAAAATTTTTCTATTCATATCTTTTGACCATTTATCAATTGGGGAATGACTTGTATTCTTATAAATTTGACACCGTTCTTTATATATTTTAGAAATGAGACCTTTATTAGAAATTCTGGTTGTAAAGATTTTTTTCCCAGCTTTGTACTTCCCTTTTAATCTTGTTTCTGTTGTTTTTGTTTGTGCAAAACTTTATTTTAATGTAATCAAAGTTGTCTATTTTGCCTTTCATAATATTTTCTAGTTTCTCTTTCATCATAAATTCCTCCCTTTCCCAAAGATTTGATAGGTAAATTGTACTTTGCTCTCTTAATTTATTGTTATCCTTTATGCCTAAATCATGTAACCATTTTGATCTTATTTTGGTATGGAATGTGAGATGTAGGTCTATGCTGAGTGTCTGACATATTATTTTTCAGTTTCCCCAGCAATTGTTGTCAATTAGTGAGTTCTTATTTCAGAAAATGAAGTTTGGGAGTTTATCAAATACTAGATTACTATAGCCTTGATTATTGTGTTATGTGTATCTAATCTATTCCACTGATCTACTATTCTCTTTCTTAGCCAGTACTGAATGGTTTTGATGACTGCTGCTTTATAATATAGTTTTAAATTTAGTACTGCTAAGCTACTATCCTTTGTATTTTTTTTTCATTAATTCCCTTAATATTCTTGACCTTTTGTTCTTCCAAATGAATTTTGTTATTTTTTCTAGTTCTATAAAATAATGTTTTGGCAGTTTGGTTGGTATGGCACTGCACAAGTAGGCCAATTTAGGCAGAACTGTAATTTTTATTATATTAGCTCAGCCTATCCATGAGTGATTGGTATTTTTCCAATTGTTTATAAGTGACTATTTGTGTGAAAAGTGTTTTGGAATTGTGTTCATATAGTTCCTGGGTTTATTTTGGGAGCTGGAGCTCCAAATATTTTATTTTGTCTACTATTATTTTAATTGGAATTTCTCTTTCTAGCCAACATTTCTAGTACAATGTTGAATAATAATGGTGATATTGGGTATTGTTGTTTCATCCCTCATCTTACTGGAAATGCATCTAGCTTCTCTCCATTATAAATAATGCTTGCTTTTGGTTTTAGATAGATACTGCTTATTATTTTAAGGAAGGTTCCCTTTATCCCTATACTTTCTAGTGTTTTTAATAGGAATGGTGTTTTATTTTTTCAAAAGTTTTTTCTGCATCTCTTGAGATTATCATATGATTTCTGTTGGTGCATATACATTTAATATCATTACTACTTCTTTGTTTACCTTACCCTTTATCAAAATATATTTCCTTCCTTATCTCTTTTAATTATATCTACTTATGCTTTTGCTTTATCTAATATTACATTGCTACCCTTGCTTATTTAACTTCAGCTGAAGCATAATAACTTCTGTTTCTGCCCTTTACCTTTACTCTGTATATGTCTTCCTGTGTCAAATGTGTTTCTTGTAAACATATTATAGATTCTCTTTTTTTAATCCACTCTGCTATTCACTTCTGTTTTATGGAAGAATTCATCCCATTCACATTCACAGTAATGATTACCAACTCTTTATTTCCTTCCATCCTATTTTGTCCCTTGTATATACTTGATTGTTCTCTGTCCTTAGTAGTGTTTTGCTTTTTTTTTTTTGACTCACCACATGTATTACTTTATCTTCTATCACCCCTTCCTTCTTCTCTTACCTTTTTTTCCCCCTAGTGTTTCAGTTCTCTCTTCTTTCCAGTCCCTCCCTTTTCTTTCTTCTTTTTCCTCCTACTTTTTTATAGGGTTAGATAAATTTCTATACACAAATGAATGATTCAGTTATACCCTCTTTTAACCAAAACTGATAAAATTAAATTTCAGACAATGCTCAGACTTTTCCCTTCTCTCTCTTGATTGCAGTAGATTTTTATGTCACTTCATGTGCCCTAATTTGCCCCATTATACCTCCCCTTTCTTATTTTTCCAGTACAGACCTTTTTTTATCCCTTAATGTCTTTTTCGTTGACATCATCACATTAAAGTTCATTAACAATTACATCCTCCATCCATGTGATGCCCCCCTCTATCTGCCTTACATACAGTTCTCAAGAGTAACAAATATGATTTTCCCGTATAGGGATGTAAACAGTTTAATTTTTAAATAAAATTGACAATATAGAGAACATGTCTTTCAATAGAATACTCATTCAGCATTCAAAATGTTCCCCTATATTCACTAAAAGAAAGGAGTCGTATTTTATCATCTATTTTTTGGAAACTAAGATTGAAGCTTAACTTTAAAAGAAGATAGGCTATGACAAAGTTGTTAAATGGGGGGATTGGACCAGATAATCTCTAAGGCTATTCCCATCAGTTCTGATGATAAAAATTCCAATTCAATAGAAATTTAGAGTAATCAAGAAATGTCACATTATTTAATTTGACTCTCACAAAAACCCTGTGAGCTATTGTAGATATATTCACTCCAATATTACAGTTGAGTGAACTGAGACTCAGGGAGAATAAATGACTTGCTTAAGGTCATATAGTTAAAAAGTGGCAAAGTCACTGAACCTCTGTGTTTTTTAACTTTTAAGTTAACTTTTAAGTCTTTTGAGTCCATTGGCCTTTCCATTACATGGTCTTTGTGATTCTCTCCATATGTCTAAGAAAAGGGGATTTGATGAGGGTGAGTTTTATGAATATAAAAAGTCAATAATTTGGCAGAAGAGCTGCCCATCACCTCTTCTCTGATCAATCCATCAAGGCGCAATGAATGAGCAGATGATGAGATTCCAAATCTTGATTTATTTTTGTCCATTTCAGTGGCTTGAAATTCTGAGAACCATGTTTGTACAACTGGTCAGAAAGGCAAGAAAGATTAGGTGGGTTGGATTAAACACCTCTTTGCTCTGATCAAGTGAAGGAAACTGAAAACTTTTCCAAACACACTACATAGATTAACTATACAGTTTGGGGACTTTCACAACATTTTTACAGAGATGGTTTGCACAAAACCTCCTTTATTCCCTACAGTCAACCGAGGGGTTTAGAGACTTTTTTGTAAGAAATATCAAGAAATTACAGACAAGGAGGGTCATGGAGTGAATAATTCTTACAAGTAATTCTGGCACACCTGCAATTGCATACCATCAAGCCCTTTACACTTATTCAGAATGTAATAGCACCTCTGGATATTTCTGTGTAGGCTTTATTTTTTTAATAGAAGGATGTAAAAATGTAAAGGAAAGCCATATGCTGAATAGATGTATGCAACATATTTATGTCTATAATCTAATGCCAAGGCATTTGTAGAGCCTAAAATGGCAAAAGTGTCATTGTGCAGCATGGGGTCAGAGGAGTCAAGAAACCTAAATTTTAGCCCCAACTCTGACACTAAATAGTTGTGTAACCATTAGAAAGTCAGCTTACTTCTCTATATTTCATCTTCTCTCTTTTATACAGTTTACAATCAGTGGTTTTGATTATCTCTTATAGAACTAATATTTAATCTATGATGGGTATCTGTGAAGATTTACTAACTTATGATATAATCTTGTCTCAAATGGAAATTATTTTCACATTTGAATCTTTCTAAAGATGCAGGACCAAAGCCTTTCACCAGCAAAGTATGTGAGAAATCAAGCTCTGATTTGTAGTGTTCACAAAATTTTGAGGTGTAAATACTTAGGATGAAAATTTAACAACTGGCTATTAGAAACAGGTTTAGAGCTGACTCGAACACCCAGGAGTAGCAGGCACTTAAATAAGTTTTGAAGGCATTTATGAAGCTTGCCATAGTCTTGACCCACTTCTTTCACTGAATGTTTCCTCCATTTGGCCTGGCCCGTGATCAGCATTGCTCAGTATTCACCATTTCTTTTTCATGGAAGGTTTCTAATAAATGAAAATGTGTTTTTGTGGCCTGGAAGATATCAGAACTCTGATCAATGTTGGAACCACTTGTGATTCCAGAAGACTGATGCTGAAATGCGCCTCCCTTTTTTCATTAAAAAAAAAGTGGTTATGGTTTCAGAGGGTCATAGATTTAGAGCAAGGAAAGACATTAGAGCTCACTGAGTCAACTGTCTCATTTTACAGGAGAGTAAATTGAAGCACAGAGAGTTTAAGTGACTTTCTTGGGGGTCACATAGCTAAGTGTCTGGCATATTTCAAACTCAGGTCTCCTGATTTTAAAATTAGTATACTAGGTACTGACTCCCTGGACTCCGACCCTGTCAGAGAATTTTAGTAAGTGAGATTTCACTTTACTTAGCTCAAAATCATGCCTCTCTGTTACCTTCCTTCCCACTTTATCACCCTTTAAATATCCCTTTTCTAGTTCCATTTTCTGTGTTATTTTTTCATTAGAATATTATTTGTCCTTTGTTCTTAAAGAGGATATAGCCTTGTTGAGAACAAGGGAAATTTTTTAGCTTATATTTTCCTCCTTAGAACTTAGCATCAATGCCTGGTACATAGTAAGTATTTAATAAATGTGCTAATATGCATCTATTCACTCATCAATTAATTCGTTAATCCATTCATTACTCATTCATTTGTTCATTCAAAAATTATCAGACATAGGAAATGTTTTGCTTGTTTTGCTTATATACTGGGATTGGAAGTAGACTATTGAGAAAAGAGCTATAAAAGAAATACGCAAAATATTTATAAAAACAATTTTCACAAAAAATATTTTTTGTTCTTTGCATATAGATATGTTTATATTTCTTATTATACATTGTATTTGTGTACAGAGAGAAAAAGAAGAAGAGGAGAAAAGAGAAGTGGGGAGAGAGAAGAGCAGAGGGAGGGAAGGAGAGAAACAGAGACAGAGAGATAGGAATATACAAAGACAGAAAGACACAGAGACAGAGAGACAGTCAGAGACAGTCAGAGAGAGACATAGACATAGAGAGATAGAGACAGACAGATAGACAGACACTGCTTGATACAGATAGACACAGAGAAACATTCAGAGAGACAGGAAGAGACAAAGACAGAGATAGAAACAGGTAGAGAGAGATAGAGAGACAGAGACAGAGAGACAGATAGAGATAGACAGCGAGAGATGAAGAGACAGAGACAGAGAGATAGGGAGACATAGAGACAGAGACACAGAAAGAGACACACAGAGAGAGACAGACAGAGAGACAGAGAGAGGGGGAGAAGGAAGGAGAAAGAGAGGAAAAGAGAGGGAGAGGGGAAAGGGAGGGTGGGAGGAAGAATAAGACAGAGAAAAAATTGAAGGCTTAAGGAAAAATAAGAAATAGAATAAATAAGGCACAAAAAGAATGAGAATGTGAATGCAGGAATGAAAATGGGGCAGTGATGAATAACACTGAGTTCTAAGAAGCCAATAATAGCACAGAGTACCATGATTCAGAATAGATCAAGCTATTATAGGGTTTTAGATTTTTAGGTTCTAGTCAGGAGAACTTGGATTTGAATATTGCTCCATCACATTACTAGATGTACTAATTTACTAGATTACTAGGCATACCTTGGCAAATAATTTACTTCTCTCAGCTTTGATTTCTTCATTCATAAAATGGGGACCTACCTATAGCTCTTACTTCTCAAGATTGCTGTGGGAATTTAGAGGAAAAAAATTCATAGAAAGAATTTAACAAATGCCAAGGGCTTTAAAACTGTCAGCTATTATCATTAACATGAATGACGGAAATCTTCACTAAATAAGGGATGGAGATCTGTTCTCAGAGAGACAGAGTCACAGAGACACACAGAGAGACCTAGAGAGACAGACAGACAGATTTGTACAAAGTTATGTCCTGTGTGCACTGACAGGGGTTTGTTAGGAAAAACGTGATTATAAAGGAAATGATTTCTTTAGGATCATATAATACCTGTTCCTTTTAAAAAGAAAAGGCCTATAGGTCCAAATGATACTGATCTCTTAAAAATGGGAAAACAAGATGCCAATGTACTCATTAATATATTATGGCTTTGACTTTTCATATTGCTCCAGTGAACAGAGATTTACACATTTCCTCCTGTCTCATCGGGTATTGTATGCCAAGAATGTTGGCCAGGGGCCATTGATTCTAATATTGACAATGTACATACATTAAAAGAGAGTGGATGTTCCTGGAGGAAAAATCTGGGCTGTTCTAGTTCACATCTACTCTGGACTTGTTTGCTTAATTTTTTGGCCCCAAAAGTTCTCCCACTAAGTCTGGAATGTTTCTGGGGAATGAAAGAGATTAATAGTTATGTTAGTTTATTTGAAATTTCCAAAGCATTTAGCCATTCCAGGAAATTACTGACATGTTCTTTCCTACCTGTCTTCTGTGGACAAAAAAAAAAAAACAAAAAAACCCAACCCACAGTTACCATGTAAACCACTATTGTCTGAGGTGGGACAGACAGAGGCTTAAACATTGTGGGAACGTTTCTCAGTTCCAAGGACAAATAGGAGCATTTTCTGTCAAATATGGTCTTACACAAGATTTTTTTGAAGTCTCATCTTCAAAACCCAGGGTGGTTCCAGTGGTGGAGTTCAAGTGTAGAGTTTAGAGTTTCTTTTAAAGTACAAGAGTGAAGAAGATTGGAATAGCCATTGTGATGACTGGGGAAATGGAATCAATTAGAGAAAAGCAGGAATACTTTTTATATTTTGAGAGCCCAGTTAGATAACATGTATTTATAATGAACCCAAAATAACACTTTGCCCAAAGTTGTCTGCTCTCACTCTCTTTGATAGACATGAAAAATCAGAAGGAGAAGTGTATATGTTTGTTATTCCCCAGAGCCACTTCAGAATCATCTTCTGATACCTTCATCCATTTGCCACTACTCACTCTTCAATTTTCTCCATTCTGATCATATCCGTGCTACTTTCAACTCTAAGATTTCAAATTTATTCTCCCTCTTCCACTATAAGTTCAGTAATTGTTGTTCATATCCCAGCTGTTTTTTTTAAAAACTCTGTTCTCTCAATCTCTTCATCTCCTCTTCTTCCCCTCCTATTTCAGACTTTCTTCAACCATCAATAATAACAGTGATACTTAGAACTTACTACCTCTTCTACCTCAAATTGAATTTGCTTCCAGGACCAAAATTCCTGTTTTATCTTTGGCTTCCCACATCTATTTTTAATTTACCTTTTAGTGCTATAACATTTCCTTTCTATTCTTTTCCCATAAATTCTATTATTTAATTTTTGTGAAACTTTTTGTGATAGTTCTCCAAATAGTTCAAGTCTGTAATTGTGTAGTCCCCTACTAGTTTTTATCTAGTGCATCATGTCCAAGATGCAATAAAAAGTGTCTTGAGACTAATCGAATCTGATGATTACTACTGACTTGTGATTCATGTGGGTCCAATGATAATATCATCAAGAACCTAGAGATCATTGCTAAGGATTATGGAACTCTGAGAAAAAAAAACTGAAAAGCTTAGTGTAATATCCTAGTTTTTCATTATTATTGCTGATTGAAAGAAGGATATTCAAAAGAGAATGACAGATTTTGGAAGTGAAAAGCTGATTAAGAAGGTGGTGTCTGAGAAGGAGATTTAGATTTCTGGACCAAGATGTAAAATATAGAAATGAAGGGCTCTCAGCCAGGGATATAGTGTACCTTCCAATAGCAAATAAAAATATATTTTGCTAGAGTCTAGAAAATCTGATTAAATGAATTTCAAACTGAAAAGGGAAGGGAAGAGTAAATGCTGTTTACATAGGTGTGCCAAGTTTGATCATTAAGAGAATTGGAAGTACAATAGAGACAGAAGATGAGAGGACCAGTAATTAAATGGAGATGATATCCAATTATAGAGTTGACATTCTAATGCATGACTTGTGGCCAATGTACAGAGTGTGGATAATAAATGGAGAGAGCTAGTGAAATTCTGTTTTGGCCAAAAGGGGAACTGCTAAATTCTTGGATTGTATTAATGATAAATTTGTACTTTAAAAAGTAGAGGAAGGGACAAAGTGAATAACTTATCTGGATCTGATCCTGCTGATCAAGAAATTGAATACACAAGTATAAATGACAAGAACTTCAATTTCTCCTCTGTGGAACTAATGTTAGAAGAGAAGAAAGCCAGATGAGGATAGGAAATCATAAAAAAAAAATAGGGAAGACTTAAACATTTATATAATATTTACTCTATGTCAGACACTATGCTATGCACTTTTTACAACTATTATCCCATCTGATTTACAAAACAACGCTAAAAGGTAGATGCTATTGTTATTCCCATTTTACATTTGTGGAAACTAAGGTAAACAGAGGTTAACTGACCTGCCCATAGCTAATAAGTGTCTAAGACTGAATTTGAACTCATCTTCAGGATTCTAAACCCAGTATTCTATTTCCTGTGCTACTTCATGTGGCCCAGGGGTTCTATTTATGTTATTCTGAATATTATTGTTCTATTTCTAATTTTTTTTTATTCCAAATTCTTTCCCTTCCCTACTCTTCCTATTGAGAAGGCAAGAAATAGAATACATGTTATATATGTAATATATGTATATGTATGTATATGAAATCATACAAAGCATTTCCACATTAGCTATGTTGCAAAATATAAGAAAATTAAAATGAAAAACAATAATTCTTCAATTTGCATTCATAGTTTATCAGTTCTATCCCTGGAGGTAGATAGCAATTTTCAGCTTCATTTTGTCATCATTTCTTACAGCACAGTAATATACCATAATTTGCAGATATTCCTCAATTGGTAGACATCCTCTTGATTTGCACCACAAAATATTTTTGAACATGTAGGTTTTTTTCCCTTTTCTTTGATCTCTTTAGGAGATAAATCTAGTAGTGGTATTACTAGGTAAAGAGATATGCAAAGTTTTATAGCCCTTTGGACATAGTTCTCGATTGTTCTCCATAATAGTTGGACCAGTCCACAACTCCACCAACAATGCATTGGCAAACCTATTTTTCCACATCTCCTCCAGGATTTTAGATCCAGGTGTTCACAGATATAAGGGAGTCCACAAACTTTGATGGAAAAAAAAATATCCATTTTTGCCATCCTTTAGTTTCCTTTATAATTTTACATTTTATTTCATACATTTAAAAAAACCATTATTTTGAGCAGGAATCCATAGGGTTCATCAAACTATCCAAAATATACATGGTACAAAAAGGTGAAACTCTCTGAGTGCATTATTTTTTGTTTTTGTATTCTTGTCTAGCATAGTTTCTGTCATTCAACAGGGGCTTAATAGATGATTGCTGAAAAAAATGAACATTAAGAGCAATTGAGAAGTGGAACAAGCTTTGTTAAATGCCATAATTTTACACATATATCCCTTTAGAGAAAATTGAGCTTGACAATGGTTAATGAGAATAATTAGATAAGATTGGAAGTGACCAGATTGTTACTAATAACACCTATATATAAACTACTTTAATAACTAATCATTCATCTTGCTCAAATGAATTGGTCAAAATATTACTCTTTACATTATTTTTATAGTATAAAGTATAAAGTTAGGTCATTCCTCACTGCTCACTGTGGGCACAAAAACTGCTTGAATTATGATTTGGGGGTATTTATATGTCAGCTCCTTGAAGGCAAGGATTATCACATTTTTTTCTTTGTATTGCCATCACCCAGCATATTGTCTAGCACACAGTAGGCACTTAATGTTTATTGATTTGTTGATTCTCTTTTTTATATATTTACTTGTTTGGATGATGGTATTATCAGGAATAAAAATGAACATGGCTATTCTTTACACAGAATCATTTTGGGACTCTCTCCCTCCCCCTGCCATTATTTTTCATCTTGTATAATTCATCTCCATATTTATAAAAACCTTCAATTTGTCCTCCCACCTCATTTTATATTCACAGATAGCTTTAATCCATTGAAATAAAGTGTATTTCTCTTCTCTTCTGTCATTATCTCTTTTCCTATCTTTCCTCTTCTTTTTCTTTATCTTTCTTTTTTTTTAGTTGCAGAGATTTGAGAAGAAGAGAAAATAAATTTTTGACATTTCCTACATGTAATTAAAAATAAGTTTTCATTAGTTTATAAATCGATAATACATTTTTTGGTGATGACTAAAGTGACTTTTTATATGTCTACTCTTTTTATGGTAAAGTAACCACAAAGTTTACCTTTGAGTTGAGAAGACTAATATTAAAACCCTTCCTGTGACACATACTGTATATAAGAACCTGAACACATTGTTTAATCTTTTAGTGCCTTAAATAACTGCCCAAGACTCCAAACTGCAGAGTAGGCACACTGGGAGAGTGTGTTTCTTCATTGGGTGTTCTATTCACCAATGAAATCACAGTTTGGGGTTCCAAACTCCAAACCAAAAATTTTCATAGAATTTGCAGATGGATGCAACTTTAGAGCTCATGGAGTCTAGTCCCCTCAGTTCAAAAAAGAGGAAACTGAGCCTCATAGAGGTAAAGTGGTTTGATGGAAGTCAAATAGAAGGGCTAGAGTTTCAATTCAGGGTCTGTGAGCTTCAAATTTATTACTTTTGCCACATCACCATTATACCCTCTCAGAAAATGCAAACAATCCAGCCAACCACAAAACAAACAAAAAACTACAGACATTGCAAATGTAGATACTTTCAGAGCATTTTAGATCATTTCCAAATTTCTGAATCCAGCAATTTTAAAACCTTCCTCATTTTCAGAATTATCTGCGATATCCAGAACCTAGGGCTCTTGTTGCCAGAGACTTCTGGCTTTTGTAATTCCAGCTTCACACCCTTCTCATAATTTTCTTTTATCTTCTTACTAGCCTCTTGTTGGAGGACAGAATAATAAAAAAAATAAGCCCATACTTCTATAGCTCTTCATAATAAACACAGGCTCCCAGCTTTCCATCCAATGTGTTGTGGAAGAGAGCATAGGACCACAGAACAGCTGTGTATTTTTCTATGGAGTGTTTTATTTGTAAAGCCACATGGAGAGAAGGCATAGATTTCCTACATCTCACAAGTATGCAGCCATCATTGGATGGTAAAAGCCTGTGGTCTTCAGAGAGGAAATTCCATGTAAGCTTAGGCATTCATTAGGCACCATTTCATCCATTTGGGGGTTTAGATTTGGGCAGCACAGGAGGCTCAGTTTATAGCTCAGAAATAATCACTTACTTACTTGCCCAGGATGAATTATAATTTATGTTGGGCAAATAGAAAATGTGGGCAGTTGGCCATTTAAAGCTGCCTTTAAAGTTGATGGGATTTAGCTGTCTTAAAGCATGATATGACGGAAATTATGGGACTGATTCACTTCTTATTTCTTATGTTGGGATACATAAAGCATCTGTGCTTCAGCCTAGTCAGATGCTATTGCCAATTAAAGTTATAGATTATCTTGGACCCTCAACCCACCCTCAACATACTTAAATGGGAACATGGTTTTTATCTCCAAATCAAAATTTGATATTGCTAAAAGGTAGTACAGTAATACAACAGTTAGTGTAATTATGATAAATATGGATAAGCTCTTTTGACTAGCACCATTAGAAAAAAATTATATTCATTTCACTACCAGAGGTTATGGAAGGATATAGGATGGATCACAGAAGGCATGATTTTGGAGATGGCAAGGACCTAAGCAGTTTGCCTAGTCCAAAGCCCTCATTTGATAGATGAGAAAGTTGAGAGCCAGAATAAGTTTTCATTGTTAATTTATAAAAAGCCTTTGCTGATGTTCTTAATTGATGTCTTGTTGTAGCATAGAGGCAATCGTTGATTCTTGAAGGCAGAACTGATGGTGTCTTCTGTGTCTGTTATATTTGGACTTTCTGACTAAGTTTGGAGAGGATTGTCACAAGGTATCCACAGAATGAATTTTCCAACTAGTTAATCACATTGATAATTTATAAGACATGAAGAAGATATGGTTTGTATCTGTGAAGGAAGGATCTACACTTAATTTTTAAATAAATTCCTAAGTTAATCAACAGAACTTCATTAAGCACCTACTTTGTGCCAAATACATAATATTCTTTTGTTGAGAGGATATTCTTATGTAAAGAAATCCAGGAGTCCAAAGTAGCAAACATGGCAGATCCTCCAGGATCATTGCCTTGTCAGGGTGAAGGGGCTTGTGTAACTCAGTGAAACTATGAGCTGTGGTGTGCACAATTACCCCAAACTGAAGAGTTCAGATCTACTGGAGAAGAAAATGACAAATTATTCCAGTAACTTTGCCAAGAAAATTACATAGATAGTATTAAATGGTAAAAGAGCTGATGTTGGAAGATGAGCCTTTCAGATGAGAATGTGTCCAACACAGTCCTGGAAAAGGGAAGACAGCTACAAATAGCTCCAGAAAAAAATGATGTGGCTGGGTCAAAGCCAAAAGGAAGATCAGTTGTGAAAGTGTCTGGTGACAAAAACAAAGTCCTATGCTGCAAAGAACAGTATTGCATAAGAACCTAAAATGAAAGATTTATGAACCAACGTAAGCTGTTAGTAATCAAAGAGAAGATGAAAAGTTTAAACAATAACATCTTAAGTGTTAGTGAACTTAAATGGATGGGAATGGATAAATTTAATTCAGGTAATCCCTACATATAGTAGGGACTTAACAGAAATAGAAGAGATTAAGAAGAGGTGGCAAGAACATATAGAAGAACTATACAAGAAATATCTTAATATCATTGATAAAACTGATGATGTTGTTATCAATTCAGAATCATGCATCCTAGAAAATGAAATCAAGTGGGCCTTAGGAAGCATTGGTAACAATAAGGCTAGTAGAAATGATGGAATTCCAGCTGAACTATTTAAAATACAAAAAGGTGATGCTGTTAAAATGCTGCATTCAAGATGCCAGTAAATTTAGAAGGTTTAACATTGGCCACTATACTTGAAAAGATCCATTTATTTCCTAATCCCAAAAAATGGCAATGCCAAAAATTGTTCAAATTACCAATTGTATTCCTTTCATATACCAACAAGATTATGCTTAAGAATCTGCAAACTAGGCTTTAACAATACCAAGAATTACCAGAAGTGGCAGAAGAACTAGAGTCTGAATTGCCAACTTTTACTGCTTATGGAGAAAGCAAGGGAGAAAACCAAAAAAAACATTCTATTAACCAAAACTAAAACTAAACAAACAAACAAAAAAAAACCCCATGCTTCCTTGACCACATTAAAATCTTTTATTGTGTGAATCATATCCACATGTGGCAAATCCTCAAGAAGATGGTAGTACCAGATCATCTTCCTTTTCTCCTAAGGAACCTGGCTGTGAATCAAGAAGCAACACTTAGAAATTAACATGATTAAAATTAGGAAGGGAATACAACCTGGTTATATATTGTCATCGTACTTATTTAACTTATATGCAAAATATATCATGCAAAATACCAGGCTAGATGAATTAAAACCCAGAATTAAGATTTCTAGGAGAAATATTGGCAATCTCAGATACTCAAACAATTCCATTCTGATGGCAGAAAATGGAGAATTAAGAAGCCCCTTGATGAGGATGAAAATGGAATGTGCAAAAGCTGGCCTGAAGTTTAGAATTAAAATAAAAAATAATCTGAGATCATGGTAACTGGTCTTACCACTTCCTGGTATATAGAGGAAGAAAGCAAAGTGAGATTTTATATTCTTGAACTCAAAAATTATTGCAGATGGTGACTGTAGTCATGAAACTAAAAGATGCTTGCTCCTTGGAAAGAAAAATTTGGACAACATAATCTGACAAAGATCTATATAATTAAAGCTTTTTTCTCAATAGCAATGTATGACTGTGAGAGTTGGGCTACAAGGAAACCTGAGTGCTACAGAATTGAAACACTTTCAGATTGTGATGGTTCAGAAGACTTTTGAGTCCCTTGAAGATGGAATCAGACAATACTTGTAGAATTTTTTGTTGTTCAGTCATTTCAATCTTGTTCAACTCTTTAGGATCATCCCATTTGGAGTTTTCTTAGCAAAGATACTGGACTGGTTTGCCATTTCTTTCTTCTACTCATTTTATAGATGAGAAAGCTGAGGCAAACGGGATGAAATGACTTGCTAACTCAGTCTTACCGCTTCTAGGCCTAGCACTCTATCCACTACACACCATGTAGCTGCCCATTAATGAAATTTATGCAGAGTATATATTGAAAGGACAAATGCTGGAACTAAAGATTAAATAGTTTACTCACATAATGAGAACACAGGACAGACTGGAAAAAGACCCTGATGTTGGGAAAGATTGAAGGAAAAAGGAGAAGTGAATGGTAGAGAATAAAATAATGGCATGGAAACCGTGAATATGATCTTGGATAGACTTTGGAAGATAGTGAAGGACAGATGGACCTGGCATGCTATGGTCTGTGAAGATATGGAGAGTCACATATGACTGAACAACAATAAAACATGGCAAAGAGCATTTTTGTGTGCATCCTTCGGTGGAGAAACAAAGATGACCTCAGAGATTTGACTGGTCAGACAAGGACAAAAATTAAAGAATCCTTGCCATTGAGGAACTCAAGTTCAATTATAGAAATAATGTATGCATATAAAAATGAACAAAATAAATGTAATTAGGGGACACTATGGGGCTTCATGTCATGATAATAGCATCAAAATTCCAGAAAGTTCTCACAAAAGGAATAGCTTTGGGAAGAGCTTTCGAGGAAGTTAGAATTCTAAGTGGAAGAACTGAGGAATGGGAGTATTCTAGATTGGGGAACATCCTGTATAATGAAGAAAAGAGATAGATTGGGCTTGATGAGAAATAGCAGTTATTTGAAATAATTAAAGTACTTAGATGTGAGCTTCAATATTTAGATGGGGGAAATATGCCTCCAAAACAGAAGAACCTTTGTAAAGTACTGAGAAGATATAACCTAAATTGTAAGCTTATCTGGAAGCTTTTATTTTCCTGAAGTCTCTAATTATTGTCTTATGACCTTATTGGCAAATCCTTAAAGAGTGAGAGAGTGGTGACTATAGTGAGCAAGTAGGGGAAGTTTTTGTCTTTCTTTCTCCTAAGGTTAGAGGATGTATCATATTGTAATAGCTCATGGCCCATAGTTTAATATCTATCTCTCACAGTGGCTTCAAAAATCAATTTGTAAAAGGTCTAGAATCATAAAATCTTCAAATCTGAAAAGATTTCAAAGATCTTCTAATCTAACTCTATTAAAATCACTGACTATCTCAACATTCCCAATATGTGATCATCTACTTTCTTTTTAGTGAGGACATTTATATTTATTATTCATAAAGGTAGTTCATTCTATTAATTCTGTTTTTTTAAGAAACAATTTTCCTGATAGAAATATGTGTTTCTATAATTTCTACTCTTATTTCTCCTCTCAAGTTCTGAATTTAATTAAATTCAATATCTGTTCATTAAGTACTTTCCATGTACATGATGCTGTGCTCATATCTGGTGATATAAAGATGAAAAAATGACAAGGTTATTATCCTTCAATGACTTAGACTCTCTCTTCCTCCCACCTTCCTTCTCTCTCCCTCTCTGTCTCTCTCTGTCTCTGTCTGTATCTCTTCTTTCTCTGTCTGTCTCTGTCTCTGTCTCTCTGTCTCTGCCTTTGTCTCTGTCTCTCTCTCTGTCTCTGTCTCTGCCTCTGTCTTTGTGTCTCTGTCTCTGTCTCTCTGACTCTTTCTGTCTCTCTCTCTGTCTCTGTCTCTCTCTCTCTCTGTCTCTCTCTGTGTGAATAAACTACTCACTGTCTCATCTCAGATGATATGTAACCATTCCTTGAATAGTGCTTTTCCTAAAATATATCTTTATTTTTGTTAATACATATTTGTCCTACAGGAGTTATCAGTCTAATTCCTGGTGTAAATTTAGTCTGGAAGGAAGTTCAGATGTTTTTAGTGCAATCCTTTCATTTTACAGATAAACAACTTGGTATGGGCTTTGAGTTTCCTATTTTTCAGTAGTAACCCATGCCATTTAAGATTTGCCAAAATTTTCTACTTCTCAGTTTTAAGAGGTGGTAAAAGAAAAAAATATATAATTCAGGAAAAAAAATTTGTTATCATTATCAACCACATCAGAACATTTTATGGTTTTGTGTATTTCAGTCACAGTAAACAACTGCCTGCATAGAATCTACTTCTCCTTTACTTCCTTCTTGGCAGAGACCTTATAGTCTCAAACTAAAATCTAGCAACCATAAAGAGAGACACACACAGAGATCTCAGTAAAAAAAGTTGGGTTTTTTTGAGGCTATTTTCTTATTCATTTGGTCAGAGTGTAATTAACAAGATCATCTCTCCCAAATGTCATTGGTCAGTTTTTGCTGAGTTTATAAAGCTTTGGGGGGAGACATACCTTATTGAATCAAAGTGTTGTTTGATTATAAAATATATCTGCAACAATGTTTCTTGGCTAATGAACTATGAAGAAATGAATTGTAGTATGTGGTGTGTGGGTCCTTGTACTGTCACTGATAGGGATCTTGGACCATGCTATTCTTATTTTCTTCTATTGCAAATGTTGACTCAAGACAAAAAATATATTTTTGGTTTAAGGAATCCACAGTCCTTGTTACACTCAAGGACATTCCCTAAACAAACCTGATAATAAGATAGACAAATATTCTGGTTACTCAGCTTCCTAGTTTTCCCCAAAAGCCATAGCATTTTCCTTGACAAAAGAAAGATTGGGAAGTGAGAAATACATTGTTTATAAAAATGTTCAGACTTCCTGGGCATACTAATCTATTTTGTACTGCATTTTAATTGTACGCATTAGACAATTTAAACTTTTCTAAATTCTCAGGTAGATATATTATTTTGCATGGGATCCAGAAGTCACAAAAAGACAAATTGTTATAGGCAGTGAAGGCAAAGGCTAAATAAACAAGCGAGGCTTCAGTTGAATCAAAATGATCCATCATTAAAAAGGTAGAAAGATGTTGAACACAAAGGGTCTATAGGAGAACTATGTGTTGCTGACCTTCATAATGCCATTGACAAATCAAGCTTTGCAGAGAAGTTTTGGTAATTATTTTGAAATAATGGATATTTAAACTCTGCAAATCACTTTGCCTATGTTAATTTCATGTATACTTCACAACCACTTTTAAGATAGGTACTTTGAATATTGTCAGTATCCCATTTTATAGATGAGGAAACTGAAGATCACAACTGTTAAGTGAGTTCCGTAGGTTCACATAGGTAGGAACGATCAGAGGCAGAATTTGGACCCTGTTCTTCCTGATTTTAAGATTCAGTATCTTTCTAATATTAATAACAATACTTAGTATTTATACGGACAGTTAGGTAGATAGTAGATAGAGTGACAGGTTTGAGATCAGGAAGATTCATTTTCCTGAGTTCCTCATGTAGTCTCAGATACTTCCTAGCTATGTGACCCAGGACAAGTCATATTAATCTGTTTGCCTCAGTTTCTTCATTTGTAAAATGAGCTGGAGAAGGAAATGGCAAACTACTACAGAGAATCCAAATGGATTCACAAAGAGGCAGAAACAACTGAACAACAAAAACTAGTGAATATCAATGATCTCTTTTTCCCCTTGAGTTACTACCTCAGTGATTGGCTATTAGCATGTTAAAGAACTTCCAAATAGAGGAAAGATTTTTTTTGGACCATCCTCATATATGATATTTGTATGATATCACAGGTGCATAATATTATCCATGCTTGCAGTTATAGGAACAGTTATAAATGAGCAATATATGTGCTAGTGCTAAGCACTGAGAATACAAAGAATGGCAAAAAACAGAATCTGCTTTTGAGGAACTCACAGTCCAATGCAGGGACAACATGCAACAACTATGTGCTATACAAACAACATATAATATAAAGGATAAATGAATCATAGTCTCAAAGGGAAGACAATAAAATTAAGAAAGACTGGGGAAAGCTTAGTACAGTTGAGATTGGTTGGAAGCCTGGGACATGAAAAGCATAGCCTTAAAACCAGACCTTATGGTTATTTAGTTCACACCAATTATTTTTCTTATTTTATAAACATTAAAATGATTTGTCCAAGGTCATTCAGATAGACAGCTGAAGAAGCCATATCTAAACCCAGCTATTTGGACTCTTATTCATGCCCCACATGTTCCCTTGCACCACATTGCTGCAATTGGGACTTTTGTAAGGCTGCCTAATCCCTCTCAGCTTACTGTCTCTCTGTCCCTCTTTCTGTCTCTGGCTGTGTCTCTGTGTCTGTCTGTCTCTCCGTGTGTATTCTCATTCTCTCTCTCTCTCTCTCTCTCTCTCTCTCTCTCTCTCTCTCTTAGCTTCCATGTTCTGATCAAACTGATCTGCAGCTGTGTGTTATCTAGGTCTTATCTACATAACTAGCATTCCTTTGAACCTGAGAAGCTATTCATTTAAGAATTATCAGATGGGGACCAATAATAAGTGAATAGGAATGTTCTAGCCATGTTGCCTTTGGCACCATGGAATTAAGGCAGAAAGACTTCAGTTTGGGAGAGGGAGAAGAGCATTTCTTTTTGGATTTGGCATCAGTAAGATTCAGGAAGGAGAGAACAGTAGCCTTTGGAGAGAGATTTTGGTAAAGGGGAATTGAAGAAGATCATAGAGTCACAGATATAGAGTTAAGAGGGAACCCAAAAGTTATTGAACCTAACCTGCTTCATTTACTGGTGAGGAAACTGAGGTACAGAATGGATAAATGATATATTTAATTTCCTGTCACCTTAATCACTTTAACTGTAAGTTACAGAAAACATGTCAATGTGCATTGGTAAAGAGAATCTCACCTAGAGTTTCTTGGTACTAATGCAGTCACCATCCAGTTCCTATCTCTATTCCCTATGTTTTCGTAAATGGAAAGGAAGGGAAGAGGGAAAAAAAGAGGAGGCCAGGTCAGGTAGTGCCAAATGTAGAATTTGAACCCACATAATTTCAGACTTTGAATGTTCTAGACTTTACCTCATATTAACTCAGGTATGTATCTCCTCAGCTTTTCCATTTGTAAAATGTAACCCTGAACTAGGCAATTCATGAAGCCACATTAGATCTATGATCTATGACATTTTTTCCCTTTCTAGACCCATAGATTCCATGAACTTTACATATGACCCCATAACCTTGTTCATTTGGCCCAAGAAAGAAGAAAAAACAAAAAGGAAAAAAAAACAGCAAAACATAGGTGTGAGAGCAATCTTTGAATGAATGGACTATCATTGGAACACATGGAGCATATGCATGTTATTTTGTTCACACATGACCAGTCTCTATAAAATGGGGATCCTTTTTTCATTATACATTTTTATAATAAGGTTTTCTCTCTCCCCTCTCTCTTTTTCCCTCCGTCCTTCTTTCCTTCCTTTCTTCCTTCTTTCCTTTCTTCCTTCCTTCCTTCCTTTTATTTTCTCCTTCCTCTCTTCTCTTTTTCACCCTCTCAGTATATGTAGATCTGAGAGGAAAAGCAAAAGAAAAGAATATTGGTTGAAAAAATAAATTAATAGTTTGAAAAATGCCTGATTATTGAAAAAAATAATACACATTTTAAAAAAGGAAAAAAAGTATGATTTCCAAGAGGCTTAGTTGATAGTGTTTCTACAGTTTTCTGAGAGACATCAACAAGTCATTTCAACCTGCATTTACTAAATGATTACTGGGTGTCAAGAACTATGCTAGGTGATGAGAAAACAAAGAAGAAGAAGAAAGAAGAATCTCATGACTTCTGGTAGATATAACAATAAAAAAATTAACAATCCAAATGAAAGCTGAGGAGCATTGGACTTTGGCTGGCATTGTTTCACGGCGATATAAAGGTTATATTTACTCATATGAATCTGGAATCACCTTACAATTCCATATATTACTGAAATTGCCACATGAGGAATTTAACATGTTTGTTTGAAAACAAGTAAGAACATAATAGAAGACAGAATCCATTGGCAAGTGTAACTAATACCAATAAGTACATAACTTTTCCCACACATTATTGTGTTGTTCTATCTTTCTGGATCTTACTTTCATACTGTTATGTTGCAAGTTAGATGCAAAGATCTATGACTTGTTTTTCCTTACATGTTTACTGGGTTACTATCATTTATCTTGTTATTTCCATGAAATGTTTGAAACATATATACCTCTGTGGGTAGATATCTGCAGCCCAGTGTTAAAAGTAAGAGGTATGGATATGGTAAAGAAGCTCTCAGTTCCAAAACAGGGAATATTAGAGATATTACTATACCCATTCAGTGGAGAATGAGTATCTATTTACCTCAGATTGTATGGGGGTTTCAGGGTAGTCTAGCACCTCTGGTATAAGGGCTTGCTGAACCCTTTTCAGATCTGCTTAAGCACCTTTGGCATCTATCTCTCACTCAACTTTCCCTTGTGTTCAATGAAACTATACTATGTTCAGGGGCTATATGTCAGTAAAACTGTCCCACCAGACAAGCCAAACCAGATTGAGGGTAATCTTTGGACCTCAAAACATTGGTAAGTTATAGGAATGGGTGAATGAGAACAATTTGTTCAGTGGTCATGAAGATGGTGGACGTAGATGCTATGGAATTGATAGGGATGGTCAGACATGGCAATGCCACTGCATTGGCATTGCCAATTTTCCTGACTTTTGTCTTCAATGACTCTGGAAGACAGAGTGATGGTGAGGACTGCAACTCTGTCTCACTTAAATTTAATTCCTGTGCAAGTCAAGATATCACCCCATGATATCATTGGTCCTCTTTGAAAACAAAGAATGAAAAACAGTTACAACATCTTTTCCCTCAAGTAGTCTTAGAATTATAAAGGACCTGCTGAGAATAGCTAAGTCATTTACATATATATGTATAAGTATATTTATGTTTATATCGATATAAGATACATAATGAATCCTATAATATTGGTGTTTCTTTGTACATAACACATTTTGCTTTACATCAGCTTATGTATGTCTTTCCAGTATTCTACTTATAATTTTTTATAACACAATAATATCCCATCACAATTACATATCACAATGCGTCCAGCCATTCTCCCAATATTAATGAGCATCCCCTCATTTTCCAAATCTTTGCCACCAGAAAAGAGGTACTATAAATATTTTTGCACAAATAAGTCTTTTTCTTTTTTTTAACCTCTTTGGAAAGTTTTTGAACTCCCTGCAATAGAACATCTTCCCTGGAGTGCCCTCCAATTATTTTATTTTTTTTCTTTTTCCAAAGTGAATGGTTTCTAGCACTCACATCATATTTACACCTTTGTCTATCGCTTGAGAAAACTCGCAGACCTGGCAGTAGTGTTGCTAATTTATAGGTATGCCCAAAGGTCTATAAAACCATGCATAGCATTTGATATGCTTGGTTTTATAGCCCTTTGGACACAGTTCCAAATTGCTCTACATAATGGTCAAATCAAGTCACAACTCCACCAACAGTTCATTAATGTCTCATTTTCCTCACATCCTCTCCAACATGGGTTATTTTCTTTTTCTGTTTTATTAGTCATTTTAATAAGTATGAGGAAGTACTTCAGAATTGTTTTATTTTGTGTTTCTCTAGTTGATAGTGATTTAGAGCATTTTTTTCATATGGGTATAGATAGCTTTGATTACTTCCTATGAAAATTCTTCATATCTTTTGATCATTTATTATTTGAGAAATTGTGCTTATTTATGACAAATTTGACTCGGTCCTCTATATATTTGAGAAATTAGGCCTTTAAAGAAAAAAAACTTGCTTCAAAAATGTTTTGCACTCATTATTGATAACTGAACTTCCATTTGCTCCCTGTTTATTTTATTTTCTCTATCCTTTCATTCTTTGTCAAATGGTTTGCTTCTGACTATTGCCTTCTCCAAATTTCCCTTCCTTCTATCACTACCTCTGCCTTCTCATATCCTCTTCCCCTCCTACTTTCCTGTAGGATAAGATAGAATCTTATACCCAGTTTAGTCTGTGTTATTCTCCCTTTGCGACAATTCTAATGAGAGCAAAATTTACTACCTCTCACTTCCCTTCTATTGCAAAATCTTTTTCTTGTCTCTTCTATGTGAGATCATCTTTTTTCAATTTTATTTCTCCCTTTTCCTTTAAACCATACATTTCTCTTTCACCCTTTAATTTTATTTTTTAGTAATCATCTTTTCATATTCAACTCACATATGCCCTCTGTTTATATATACTCCTTCTAAGCACTCCACTAATGAAAAAGTTCTTATGAGTTAAAAGCATCATCTTCCCATGTAGGAATGTAAACAGTTTAACCTTATCGTCTATCTTTATTTGTATTCCCAAGCTTACTTTTCATAGTATTTGGCACCTGGTAAAAACTTAATAAATATATTTTCATTTATTCACTTGTTATTTCTCTGGAAATAACAAAAGATATCCATTTTCATATTTCTGAATCTCTTATAAGAAACCTAATTTCAGGTAGCTGTTGCCTTGTTTATCTCCAAATCTGAGCATTGCTTTCTCTGTTTCACCCTCTGCCATATTTGTGATCTGTGTAGAGAACTCGCTGGTATGGAAAGGGCTTCTGCAGGCATAAATTGGCATAACCCATAAGCTTAGAATGTCAAAATGATCTTCTTTATATTATACAGTAAATGAAGCTAGGGCTTCCATTGTATACTTTAGTGAATTGAATGTGGACTACTCTGTCCAACAATGCTCTGGGCTTTTAAAAGGAGTAGACTATGGTCCAAGACATACAGGTTTATCTGTCTTGATGGATAGTTGTATGATGGGTTAAACATTGGAATTGGAATGGTCATTGTCCTCCCCCGTCCCTTACAGAAGGATCTTCTTTTTTCAGCTTTAGTCCATTTTGTTGAAGAGGAATACAGGTATTTAGAAGGTTGGTTTTTTTTTTTTTTTTTTGCTTTTTTCCATAATGACTTTCACACATCTATATATATTCAGTTTAATTGGATCATAGAACTTGAAGGAATCTGAAGAGTCATCTAGTCAGTCTAACTTTCTGGGGAATCTGAGGACTAGGAAGGCTAAGTGATTTCCCAAGATTACACAGGGAGCAGGATTTGAATTCAGATTTCTATGATGTAAAGTTCATTTCTCAGACTTAACAATGTTCAGTAAAGTCTGTTGTTCAATCATTTCTGTATGTCCAACTCTTTGTGACTCCATTTGGGGTTTTCTTGTCAGAGCTATTAGAGTTATTTGCCATCTTTTTCTCCAGCTCATTTTACAGATATGGAAACTGAGACAAACAGAATTAAGTGACTTGCCCCAGGTCAAACAGCTATCAAATATTTGAGGCCAGATTTAAATTCAGTAATATGAATCTTACTGACTCTGGAGTCAGCATTTTCTCTATTTTATTACTTAGATGCTTCTACATAAATGAGGGAATTGGTTCAGTAAGGTATATGAACGTCTATAGAATCCTGTATTGTTGCATGACTATGTGAACCCCAGTTTCACAGAAACATATAAGCCTCAGAAACAACATTTGTATTTTAGCAGGGGAATGTGAGAAATGAGATTCCCAGTGAGTCATTCTTAAATACAATTCAAATAGGGATTCTTTCCTAAATAGTGTTGCCTTTATTATTAAGATATTTTTATCTCTAATATTTTAAAGAGTCAGAACCCTAGATATTTGTTTTCTCTACTTGTTTAAAATTATTTAAAACATACTCAGTAAAAAGAATTAAAAGCCCACATCTTCCATTTTTAATGTTTTATTAAAGGTTTAAAAGAATGAAGGATATTTTAGAAAGTCAATGTAACCAGAACAATTTGAAATAATGTTTGTCCATTTTTTTTTAGTGCATGAATGAATCTTGCTTTCTTCTGATCAGTAAAGTTAACATAAGTATTAGGAAAATATTGCACAAAGAAAATTCAACCATAAAAATCAGTAAGTTATTCGCTTTATGTTGCATTTTCCAAGGATGAGCAATGATTTCACTCATCCTGGTATGAGGTGGATATAATATAAACACCAATGAAAAGGTTTCAGAAATTTTGTGGGGTGAGATTGATGGAATATATTTGGTAGAGTTGCAAAGAAACCTCTGAAAAGATTGCTAGACATCTTGTGTTTGGACTGCAGAAGAGTAACTACATTCATAAAGAATAAATGTGTTCATTTTCTTTAAAAAAAAATTTCTTCCTTAATCAGAATGCTGCTTTTTTCTTCATTCTACAAGGAAATTCATCTTTCATTGAAGAAGGATGACTAACATTCAACCCAGGAGTGACCTCTTACTACTTATTCTAAAATACAATGTAGTTATTAAAGTATGCTATAAAGCCTCTTTTTATTTCTATCAGTACAACCACTACCACCATCACCATCACCACCACCATCACCACCATCATCATCATCATCACCAACATATGAATTATTACCATTTTCTCCTCCTCCAGTTATCTGGTATGTGCTAATATGAACAATGCAATGCAAGTCTTGAAATCAGGGATGTTTTTAATTTTGTCTTTGACTTGCAACCAATCAATTAGCATTTACAAAGGATCTATCATGTACTAGAAGCTGAAAAGGGAATGGCACAAATAAATAAATAAATAGAATTTTTTTTAATGCCCTTAAGGAGCTTTCATTTTTTCAGGGGAACATAGCCAATAAGTAAGTAAATTTATTAAGTACTTACAATTCATCATGGCATATAGCATGTTCTCAAATGCTTGCTGAATGAAACTGACTTGAAATGAATTTTATTGAAAGAGGTAGATTGATAGTCAAAGTCTAATCTTGTTGCTTTATACTTCTTTTTTGACAACACAATAATCAGAGTGATGATTATGTGCTGTTAAATGTTTCACGATTAGTTTTCTCCCACTCCCCACCAACATGCTCACATCACACTTTTAAAGTTAATCTGCATTATTGACATTTTCCACATTATTTTATTGTATTGGCAAGCAATAAAATAATAAATAGATCTCTGACTTAAAACATTTGCTAGTTTCTAAAGTGTAAATATTCACACTAAAATTGTGATCATCAGCTCTCCCCTACAAGCTAACTTCATCCCTGAAAATGCTTATCTGAACAAAAGGTCACATGGATCCCACAGGAAAGTCTGTGGTTTGTGCCAGAAAATAATAATCATTCTTTTTTTATTTTTAAATATTATTTTCTTTTTTCCGATTACATATAAAGACAGTTTTTAACATTCATTTTAAATAAAATTCTGTGTTCCAAATTTTCTCCCTCTCCCCAAAGAGAGTAAGCAATTTAATTCAGATTATATATGTGCAATCATGTAAAACATATTTCTACATTATCCATGTTATAATAACATATCCATTTAGAATTTGTGAACTGCTTCCTCTCAACTACTTTATGACTTAGAAAGTGCCTTTTTAACTCCAGGACTCAATCCCCTAAAGCATGGTTTTTCTTCTTAGAATGTTTGAATTGGTTTATTAATTGGCAATATGAACTTATTCAGGGAGAGTTTAACCAAGAGAGAAAGCCTTTGAGTAGAGGCAAGAACCATGAAGACCTCAAAACATTCCTGATATTGCTTCATGGATGGTCATCCACGTTCCATATCTTTTTCAACAAAAAATTGAGAATGGCATACAGAGAGAACAACTCTAATTCTGTATTATATGTCAGTTTGGTATAAAACTAAGGTGCTGAAATTTCCTTGTAAACTACAAACTTGGAATGTTTAATGAAACCTCATCATCAGAACTACCAAAGACCCTGAGTTTAGAATTTATTTTAGCTGCAAACCAAGCAAGTCACAGCATCCTTAATACCAGAGAAATGAGAAATACAAAGCTTATTCTGCAAGGCATTGGATTTCTAATAGGATTGAAGCTGGGTCAGAAACAGATTATTTTGTCAAGTTTTGCACTGAGCTCTGACTTCCTGAGGTTTGAGGACCTTCATTCCAGTATAGGCGAGCAACCAAGGAAGACTTATTAACACATTCCTGTGGTTTCTTGGGCATCAGTCCACTACTTCAGAGCACCATTTGAGTGAGTTGCTTATACATAAACTAGGAGCATATGGACCAAATGTTTCAAAATGTAGACACATGATGAGAATTTGGGGTGATTTTATGCAGGTTGCTGAAAGACAGCTTGAGATATTTGCAAATATGGAATAACCACTAGGCTGGCTTATCCTGAAAAATGATGTAGGCATTTGGTCTATAAACATTATGACATCCTCATGTTATTCTGTGGTTAAGAGAGTAATTCATGTCATCACTATTCACAATATATAAGCAGTTAGAAATAAAGCTAAATATTTCAACATGGAATTGGAGAAGAGATTCCAGGGAAATAATGTTTTTTTCCTAATCTAACCTTTTCCCCCAAATGCTTTAAAAGAATGCATTTCTCCTTGCCCTCATGTCCTGTTTTCTCTGAAACACAAATGGAACTTGGATCTCATATCTCATAATGTCTCCGAGTTATTACTCATATGGCATGATGATGCTAATCCTAGGAAAGTCATGGCATAGTTCTGCTTTGCTTTTATGACTGTAGTGCCATATACAGGCATATTAAAAATATGGATCCTCTACTCAGTTGCCACATCATGAAACAGAGTCGAACCAGGGTACTTGAAAGCTATGCCAATAGGATGTAAATTCTTTCAGGTCCTATCCATTTGTGAAGTCTTTAAATGTAGGTTTCATTAGGGACTGTGAATCTCACTTGAAGATGAGATTTGTGTTATTTATGAAAGTTCACCACAAGAAGATGGGCTGCCAAGTGATAACATATCTAAGTGATAACATAACATAAGCTAGAGTAGTCCATAAAAATCATCATAGAGAGGTTATAGCCTATTCCAGAGGAGGGAGCTTGAATGCCAATGAAATCACAAAACCTTTGAAGTATCAAAATAAAAATAATATCAATAGTCTATTAACTGCAAACCATTTCCAGCAGAAGGCAGCACATCACAGCATATCAGAGTTGTAAGAAAATTGAGAGGTCATTTAGTCTAGCTCACTTAATGATGAAAGAATTTCTTTTGGACCATGATACCACATGTTCTGGACCTGAAATTAGAATGACCTTGAGTTTGTTTGTTTGTTTTAATAATTATAACTTTGTATTGACAGAACTCATGCCTGGGTAATTTTTTATATTATCCCTTGCACTCACTTCTGTTCTGACTTTTCCCCTCCTTCCCTCCACACCCTCCCCCAGATGGCAAGCAGTCCTATACATGTTAAATATGTCACAGTATATCCTAGATACAACATATGTGTGCAGAACTGAACAGTTCTCTTGTTGCACAGGGAGAATAGGATTCAGAGGGTAGAAATAACCTGGGAAGAAAAATAAAAATCCAAACAATTCACATTCATTTCCCAGTGTTCTTTCTTTGGGTGTAGCTGATTCTATCCATCATTGATCAATTGAAACTGAGTTAGATCTTCTCTCTGTCAAAGAAATCCACTTCCATTAGAATACATCCTCATACAGTATCGTTACTGAAGTATATAATGATCTCCTGGTTCTGCTCATTTCACTTAGCATCAGTTCATGTAAGTCTCTCCAAGCTTCTCTGTATTCACCCTACTGGTCATTTCTTACAGAACAATAATATTCCATAACATTCATATACCACAATTTACCCAACCATTCTCCGATTGATGGACATCCATTCAGTTTCCAGTTTCTAGCCACTACAAACAGGGCTGCCACAAACATTTTGGCAATACAGATCCCTTTCCCTTCTTTAGTATCTCTTTGGGGTATAAGCCCAGTAGTAGCACTGCTGGATCAAAGGGTATACACAGTTTGATAACTTTTGGGGCATAATTCCAGATTGCTCTTTAGAATGGTTGGATTCGTTCACAACTCCACCAACAATGCATCAGTGTCCCAGTTTTCCCACATCCCCTCCAACATTCATCATTATTTTTTCCTGCCATCTTAGCCAATCTGACAGGTGTGTAATGATATCTCAGAGTTGTCTTAATTTGCATTTCTCTTATCAATAGTGATTTGGAACACACTTTCATATGAATGGAAATAGTTTCAATTTCCTCATCTGAAAATTGTCTGTTCATATCCTTTGACCATTTATCAATTGAAGAATGGCTTGATTTCTTATAAATTAGAGTGAATTCTCTATATATTTTGGAAATGAGGCCTTTATTAGAACCTTTAACTGTGAAAATGTTTTCCCAGTTTGCTGCTTCCCTTCTAATCTTGTTTGCATTAGTTTTGTTTGTACAAAGGCTTTTTAATTTGATATAATCAGAATTTTCTATTATGTGATCAATAATGATCTCTAGTTCATCTTTGGTCACAAATTTCTTCCTCCTCCACAAGTCTGAGAGCTAAACTATCCTATATTCCTCTAATTTATTTATAATCTCGTCCTTTATGCCTAAATCATGGACCCATTTTGATTTTATCTTGGTATATGGTGTTAAGTGTGGATCCGTGCCTAATTTCTGCCATACTAAAGTTTTCCCAGAAGTTTTTGTCAAATAATGAATTCTTATCCCAAAAGTTAGGATCTTTGGGTTTGTCGAACACTGGTTTGCTATAGTTGACTATTTTGTCTTGTGAATCTAACCTATTTCATTGATCAACTAATCTATTTCTTAGCCAATACCAGATAGTTTTGGTGACTGCTGGTTTATAATATAGTTTTAGATCAGGTACAGCTAGGCCACCTTTATTTGATTCTAGACCTTTTGTTCTTCCAAATGAATTTTGTTGTTATTTTTTCTAGGTCATTAAAATAGTTTCTTGAGAGTCTGATTGGTATAGCACTCAATAAATAGATTAGTTTAGGGAGTATTGTCATCTTTATTATATTCGCTCGGCTTATCCAGGAGCACTTTTCCCCAATTATTTAAATCTGACTTTATTTGTGTGGAAAGTTTTTTGTAATTTTGTTCATATAATTCCTGACTTTCTTTTGGTAGATAGATTCCCAAATATTTTATGCTATCGACAGTTATTTTGAATGGAATTTCTCTTTGTATGTCTTGCTGTTGGATTTTGTTGGTGATATAAAAATGCTGAGGATTTATGTGGATTTATTTTGTATCCTGCAACTTTGCTAAAGTTATGAATTATTTCTAATAGCTTTTTAGTAGAATCTCTGGGGTTCTCTAAGTACACGTACATCATATCATCTGCAAAGAGTGATAGTTTGGTTTCCTCATTACCTACTCTAATTCTTTTAATCTCTTTCTCAACTCTTATTGCCAAGACTAGTGTTTCTAATACAATATTGAATAATAATAGTGATAGTGGGCAACCTTGCTTCATTCCTGATCTCACTGGGAAAGGTTCCAGTTTTTCACCATTGCATATGATGTTTACTGATGGTTTTAAATATATGCTCCTGACTATTTTAAGGAAAAGTCCATTTATTCCTATTCTCTCAAGTCTTTTTATTAGGAATGAATGTTGGATTTTATCAAATGCTTTTTCTGCATCTATTGAAATGATCATATGGTTTTTGTTAATTTGGTTATTGATATAGTCAATTATGCTAATAGTTTCCTAATACTGAACCAGCCCTGCATTCCTGGTATAAATCCTACTTGGTCATAGTATATTATTCTGGAGATGATTTTCTCTAATCTTTTTGCTAATATTTTATTTAAGATTTTAGCATCAATATTCATTAGGGAAATTGGTCTATAATTTTCTTTCTCTGTTTTCAACCTACCTGCTTTAGGTATCAATACCATGTCTGTGTCATAAAAGGAATTTGGTAGGACTCCTTCATTCCCTATTTTTTTTCAAATAGCTTATATAGCATTGGGAATAATTGTTCTTTAAATGTTTGGTAGAATTCACATGTAAATCCATCTGGTGCTGGAAATTTTTTCTTAGGGAGCTGATTAATAGCTTGTTCTATTTTTTTTTTCTGAAATGGGATTATTTAAGCAATTTACTTCCTCCTCTGTTAATCTGGGAAGCTTATATTTTTGGAGGTAGTCATCTATTTCACTTAAGTTATCAAATTTATTGGCATAAAGTTGGGCAAAGTAACTCATTATTGCTCTAATTTCTTCTTCATTGGTGGAAAGTTCCCCCTTTTCATTTTTAAGACTAACAATTTGATTTTCCTCTTTCCTTTTTCTAATCAGATTTACCAAATGTTTATCTATTTTATTGGTTTTTTTCATAAAACTAACTCAGTTTTATTTATTAATTCAATAGTTTTTTTTCTTTTTACTTTCAATATTATTAATTTCTCCTTTTAATTTTGGAATTTCAAGCTTAGTATTTGATTGGGAATTTTTAATTTGGTCTTTTTCTAGATTTTTAAGTTGCAAGCACAGTTCATTGATCTTCTCTTTCTCTATTTCATTCAAGTAAGCCTCCAAAGATATAAAATTTCCCCTTATTATTGCTTTGGCTGCATCTCACAAATTTTGGTATGAGGTCTCACTGTTGTCATTATCTTGAGTGAAATTATTATTTCTGTCTATAATTTGCTATTTCACCCAATCATTCTTTGTGATTATTTAGTTTCCAATTACTTTTTGGTTTATTTACCCCTGACTTTTTGTTGAATGTATTTTTTATTGCATCATGATCTGAAAAGAAAGAGTTTACTATTTCTGCCTTCCTGCATTTAATTTTGAGGTCTTTATGTCCTGATATATGGTCAATTTTTGTATAGGTTCCATGAACTGCTGAGAAGAAAGTATACTCCTTTCTGTCACCATTTAGTTTTCTCCAAAGATCTATCATATCTAATTTTTCTAATATTCTATTTACCTCTTTAATTTCTTTTTTATTTGTTTTGTGGTTTGATTTATCTAATTCTGAGAGTGCAAGATTGAGATCTCCCACTATTATAGTTTTGCTATCTATTTCTTCTTGCAACTCTCTTAACTTCTCCTTCACGAAGTTAGATGCTATACCACTTGGTGTATATATGTTTAGTATTGATATAGCTTCATTGTCTATAGTAGTCTTTAGCAAGATATAGTTTCCTTCCTTATCTCTTTTGATTAGTTCAATTTTTGCTTTTGCTTGATTTAAGATAAGGATGGCTACCCCTGCTTTTTTGACTTCACCTGAAGCTTAATAGATTCTGCTCCAGCCTTTTACCTTTACTCTGTATGTATCTTGCTGCTTTAAATGTGTTTCCCGTAAACAACATATTGTAGGGTTCTGGCTTTTGATGCAGACTGTTATCTCCCTGCACTTTATGCAAGAGTTCATCCCATTCACATTTACTTTTAAAATGACTAATTCTGCATTTCCTGCCATCCTAATATTCCCAGATTATGCTTTTCTTTTTCTTGCTCCCCCTTGCCCCCTTCCCTAGTATTAAACTTATGGGTCCCACTTGTATCACGCAGCTCTCCCTCTTTAGGATCCCTCTCTCCTCCCTTTGAATCCCTTCCCTTTTCTTGTACCCTTCTTTATTACTCTTTTTCCTTTTCCCTTTTCCTCTCCCACATTTTAATGAGGTGAGAGAAGAGTCTCTTTAAAACAAATATGTCAATTATTTCCTCTTTGAGCCAACTCTGATGAGAGTAAGATTCACACAATGTTCCTCCCCTTCTCTAAGTTCCCTAAGATATGATAGGTTTCCTTTGTCTCATTGTGGGATATAGTTTCCCTCTTTTTATCTTCCCTTTTCCCTTTTTCTGACACTATCCCCTTTCCATTTCTACTTTCCTTTTTATGTTATATCAGTAAAATCAAATTATACAGTGGTTTTTATGTTTATCACAACACAAATACAGTTCTCAAGAGTTCCTTTTACCTTTTTCTACTTCTCCTGAGTCCTATGGTTGGAGATCAAATTTTTTTGTTTAAATCTGTTTTTTTTTTTTTTTTTCCTTAGAAACAAATGGAATTCCTCTGTTTCACTAAATGTCCATCTTCTTCCATGGAAAAAAATGCTCAGCTTAGCTGGGTAGTTTATTCTTGGCTGCAATCCAAGTTCTTTTGCCTTTCGGAATATCAGATTCCAGGCCCTTCACTCCTTTAATATTGATGAAGCCAGATCTTGAGTGACCCTTATTGTGGTACCTTGGTATTTGAATTGTTTTTTCCTGGCTGCTTGTAATATTTTTTCTTTAGTCTGAACATTCTAAAATTTGGCCACACTATTCCTTGGTGTTTTTATTTTAGGGTCTTTTTCAGAAGGTGTTCAAAGAATTCTTTCAATGTCTATTTTACCTTGAGGTTCTATTACTTCTGGGCAGTTCTCTTTGATGATTTCCTGTAAAATATTATCTAGGCTCTTTTTTTCATCAAAATTTCCAGGTAGTTCAATGATCTTCAGGTTATCTCTCCTAGATCTATTTTCCAGGTCAGTTGTTTTTCCAAGTAAATATTGACATTGTTTTCCAATCTTTCATTTTTGGGGGGTTTTGCTTGACATTTTCTTGATGTCTCAATGAATCTATCATTTCTATTTGCTCAGTTATGATTTTTAGTGAGTTATTTTCTTCAATAGCTTTTTTTACTTCTTTTTGTATATGTCCAATTGAGTTTTTAAATGAGTTGTTTTGTTCTATGGAATTTTTTTCCATTTTACTAATTTTTTTTAGTGAGTTATTTTCTTTTTCCACTTCACAAATTCTGTTTCCCTGCACTTCTTGGGAGTTTTTTACCTTTTCCAATTCACATTTCAGGAAGTTGTTGGTCTCTTGCATAGCTTCTCTTTCCTTTCCCCATTTTTCTTCTAGTTCTCTTTTAAGGTTTTTAATAGTCTCTTCTAGGAGAGTCTTTTGTGTTGGGGACCAACAATTGTCTGGAGACTGTCTGCTATTAGTCTCCTCGGAGTTGAAAAGCTGCTTTCTTTCTGTATAAAAGCTATCGATTGTTCTTTTGTTTTTTAACTCATTTTTTAAAGCCTGTAGGGTCTGCCTTCAGGGCCAGGAGGTTACCAGCTTCCTCTGCAGAACAGTGATAAATGTATGGATAGGTCCTGCTACAAAGAACAGCGAGGTACTGGAGTGCTCTGGGAAAGAGTTCTCCACCCAGAAATAACTCAGGCCTGCAGGGCTGATCTGGGAAAGTGCCCTACAAAGAACCCTGCTGTGTGGATTAACGACTGCCTTGGGGCTAGATGCTGAGCAGTGAAAGTTTCACTACTCCAAGCCAAATCCCACCCTGGGGTTGTGGGTATTAGTGTCTGGGCAGTGACTAGCCCTACAGGGACCAGAAGTGTCTCTGCCCATCGAAGCACAGTTGTGTTGGGGAAGTTTTATTGCCCCAGGCTGAGCCCCACACTGTGCAGATTGGATTGCCTCAGTCAGTGCCCCCCTGCTGTGCAGATTTATAACTGTCCCTGCAAAAGCTCTGAACTGCAGGATGTGACTGCAGGGCTTTGTTACGGGTCTGCCTGAATCACTTCTGGTTTTGAGTGGTTACAGTGAGATCTTGTTAGATTCTGGCATTTTTTAGAGTACTCTGGTTTAGGCTTTAATTTCTCTACTGGTTTACTGCTTTGTAATCAAGGCAGAGCAGTTAGCCTAGAGCAGAGTCATCTCTATAACTTCTCTAGCCACAGAGATCATCCCTGCCCCTGGTCTGTTCAGGATGCTAGTTTCTCCCTGCCGGTGCTGGTCTGTTCCTGGCCCCTCAGGACAACCCTTTCCTGGCAATCTTCCAGACTGACTTCACCTGGTAAGTTGTAGTGCTTCTGATCTTCATGAATTTAAGCAGTGAAGAGCTATTTTTGAGACTGAACTAAATAGTTGGTTTTGAGGGGAATGAGAAGAGCTTAGAAAGTCACATGTGCCTTCTCTGTCATCTTTGACCTTGAGTTTGTATCTAAACTGATAGCCATGACTGTAGGAAATTTATATAGCCTTTCCTCATCTGTAGAATAAAGGTAATAATATAGCATCAATTTCAGTGACCCGTTTAGGAAAGTGAAGTAGACAACAGTTAAGTGACTTGCCTGGGGTTAAACAGCTAGTAAGTGTCTGGTGCCATTTTTGAACTCCAGGTCTTTCTGACTTTAGGACTCAGGGCTTTATTTATTGTGCTACTTAGCTCCTTCAAAATCACACTGAAGTCTTCTCTTATTGAGTGGCTTCTAGACCTCATCATGTGCTCAATTTATTTCTGCTGAAACCATCACCAAATTACCTTCAATTTCTTCCTGAAGGGTAAGGGAAAAAAGTAATGATCTTTTGTATGATAATCAATCTAACAAATGCGTACCATATCATCAACTTCTAAAACCTTCAAGGTTGCTGAAGTTTGACTTTTATTCTCTATGAGCTTTCCATACCATCAGATGCTTTGGAAGGAACTTTGGAGGACAAGCAACATATTTTTTTGACAACAAATCAATGTTTAAACCTGGTCTGCCTAATACTGAAATGGGGGGATGCAGTTTCATTTAAGCATTCAATGGAAGCTGAGATAAGAATGCACATACTGCATTCATCATAGGACTTTTTAGTGACCAAATTTCAATAGTAGATAATGGCAAAATGAAATTCAACCCTATAATACATATCTGTACAACTTCAAAAATAAATCCTGGCTTCTGGGATTCTTTTAATACCCTATTTTCCCCCTGTTTGTTAGCTTTTAATGAATTATAATGTTAATATGAGTTCAGTTTTCTCATAAATAAAAATGGAAATAATACCTATCCTCCAGAGCTCTTATGAGGAGAAAATGAGATATTTGTAAAGTACTTAGCTGTGATGGAAATATAGTAGGTCTTTAATTGATGCATGTTTTTTTTCTGCTTTTTATTTCACATATTTAGTTGCACTGTGCATATTCTTTGATCCAGAAGTGTCTCTTCTGGGTCTGTATCCCAAAGAAATCATAAATGATTCTTTGGAGGAGAAAGGATTATAAAATGTGTAAAAATGTTTGTAGCAGTTCTTTTTTAGTGGAATGGATGCCCATCAGTTGGGAAATGTCTAAATAAGTAATGGTATATGAACGTTATGGAATATTATTGTTCTATAAGAAATGATAAGGAAACTAATTTCAAAAAGCTTGAAAAGACTTACATGAACTGATGCTGACTAAAGTGGACAGAACCAAGAGAATATTGTACACAATAACACAAGTTTATATGGTGATCAACTGTTATGGACTTGACTCTTCTCAAAAGTGAGGTGATTCAAGGCAAATCCAATATATTTTGGATGGAAAATGCCATCTCCATCCAGAGAGAACTATGGAGACTAAATGCAGATCAAAGTATAGCATTTTCACCTTTTTGTTATTGGTATTGTTTTCTTTCTCATGTTTTTTCCCCTTTTGATCTGATATTTCTTGCTCAATATGATGAATATGGAAATATATTTAGAAGAATCTCACATGTTTAACCTATATCATATTGCTTGCTGTCTTGAGCAGGGGGAGAGGGGAAAAAATTGAAACACAAGATTTTGCAAAGGTGAATGTCAAAAAATATCTTTGCATATATCTGAAAAATTAAAGAAAAACAAGTTTAATTGCAATAACTATATAAAAATGACCTTTTAAATGACTGATTCCTATATCCATTTCCCCATCCATGCGACAGAAAAACAGATTATTTATTTTCTTCTTCCCCTTTGTATTTTAAATTCCTGTCTAAGTTTTTAATCCCCAGAGGTCTATTACTGCAAATCTATAAATCCTTAAGGAAATAAGCTTACAAGAAAAGTACTGGCCATCTTCTGGATAAGGTAACCACACTGGCACCCGACAATAGTCAACCATTTTTCTTGGTAGCTACAGAAATTTTTTAAGCTTGACTTTTGATTAATGAACAGCTGACTCTATGTAGGTATGAATATGTTGATGGTTCTGGGCTTTCTGATTTTCCTGTTGTTGTCATGCAAGACCTGGAGGAGTCATGACTTCAACTGTTACTTCAGCTCCTTTTCCAAAGAATTCTAAATATTTACTTTTCTGGGCAGTTGTATTTATGGTGGTACTTGATTTGGTTGGTTGGTCAATTGGTTTAATTGGCTTCATTTCTTCTGATTTATTATAGGTTCCTGGTTTTTGTTTTTTATTTTGTTTGGTGGGAGAGAGAACAGCCAGTGGTAGCCAATGATCATATAAGGTATGGCTGAGATTCCCAAATTGTAGGTTATATCAATATAGGCTAAAGAAGGGGAAAAAAAGAAAGGGGAGGGAAGGCAATATAGAATTACAGGTTTTAATCCTTGAAGGGGCCTTAAATATCATCCAGGGGTTCTTAACCTTTTTCTTGTATCATGGACATCTTAGGAGTTTAGTGAAACCTGTAGATGGCTTCTTAGAATAATGTTTTTAAATGTATAAAGTAAAACTTATAGTATCACAAAGAAATTAATTATATTGAAATATAGTTATCCTTGCCCCCCATATTCATATATATGTATCTGTATATATATATATATATATATATAAAATGTATGTCTCTATATAAATATATATATAATATATGTCTTTCTGCCTTTCCTCTCTTTTTCCCTCTCTCTCCTTCTTTCCTTCCCCTTCTCCTTCTCTCTCTCCCTCTCCCTCTTCTCTCTCTTTCTCTATCTCTCCCCTTACTCCCTTCCCCACCTCTCTCTCAGAGGCAGCTAGATGGCAAAATGGATAGAGCATTATGCTCAGAGTCAGGAAATAATCAGTTCAAATCTGGCCTTAGATACTTACAAGTTAGGTCATCCTTATGAAGTAATTTAACCTTTGCCTGCCTCATCTTCCTCAACTATAAAATAAGGATTATAATGATATATAAGTATATAATATATATTATGCATTATGCAATAAATATATAATAATACATAAGCATATAATATATATATATATATATTATTATATACTTCCTAGGTTGTTGTAAGAACCAAATGAGATGATATGTTCAAAATGCTTCATATAATATGTGCTTATCACATATTAGGCACCTAATAAGTTCAGTTAGGAGGGAAGTAACAGAATTTCTAATCAAACCCTTCTTTTCTTTTCCAGGACTCTTTTCACTACACCACATTGTGAATGAGATCAAAATCACTAGATCATAAGGTCGGCCTTATTATTCATGGCATCTCAATCAATCCTTCTGTGGTTTGCATTCAGAGCCCTGCTGAACAGCAATCAATTATTTCCTTTGTAAGTAAGGCTGGCAATCTTAGATGAGCAGGAGGAATCATGCCTTAAAATTCCTGAGGGCTTGTTCCCAGTTAGGGTAAAAAGCCAACTCATCTGGTTCTGAAGAATCTGGGAAGTGGGAACAAACATGTGTCAACAAAGTGAGTGTACATGGAACCCACCTTTTCACCCACTTTCCTAAGGTGTGGGTTCAGTTTAGGTGGCTGGGTTTAGAGCCAGGTCTTTGCACCACTCAACTGGCTTACCCTACTTGTGCTGGTCACTGGGGAGGCCACTTTTCTTTTTAGAAACCAAACTAGACCTGAATAAGATGAAAATTATAGGGCTCCAGGCCACAGAATGGATGAAGAGTTGTGTTTATTTTTAGATTTGGGCTGTAGGGTTGAGTTAAAAATGAACAAGCCTTTAGTAGGTCAAAGTGACTCTTTTCTTGGGGTTCACAGTTGAAGAACTTCCTACCCAAGTATCCTCCCTGTGGCAGGCTAACTAATTACTAACCATCTAAGAGCCTGGTCCAATGGCTTGTTTGAACCAAGTGGGTGTAGCAGCATACCATGCCCATGAGTTGACAGTACTATCAGAGAAGGTCACTTAGAAGGGATATCAGAAATATGTTCTATCTGTGATTTGGTTAAGTCATTTCATTCTTTACTGTCCCCAAACAACTCTGTGAGACTATTGGCTATAAAACAAATGAAAGAGGGAATTCTCTCATTGATAATCCAGTAAACCATTGAAATCACAGTTCTGCAGCAAAAACCAAAATCATAATAACTGAAATTTATTTGATGTTTTGTAATTCATTCATTATGCAAATATTTCTTAAGTATCTAATGTGTAGACAATTCCATGTTAGGTACTAGGGAAATAAAAAGTATATGTAAGATATGCTACTTGCCCTCCCAAAACTTAACAGTCTAGAGAAAGTATGTGGCAAAACCATAGACAAGTAAAATGCACATTATGTGGATGATACATAATTTAAAGACACTGTGCTGTGTGAAATATGATGACAAGGTCATTAATATTAGAGAATTAGGAATGTTCTCTAGAAGAGGTAACATTTGAGCTGGTTTTTAAAAGACAGGAAAACATTCCAAAAGAGAAATGGTAGATACAGAGTAGAGCGTAAACAGTATTGTTGAAATGGTTTATCTATCTCCAACCTAGACATTGAGGAAGCCATTTTTCTAGATGCTTGGCATATAGTAAGTGTTTAATAAATGTCATTTGGCTGGCTGAACAATTTATTTACCATCCAAGGGGGACCAAAGTAAGGAACAATAGAACTACATGTTGATATTAGGAGGGAAAAGTGGGAGGGTGGGGATGGGAATAATGTTCTTTAAAAAAAAGTTATTATTTAATTTTCCACTCAGTTATATGTAAAAACAGTTTTAGTATTTTTTTTAAACTTTGACTTCCAGATACTCTCTCTTCCCTTTTCCCTTCCGACCCCCCACACTGAGAATGGGGGTATTTTGATATAGCTTATATCTAAAACATTTTATATAGAAAACAAATATATACAAAACATTCCATAATAGTCATGTTGTGAAAGAAAACATAGTCCAAAAAAACTCCTCAAAAATAAAGTAAAAAAGAAGTATGCTTCAATCTGTATTCACACTCCATCAATTCTTTCTCTGGGTGTGGATAACATTTTTCATAAGTCTCTTAGAGATATCTTGGATCATTGTATTGCTGAACATAGTTAAGTCTTTCAGAGCTGCTCATCTTAAAGTGTTGCTCTTAATCTATGCATAATACATTTCACTTGCATCAATTCCTGGAATTCTTATGACCTTTTTCTGAGAGTATTCTCTTCATCATTTCTTATAGCATAATAGTATTCCATCATAATCATATACCACAATTTATTCAGTCATTCGCCAATTAATCATGTCCTCAATTTCCAATTCTTTGATTCCCCCCCCCCAAAAAAAAACTACTTCAAATATTTTTATACATATAGGCCCTTTTCTTTTTTGTTTTTCATTTCTTTGGTAGTGATATTACTAAATCAAAGGGTGCACATGGTTTTATAAACTTTTGGACATAGCTCCAAATTGCTCTGCAGAAAGGTTGAATTAGTTCACAACTTCATCAACAAATTTTTAATGTTTCATTTTCTCCATATCCCTTTCAACATTTGTCATTTTCAGTTTCTGTTCTATTAGACAATCTAATAAGTTTATAGTAGTACCTGAGCATTGCTTTAGTTTGCATTTTTTCACTTGGTTATAAATAGTTTTGAAAACTTGATCCACTATGTATATCTTTTGATCATTTGTGGAGTGGCTTTATTTTTATAAATTTGACTCGGTTCTCTCTGTTTTAGAAATGAGGCCTTTGTTAGAGAAATTTGTTTCAATCTATTTTTCACAATTATTCTTGTATTTACCCTCTATTTTATTATCATTCTCAATCTCTCTCTCTCTCTCTCTCTTTCTTTTCTCTCTCTCTCTCTTTCTTTTTTCTCTCTTTCTCTCTCTCTCTCTCCACCCTCCTTCCTCCAAAATGTTTCATTTCTGACTACCACGTTCTCTATTTTGCCCTCTCTTCTATCACCTCCTCACACACACTTTATCTCTTTCCCTCTTACTTTCGTAAGGTAAAATAGATTTCTATATCAAATTTAGTATGTATGTATGTATGTATGTATGTATGTTATTCTCTCTTCAAGCCACTTCTGATGAGAGTAAGTAAGGTTCACTCACTCCCCTTTCTCTCCCTTCTTTCCCCCTCCACTGAAAAAGCTTTTTCTTGCCTCTTTCATGTATGATAATTTAGCCCATTCTACTTCTCCTTTTCCCTTTATCCCTCCACCTTTCTCTTTCATGCCTTAATTTTATTTTTTAGATATCATCATTTCCCATTAAACTGATATTTGTGCCTTCCATCTATATATAGTCCTTCTAATTACCATAATAATGAGAAAGTTTTCATGAGTTACAGATATCATCTTCCCATGGAGGATTGTACACAGTTTAATCTTATTAAGTACCATATGATTTCCCTCTCTTGTTTACTTTTTTATGTTCTCTGGAGTCTTGTATTTAAAAATAAAATTTTCTATTCAGTGCTGGTCTTTTCATCAAAAATGATTCGAAATCCTCTATTTCATTGAATATCCATTTTCCCCCTGAAATATTTTCTTCAATTTTGTTGGTTGTAATTCTAGCTCCTTTGCTGTCTGGAATATTGTATTTCAAGCCTTCTAATCTTTTAAGGGAGAAGTTGTTAACTCTTGTGTTATACTGTTTGGCTTCATGACAGTTGAATTGTTTCTTTATGTTTGCTTGCAATATTTTTTCCTTGACCTGAAGGGTCTGAAATTTGGCTATCATATCCCTGAAAGTTTTTATTTTGAGATTTCTTTCAGGAAGTGGTCACTAGATTCTTTTTCAATTTCTATTTTACCCTCTGGTTCTAAAATATGAGGGGAGTGTTCATTGACAGTTTCTTGAAAAATGATGCTAGACCATGGTAGTCCATTTTTAATTTTTTAATTTAAAAAATTTTCTTGTCTGGATTTATTTTTTCAGATACTTCAAATACTGCATATTTCACAACAAAGGGAATTAATGAAAAAAATTCCAGTGAAGGTGGTCTCGCTGTGCCAAACTTATAACTACATTATAAAACAGCGATCAGCAAAATCATTTGGTACTGGCTAAGAAACCGAGTAGTGGATCAGTGGAATAGATTAGGATCACAGGAAAAAATAGTCAATTACTATAGCAATCTAGTATTTGGCAAACTCAAAGACTGCAGCTTTTGGGATAAGAATTCACTATCAAAAACTGCTGGGAAAATTGGAAACTAGTATGAAAGAAATTAGGCATTGACCCACACCTAACACCATACACCAAGATGAGGTTGAAATGGGTTCAGGATTTAGACTTAAATAGTGATGTTATAAACAAATTAGAAGAACATAGGATAATTTACCTCTCAGATCCATGGAAAAGGAAGGAATTTGTGTCCAAAGAAGAACTGTAAGTCATAATTGAATATCAAATAGATAATTTTTATTATATTAAGTTAAAAAGATTTTGTAGAAAAAAATCTAATGCAGATAAGATCAGAAGGGAAGCAATGAATTGGGAAAACATTTTTACATTTAAGGGTTCTGATAAAGGCCTCATTTTTAAAAAAATATAGAGAATTGTCTCAAATTTATAATAATTCAAGCCATTCTCCAATTGATAAATGGTCAAAGGGTATGAACAGACAATTTTCAGATGAAGAAATTAAAACCATTTCTAATCATATGAAAAGATGTTCTAAATCACTATTGATGAGAAAAATGCAAATTAAGACAACTCTGACACACCACTATACACCTCTGAGATTGGTTAATATGACAGGAAAAGATAATAACAAATGTTGGAGGGGATGCTGGAAAACTAAGACACAAATACACTGTTGATGGAACTGGGAATGGAACCAACCATTCTGGAAAGCAGTTTGGAACTATG